>NC_064566.1:37589166-37893888 GCF_937001465.1 Orcinus orca | reverse complement strand
CTTACTTTTATTAGTAAGTAGCCTGACACACTTCTACAATCCTTTTTCTTTTTTTAGTAGACTTTATTTTTGGAGCAGTTTTAGCCACAGCAGTATTAAGCAGAAGGTACAGAGATTTCCCTTAGAACCCTTGCCCCCATTCATACATAGCCTCTACCATTATCAACATTCCCCACCAGATACAATGTACAACATTTGATGCAACTGACAAACCTACATTGGTGCATCATTATCACCCAGAGTCCATAGTTTACATTAGGGTTACTCTTGGTGTTGTACATTCTATGGCTCTGGAAATTTATAATGGCAGATATCTACCATTATAGTATCATACAGAGTAGTTAGTTTCACTGCCCTAAAAAATCCTCTGTGCTCTGCCTATTTACAACCCTTTTTTTAATATACTTTTTGCTGACGTTTCTTTGATCATTTTTTTATATAACAGTGACCTTGTAAGAACATTTTCTGTAACAAAAAATAAGTAATTCTGTCTTTAGCATAGTTTAAATTTTAAAAAATTATAATTGGTAGTTTAGGAAATTATCGGTGGCTGAAAGTTTCTTTCAGCTTCACAACTTGTTATTGGTAATATTCTGTAAAGTTATTATTTTTTTTAGCTACCTAGTTTTTAAATTTTATTTATTTATTTATTTTTGGCTGTGTTGGGTCTTCGTTGCTGTGCATGGGCTTTCTCTAGTTGTGGTGAGTGGGGGCTACTCTTTGTTGCAGTGCGTGGGCTTCTCATTGCAGTGGCTTCTCTTGTTGCAGAGCATGGGCTCTAGGCGTGCGGGCTTCAGTAGTTCTGGCGTGTGGGCTCAGTAGTTGTGGCTCACAGGCTCCAGAGCACGGCTCAGTAGTTGTGGCACACGGGCTTAGTTGGTCCAGGGCATGTGAGATCTTCCCAGACCAGGGCTTGAACCCATGTCCCCTGCATTGGCAGGCAGATTCTTAACCACTGTACCACCAGGCAAGTCTTGTAAAGTTCTGACTGCTTGAATTTTCCTTCGATTTTCATGGTGTCAAATTTTCCTACCCTCACAGAAAGGATGGGGATATTTTCTACTGGGCAGAATTGTTTGTATAAAAAAACAATCATTTCTTTTCTTGAAGGGTTAAATTGTCTATAGAACCATCTGGGACTGTTGTTTTCTCTGGGGGAAGATTTGATCTTTTACAATAACTATAGAATAATCCAAGTTTCCATTTCTTCTTGAGTCAGTTTTTGTAAGTTGTATTTTTCAAGAATTTGTTGATTTTTATCAAGTTTTAAGCTTTATTGCCAAAGTTGTTCATGGTATTCTTATTATCTTTTCCATGATTTGGAACAGGGAGTTATGGACTGATAATTGGTCCATATAATAGTCCATATATGGTTTATACAGTATAGTCTGTGTTCTGGACATACAGCTGGCCTGCTCTCCACATGGGTGGGTTCCACTCAGTGGATGTGGAGGGTCAACTATACTATGGCATTTTATATGAGGCACTTAGTACTTGCGGATTTTGGTATCTGCAGGCGTCCTGAAACCAATCCCCTGCAGATACCAGTGGATGACTGTGAAGTTTTACCCCAAATTATTACTATTGTTTATTAGTGCGTTATCTCCTTTTTAAAAACTATGATGTTTATTGATCATCCCCATGGTATTAAATAGGCTCATGTTCCCAAGAAGACTGTCATATGCTGTTGCCAAATGCCAAGGACAAATTGGATTTCACAAGCATTTGTTCAACATTTTTATGTGCTCTTTATCAACTATCAAGAACTACAGATACAGAATACAGCAACCTAGCTCAGCACTGTCTCCACTCGCTTGAGCCCTGTCTCCTGAGCAGAGTGAGAGGCAGCTCAGTACTTGTCGGGCAGGCCAGGAGGTCGGAAGTAATTGGGGTCTTTGCCGCTCCGGCCCCATTCATTGGCAAACTGGTCGGCCTTCGAGTCCTCCAGTCCGTGACCACTGTCTCCATGCTTGAAAAGGTCTGTAAGTCTCGGAATACTCTCTCTGGCATCGCTGGAATGGAAAAGGGCAGGTAGGGGATTACTCCAGGGCTGACGAGCAACAGCCCACCCTCCCCATCTCTCCTCTTTCCAAGGAATCAAGGACTCTGACAGGAGCTAGGAAAGAGGGAATGAAACCTGAGGCTGCCCGGGCTCAGCCCACCTCAGCCCTGCGGGTCCCCTTATGCTGGGTGAACAGCACCCATGGGGGAGGCTTGGGAATCGTCTGTCCCACCAGCCTTGCTCTGCTCTTCAGCCACTCAGACCCCACACAGGACACAGAGGGTGAGGGTGGATAAGAGGAGGAGAGGCCACAGCCCTACAGGACGTTCTCCAGGGCTTGGCCCCTCCTGGCTCTCCGAGGCTCTCACACCCATCCCTGCATCCTCAGGGCCCCTGGTACCTGATCACTTTAGCAGCCCAGGCGCCCCCAGGTCCCCTTTGGGCAGCGTCATGGTTGCCCCGGGCGTGGAAGTACTTGTCGGAATTTTTGTAATTGGCTTCTCTCATGTCAGAGTAGGCTCGCCACATGTCTTTAGCCCCTGGCAGGAAAAGAAAGTGATGATATGAACATGATCACGTCTGAGCAAAATAGAGAAAGAAAACATTTTCCTCCCACTGGGTCCAGATTTCAGCCTTTGACTAAGCCCTTGGAGATTATTATATTGGCTTGAAATGAATATTCCTTTACTTTTCACTTCCCTGGGTTAATGTTATGAGAATCATACGTGGTGCAAGTTTTACTCTGTTTGATTCCATCCTAAGTCTGTTGGTACTTCGTTTTTGGTTGTGTGTGATGCGTGTGAAGAGGAGGTCGGATGCTCTTTAAGGGATGTTTGGTTGCACAATGGACCTCTACCTGGAAAGATACAGGAAACCCTCTGACCAGAGGTTGAGAACAAAGGCGATTCTGAGGGAGGTTGCAGACATAGGATGCTCCCAACCTAGTCAAGGGGAGAAATCCATCCCTGTGGACAAAGTGAGGACAACTCGGTCCTGAGTACATCTGAAAGTCCGGGGCATATTTGGACCTGGCCAACTGTCAAAATTCAATCAGCAGGTGATAAACGTGAGTTCCTTAAGACAGCTTTGAAGAAACAGGGTAATCAGATGCAGAAAAAGGGCAACTGACATGCCAGCTCTAAATAAAGTTCAGTGTCCTCTCCAATAAAATAGAGGAGTATTGCCTCCCTCAGAGTGGTTACACAGAAGAACTGAGGAAATACAGGTTTAACAGCTAAAACTTTGTAGGTGCTCAGTATACTATGACCTCTCTACTCCTTAGGAAGAGTGGGACAAAAAAAAGAAAAAGAATGAAGATGCGGAGCAGGGAGTTATGGACAGAAGGACTCTGATCAGCTAGAATTAAATGGCAAAGTTAAAAAAAAACTTATCAGGACAAAGAGAAAAATCCAATGTAGAGTTATAATCAGGGTTTATATGATGACTCTATGAGAAAACTTATCTTCATATTATATATTTGTCATGTTTGGCATTTGGAAAGATAGTTTTGTTGAGAGTTATGACATTCCTACTATACTTATTCCCACTGAGTTACTGATTTAAATAGATCCTTGAAGTCCAGACTTTCTTAAAAAGTATTTCCAAAATGCCTGGCATATCTTCTCACCTAAGGTCAGCAAAACCAGAGGTACTGTGCACACTTCAGTGTGCATAAAAATCAACTGGGGTGCTTAATAAAGGCCAGATTTCCAGTCTCAACCCCTGGGATTGTGATTCAAGGGAAGGGTTGTGTGTGGCCCCAGGCACCTGCATTCCACAGAGCACCCCAGACCACGGGTGATTCTCATGCACGTGGCCCTAGAACAGCCCTTTGAAAAACACTGACCTAAGGGATGAAAAAATATTTTTAGCTGGGTCTGTGAGAATTTAGATAGAATGGCCAGCAAACTCTTAAAACAATTATTCAGTAACTATCACAGAAAAATAATAACACAAAATAATTTTGTGAAATAAACAAATTTTTGCTACTTCACTCTGGCTAGTGAGGTACATATCTCTTGCTATCAGTTTCTGGCCAGGTCTCAGCCTCAGTAGAACCATTGTCAAGGTAATTCATTGTGCCATTTATGGTGGGGAGAGGAGCTCTATCAAGTTGCCTTCTAGAGGCACCACATCCCCACTATTTGCCATTTGCTCAGATACAGAGCAGGACATGTGTTCACAAATCCCTCACTCTCCCACGTGTACTCTTGTCTGGGAGGCATAGAATACCTCGGTTAATAGCAAGGTCTGGGGGAGCTCAGTGTCTTGGGTTAAATCCCGCTCTGCTGGAGGACTTTGTTAGGTGTCTTAATTTCTTGGTGCCTCAGTTTCTCTGGTAAGGGATAATGGTACCAACATTGCAGGACTAAAGGATTAAAACCTGAGGATGACAAGGAGTTCACTCATGCATGCGAAGCTCTTAGAACAGTGCCTAGCAGGTATTAAAAGCTCAGGTATTTTAGTTATAATTATTAAGTGGATGGGGAGGGTGAACATTCCCCACCCATTTAATGCACCCATTTCATGGTACCTGAGACTTGGAAATGAGCCATCCCTAGTTGCCCACGAGGGGGCAGCAGAGCCCCACTTGTATTTAGGGAACATGCACCTCCTGAATCCAGATCTCTTCCTCACTCCTGCTGAAAGTTGGGGCCCAAACTCTATGTGACCTCGGGCTTGGGAATCCCAAGGGTGCAAAGCTGGTCAGAAAAACCTGGGGAAGTGCTACCACGGAAACCAAGCTCCTTTTTTTCCCTCTTATGGTCTTTGCCCTGTGGGGATGTGACCTCTGCTCCAGTGAATCCTGGGAGCTGCAGATGCATCCTTCCCCTGACCCATCCTTTGATCCTTACCTTGACCAGCTTCCTTGAGGAATGTAGCCCATCTCTGGCTGCTGACGCCCAGGATCAGGAAGCAGAAAATGATGCCCGTGGAAAGCTTCATCCTGCTGCAGGGAGATGAGCAGACACAAACAAGGATGACAGGTCTGGGTTTTTGTTCTTGTTTTTGTTTTGTAATGTGGATACACCCTTGCATTCCAAAAATAAATTCCACTGAATTTTATCTCAATATATAGCTGATAGACAGATAGCATTACAGAGGATCCAGTTCTCATTTCCGTGTGTCTCATTGGAATCCCAATGATTTCCTGTGTGAGGGATTGCAACGGGCTTTTAGTATAAACCATTTCCAGTCCGGTCATCCCCTATCAGCCCTGAAACCCAGCTGCACAGCAAGTTTCCCAAAGGCATTAGGAGTCTGGGCACTATACCTCTCTGTAATATGAGATGAGGTGAACAATGCACAAGCATTTACAAATGCTTGCTCTACCGATCACTGACTTCACACAGAAGCAGCATATGGAACCCCTACCCCCCAAAGTATTCACAGCTGGTGAATTCTGATTGTCAGAATAGTGGATTCAGGAAGGAAGCAGAGGGATGGGCTGCAGCACAAGAATGCTGGTGAAGAGAGAGAATCTCCAAAGAGGAAAAGTTTGGAAAGTTCTAGCACCTCACCTTTGGCTGTGCCTTCCTGCTGAGGCTCCTGGCAAAGCTGAGCTGCCTGTGCTGCCTGCCTGGGAGATGGAGCTGGTGCTTTATATATTGACACTTGGCTAGAGGAGCAAATGAGAAGACAGGTTTGAACCAAAAGAAAAAAAACCAAACAGGAAAGAAAGAGATTTGGGAAATTCCTCTTGACAGCATTTCAAAACAGCAGCGTTATTCTTCACACACATCTAATTCTCCTGGATTGTGCAATCTGGCAGGTTTCAAGAGTGTAGCAAGTTGGGCTGCTTCTGTCTGTTTCCAGTCTCACTCCTGGTGGGGAAGGGTGTTTTTCCCCACACAATAATGTACTGACATTTGCTATGAAGGGTAATCAATATTAGAAAAAGAGAGTTGATTGCCTAAAGAATGTGAGGATACAGGGCAAAAGGAAGAGCAGTACGGGGCCATTGCAAGGGACAGCTCAGGATGAAGCTGGGACCCCAGGGTACAGGAGTCAGAAAGGAAGGAGATAGAAACCCAGGAAACCTGCGGGTGTAAGTCATCAGGAGGCAGAAGCGCATCGGGGGCGGGAAGGTGGTAGAACGCGCATCGAGCTCGGTTTGCCGGTCTTTAAGTGGTCGCGCCCCCTTGGAGAACGCGACCAGAAGGCAAGGCGGTCCCGGGCTCTCTAGCTTCGCGGTGATTGTAAAGTGCAGACTACTTGCCACAGAACATAGTTGAAACAGAAAATAGGAAGATGGCAGCAAACCCTTCAGGACAAGAGCATTAAAAATTAACCCCAGAGATAGCCTCATCTACCAGAGGGCAGACAGCAGAAGCAAGAAGAACTACAATCCTGTAGCCTGTGGAACAAAAACCACATTCACAGAAATATAGACAAGATGAAAAGGCAGAGGGCTATGTACCAGATGAAGGAACAAGATAAAACCCCAGAAAAACAACTAAATGAAGTGGAGACAGGCAACCTTCCAAAAAAAGAATGCAGAATAATGATAGTGAAGATGATCCAGGACCTCGGAAAAAGAATGGAGGCAAAGATTGAGAAGATGCAAGAAATGTTTAACAAAGACCTAGAAGAATTAAAGAACAAAGAAACAGAGATGAACAATACAATAACTGAAATGAAAACTACACTAGAAGGAATCAATAGCAGAATAACAGAGGCAGAGGAACAGATAAGTGACCTGGAAGACAGAATGGTGGAATTCACTGCTGCAAAACAGAATAAAGAAAAAAGAATGAAAAGAAATGAAGGCAGCCTAAGAGACCTCTGGGACAACATTAAACACAACAACATTTGCATTATAGGGGTCCCAGAAGGAGAAGAGAGAGAGAAATGACCTGAGAAAATATTTGAAGAGATTATAGTCAAAAACTTCCCTAACATGGGAAAGGAAATAGCCACCTAAGTCCAGGAAGCGCAGTGAGTCCCATACAGGATAAACCCAAGGAGAAACACACCGAGACACATAGTAATCAAATTGGCAAAATTAAAGACAAAGAAAAACTATTGAAAGCAGCAAGGGAAAAATGACAAATAACATACAAGGGAACTCCCATAAGGTTAACAGCTGATTTCTCAGCAGAAATTCTACAAGCCAGAAGGGAGTGGCATGATATACTTAAAGTGATGAAAGGGAAGAACCTACAACCAAGATTACTCTACCCGGCAAGGATCTCATTCAGATTCGATGGAGAAATCAAAAGCTTTACAGACAAGCAAAAGCTAAGAGAATTCAGCACCACCAAACCAGCTCTACAACAAATGCTAAAGGAACTTCTCTAAGTGGGAAAGACAAGAGAAGAAAAGGACCTACAAAAACAAACCCAAAACAATTAATAAAATGGTCATAGGAACATACATATCCATAATTACCTTAAACGTGAATGGATTAAATGCTCCAACCAAAAGACACAGGCTTGCTGAATGGATACAAAAACAAGACCCATATATATATGCTGTCTACAAGAGACCCACCTCAGACCTAGGGACACATACAGACAGAAAGTGAGGGGATGGAAAAAGATATTCCATGCAAATGGAAATCAAAACAAAGCTGGAGTAGCAATACTCATATCAGATAAAATAGACTTTAAATTAAAGAATGTGACAAGAGACAAGGAAGGACACTACATAATGATCAAGGGATCAATCCAAGAAGAAGATATAACAATTATAAATATATATGCACCCAACATAGGAGCACGTCAATACATAAGGCAACTGCTGACAGCTGTAAAAGAGGAAATCAACAGTAACACAATATAGTTGGGGACTTTAACACCTCACTTACACCAATGGACAGATCATCCAAAATGAAAATAAATAAGGAAACAGAAGCTTTAAATGACACAATAGACCAGATAGATTTAATTGATATTTATAGGACATTCCAACCCAAAACAGCAGATTACACTTTCTTCTCAAGTGCACATGGAACATTCTCCAGGATAGATCACATCTTGGGTCACAAACCAAGCCTCAGTAAATTTAAGAAAATTGAAAAAACAAATACCACATGATCTCACTTATATGCTGAATCTAAAAAAAATCAAAAGCTGAACTCATGGATACAGAGAACAGATTAATGGTTGCCAGAGGCAGGGAGTGGGAGATGAGTAAAAGGAGTGAAGGGCGTCAAAAGGTACAGACTTCCAGTTATAAAATAATTAAGTCCTGGGGATGTAATGTACAGCATGGCGACTATAGTTAATAATACTGTATTGTGTATTTGAAAGTTGCTAAGAGAATAAATCTTAAAAGTTCTCACCACAAGAAAAAATTGTAACTATGTGTGGTGATGGATGTTATCTATACTTCTTGTGGTGATCATTTCACAATACGGTTGTCCCACAGTATCTGCAGAGGATCCATTCCAAGACCCCTGTGGATACCAAAATGCTCAGATGCTGAAGTCCCTTATATAAAATGGCATAGTATTCACACACAACCTAAGCACTTCCTCCCATGTACTTTAAATCATCTCTAGTTTACTTATAATATCTAATACAATGTAAATGCTATGTAAATAGTTGCCAGAGAACAACAAATTCAAGTTCTGCTTTTTGAAACTTTCTGGAAATTTTGGTTTTCAAATATTTTAGATCCAAGTTTGGTTAAGTCCTCCGATATGAAACTCATGGATGTGGAGGGCCGACTCTATATACAAATATCGAATCATTATGTTGTACACATGAAACTAATATAATGTTCTATGTCAATTATATCCCAGCATTAATTAATTGAACATGTTACCTTACAGGGTACAGAAAGAATTCGGCACCATGGACCCTTTCTTTCTCCACTTATTGAGACTACACATCATACAACAACTTCAATTTGATGGGTGAGTATTGAAGAGTACACTGCTACCCCATGTCAAATCATGGCACAGAAAGGGCATCACTTGACTAGTCTCAGCTGTGTCAGACAATACACACACCAACTAAAAAATCAACAAATTATTTGGAAATTACTAGAATGATTTAGGAAACAACGTGTGTATAACCAATTCACTTTGCTGTACACCTGAAACTAACACCACATTGTAAATCAACTATACTTCAATAAAAATTTTTAAAAAAGAAACAATGTGTGCTATGACCATATCTTTTGTTGAGCAGTTTTAGAATTTATGAATTTTGTTCATTTGAAGGATCAGTGGCAGAATAATTAAACTTAATATATGACTTTACCATCTAAAACTTTTAAGGTATCCCCCCTCTGGAAGCCCCCCGCAAGCAACCCAGGAAACAGGATATTACTAACACTGCAGAAGCCCCTTGTGTCCCACTCTCTGCTGCATGCTTCTCCCTGCCCTTTCTCCAAAGGTAAACTCCTTCCCAAACTTTGTGTTATCATTCCCTTGCTTTTTTTAAAATTGTTTTTTTTAATCACATATGCATATCCATAAACAATATATTTTTAAGGTTTTTCCAGTTTTTGAACTTTCTGTAAATAGATTTCTATTGTATGGATTCACTAGTCATTTGCTTATTTTGGTCAACAATATGTTCTTTAGACATAGGCAGGTTGATGACTGTTGCAGTAGTTCTTCCATTTTCAATGCTGAAGACTATTGCCAAGCATGAATGTAACACAGCTTATTTCAACATTTGGGTTTTTTCTGTTTCACTATTACAGTGTTGCTTCTGGTAATCTTGTGCAAATATTCCAGTACAAGAGTTCAAATGGTAGAGACCTAGAAGTGAAATAGAATATGATTATGTTGAACCTTAGTTGGTAATACCAAATTATCTTTCCAAAATGGTTATATATATATATTTACAATACATATTTCTATATTTTATATATTTATATTCCCACAAGTAGTGGATACATGGCCCCCTTGCTCCACATCCTAGGCCATATTTGTTTTTTATGTCAAGTTGATGAGTGATAAATAGTATCACATTGTAGTTTAAATTTGTGTTTTCCTGATTGTCAATGAGATTGCCCATTTTTACATATTGATGAGCCATTTGTACTTTTTCTTCTGTGAAATTTATATTTATTTCTTTTTCCTTTTTTATTGATTAGTAGGAGCTCTTTATATACTTCATATAAAGCCTTTTTGATTATGTATGTTACAAATATCTTCCCCCAGCTTGTGGCTTTTATTTTCATGTTTTCAGTCATTTTCATGGGAGTAATGTATTTGGTTTTATATTTAACAAACTTACGATTCAACAAAATTATAATGTACAGCTATGCACTAATTCTTTTAAAATGCTTTCTTTCCCTTTATTTATCAATGTTTAGAGTAATAAGTTTAATCCCAGCAACTGCAAAGTTGTCTAATAAATTTGCTTTTTTAAAAAGTTTCTTTATGGTATCTTTTGATGAACACTAATGCTTACCTTTGTTGTAGCTTTTTTTCAATTAAGAACCATCTTTTAAAGTGGAAAATTATCTTATTCATTCTCTGACAACCAACTTCTATAACTTATTAATGTATTTGCTCAAGGTACAGAATATATATAACCTATGACGTAGCTATCTTTGCAAGCACTGTGGGAAGTAAACTTTAATTTTTCTCTCAAGAGAGTTTTCTTAAAAAGCCAGTACTTTTTATTTTTTATTTATTTATTTATTTTTAGGCCATGCTGTGCGTCATGCAGGATGCTAGTTCCCCAACCAGGGATCAGACCCGTGCCCCCTGCATTGGGAGCTGAGAATCTTAACCACTGGACTGCCAGGGAAGTCCAAAGCCAGTGCTTTTTAAAAGAGTTTGGTTTGCTTCTTATTTTCACCTGGGAAATCTTTGAAACTTTCAACTTAGTTTCAAAGGTATAGCTGGTAGTCTCTACCCTTTGGAAGTGGATTACCTTCTGGTGTGCTGGAATCAGCTCATACTAGCTCAGGAGAGCTAGCTGTTACATTTTCAGGGATTTTGCAAGCCAACTGTTAAGTCTTCGTCTTTTGAAATTAGCCGTGGTGGCAGTATTTACACCATGGAAATTGACAAACACTTAAGTCAGGGTTTTTTTTGTTTTGTTTTTTTGTTTTGCGGTACGCGGGCCTCTCACTGTTGTGGCCTCTCCTGTTGCGGAGCACAGGCTCCGGACGCGCAGGCTCAGCGGCCATGGCTCACGGGCCTAGCGGCTCCGCGGCATGTGGGATCTTCCCGGACCGGGGCACGAACCCGTGTCCCCTGAATCGGCAGGCGGACTCTCAACCACTGCGCCACTAGGGAAGCCCAAGTCAGTGTTTTTGTTTTTTCTTCCAGAGAGCCATCTCTTAATTCCCAGCACATGCCTGGGACTACTTCTAATTCCAAGTTCCACAGGTCCTTTCCTTTGTTCTTCTAGGCGCTGACAAACCAATCCTTGAGGCAAGGGCAGCTTCTGCAAATACACAGCTTCAGCACCAGAAAGGCTGGATTCCCCATTCCCTATCCTTCAGTTCACTCAGGGAGATTAAAAGAGATATTACATTCAAACAACTTAAGAAATATTAAATTCTTGTGTATACTCTTGATTATATGACTGCATTTTCTCCCCAAGAAAACAAACATGGGGGGCAAATGCATCCATCAGAAAAGGAAACATTTTTTACACAGCTGCTCTGAGCTTCCTGAGACCAGGACCTACACTTGCCTATATGTTTATCTGGTAGAGGGCAGCAGCTCCCTAATACTGAGGCGAGGCAACCTGCTAGGAGGTGGGTGGTTTCTGCTCTGGGGGGCTTCTCACTCTTCCCATGCTCCAAGAGTGTGGGAAAACACCCTCCACTGGACTGCAAGTGTCATAAAGAAATGACCGACTTCCTAGAATCACACACAAGTCTAACACAACTCACTATCAAACCTAGAAACAGCCATTTAAGAGAACAGATCTACCGCGTTTCTCCTCTCAGTCAACCACTGGTGGCTCACACGTAAGACTGCACCTGCATTCTTCTGGCAGAAGTCACAAGACAGCAATCAACAACGACTGGACTTCCCTGGTGGTCCAGTGGTTAAGACTCCATTTTTCCAATGCGGGGTACGTGGGTTTGATCCCTGGTGGGGGAATTGGGATGCTACATGTCACATGGCGCGGCAAAAAAACCCAACAACAATAACTGCAACACAACCAAACCCAATAATTATCCTACCTTTAAACGACTATAGCATTTCTCAGCATAAAAGCTCTTCAGCAGCATTATTCTGAGCTGGTTAGAACCGGTTCACAGAGACAGAGATTCCCTATATAGACCCAAATGAGATTAATCTGAGTTCCCCTTTCCTTGTTCAAATTTGGACTTAATACAGAGTCACTGTTCTCAGATATTCATATAATCAACTTACTGGTGACACACCGTTTGTTAATTTAGATGAACTAACACCCTCAAGGTTATTTGTTTAAGTAAGCATCCTTTTGATGCAAAGAGACATAGACATCTTTAGGAAAACAAATAAGTATTAGATAAGTAGAAGTGGTTGTCAAAGATCTCTCCTCCCAGTATCCTCCACTAAAGCCAGATGGTTTTTCAAGACAGTCTGCTAAAATCTCAGGGGACAGTTAATTCTAAGTTACACAGATTGTTGTAGAAAACCGATAAAGAATGAAGTTGGACAGCCATTTTAAAGAAGCTAGAGTAACTTGGTTCTAAAACAAGAGTGGACAGTACAAGAAAACAATAGTCCCATTTCAATTCCAAAGGTGCAAAAAATTCAAAACACAGCATAGTGTTGCCAAACCAAATATGAGTATTAAAGGTGCCTCATAATTGAGTGCGGTTTATTCTTGGAATGCCAACATTGCAGAATCAATGTAATTCACCACAATGATAGCTTAAAGGAGAAAATAATATTATCTCAACTGATTTTTAAAAAGCATTTGATAAAGCTGAAGGCATATTTATGGTTGCTTTTTAAAAATCCTTTAGAAAACTACGTATCAAAGTGAAATTTCTTAATTTTATAAGGTTATTTGCCAAAAAGCTACAGCACATATTTTATTTCATGGAAAAACCTTTAATTCATTGCCGTTCAGGATCTGGAATGAGAAAAGGAATGCTACTATCACCACTGTTGTGTAACACAGCTCTGGAAGCCCTGGCCAATGCCACAGAAAATTTCGAAAGTAAGACATACAAGGATTGGAAAGGCAGAGATGAAACTGTCATATTTGCAGTTAGTATAATCTTCAACCTCAAAAAGCACACAAAATCAATAAACTATAGAATTACTAAGGAAATTTAATAAGGTTGCCCAACACTTGATCCAAAAGCCAAATCATTTCTCCATAGCAGAAATAACAAAATGGAAAATATGATTAATAATAATAAACAATTCATGGTAACAACATAACTATAAAATTCCTAAGGACTGGTTTCACCAGTAATACACAGCACCACAATGGAGATTTCAAACCTCTAACAAACACCTTAAAAGATGATTCAAACAAATGGAGAGAAGTTCCTGGCTCACTGATGGGATGACTTAATATTGTAGACATGTTGATTCTACCACAAATTAATCCACAGATTTAATGCAATTCTAATGAAAATTCCAGTTGAATTTTCCCAGAACTGAAGAAAATTACTCCAAAATTCATATCAAGAAGTAAAGGTTCATGCATACAAAAGTCAATCCTAAAAAAGGAGAATATTAAGAAGAGGCACTTACCATATGAGGTGTTAAGATGTACAGAAGAGCACAGTAAAAAACAGTAGTATTTGCTCAACAAAAGATATATTGACCAATGGAATAGAATAGAGAGTACAGAGCTAGGGTCACACATATAGGACATTAGTATACGATCAAGGAGACATCACAAATCATTGAAGACAGGATGGGTTACTTAATAGTTTTGGAAAGAGAAAAATAAAACTGGATCCTTACCTAATACGTATACAAATGTTCACTCCAGAAGTATTAAATACATAAACATGAAGGTAAAACTATAAGGTTAATAGAAAAGAATATCAAATAATATATTTGTGATGTAGAGATGAGGAAAAAATTCTTAAACAAAACTTCAAAAGCGGGCTTCCCTGGTGGCGCAGTGGTTGAGAGTCCGCCTGCCGATGCAGGGGACACAGGTTCGTGCCCCGGTCCGGGAAGATCCCACATGCCGCGGAGCTGCTGGGCCCGTGAGCCATGGCCGCTGAGCCTGCGCGTCTGGAGCTTGTGCTCCGCAACGGGAGAGGCCACAACAGTGAGAGGCCCGCGTACCACAAAAAAAAAAAAAAAAGAAAAAGAAAAAAATAAAACTTCAAAAGCACAAAACACAAGACATAAAATGGTATTTCATTACATGAAAATTAAGAATTTATTTTCAGATAGAGAATGGGAAAAAGACAACGTCTAAATTACGGCAAGGGATTAATATTTCAAATATACAAGGAACTTCTGTGAATCATTAAGAAAAAGATGGCAACCCCAATAGAAAAATGGGTGAAAGGTACACAAAAAATAGTTTACAGACAACACACTAGAAGTAATAAGCTCACAGAGGGATGCACAAATCATTAGTAACCAGAAAAATGCAAATGAAATAAGCAGACGTTACATGCATTAGACCAGAAAAAAGATGACATCCGCAATGTGCCATGTATATCAAAAGAGTGATATTGCTGGCGTGCACATCCTTGTTTTCACTGTGAAGTGTCACTCTGCTGTCCAGGAGGGCAGCCCGCCCATATGCCCTCCAACAGTTTTGAAGGTTTCTATAGCTCAGTGCCGTTGCCTTGGCATGACCCAGCTATCCACTTTTCCAGTCTAAAAGCTTCCATCAAAAAAGAATTTTGCTTCAAATACACAGATTAGTGTCTAAATAATAAATAAAGTATTACAGGGTTGCTCTCACAGGACACAGTGACAATCTCTGATGTCTCTTTTGTTGTTGTTGTTGTTTTAAAAAACTCCTCTGTTAGAAATAACTTTTCTGGATACAGTTTTTGTGATCCTATCTGCTATTCTTGCAGCTCCAGGAGAGAGGGAACATTTTCTATTTCTTATCTTGAGGAGACTTCTTTTGCCAGAGACGAGTAGGGCCTATAGTTTTCAAGGTCAAGTGCTGGAAACACATTGTTTAACACTGAAAGAGATGCAGTCCTGAGAGAAAAAGAAATCATATGGAAAAGAAAAGGTCAGAATAGGATTATTAACAGATGGAATATGGCACATAAAGATTAGGGACATCTGGGCTTCCCTGGTGGCGCAGTGGTTGAGAGTCCGCCTGCCGATGCAGGGGACGCGGGTTCGTGCCCCGGTCCGGGAGGATCCCACATGCCGCGGAGCGGCTGGGCCCGTGAGCCATGGCTGCTGAGCATGCGCGTCGGGAGCCTGTGCTCGGCAACGGGAGAGGCCGCAGCAGAAAAAAGATTTTCCTCTTATCTTCCATTATAAATTTTTTATGTGACTTTGACAGGTTTATCGATTCTTATTTTATAATCGTTGTTCATTTCGCTGCGTTATTTATGTGTACGTACGTGTCTGCACATTTAGTGTTGTTGTGGGGAGGTGTGTGTGTAAAGAGAGAGAGGCATATACAAGTCAACTATATTATAAATGGACATTTGCTGTTTTTCCTTATCTCATCCTTGGAATCCCGATCGGGACAGGAACTGGGCTGTTGGTTTTCTTCATCATCATACTCAGTACCTAGGAAAATGCCTAGACACAGGCAGACTTAATGAATCTTATTGGACAAACATGTCCACTGAAGAAAATCGAAAAATTTAAAATAAGTATAAAAATGAAAATAAAAGCAATACGAATTTCATCAGCCTAGACGGGGCGGGCGCGGTGGTGGGGGTGGGGGACCGGTGTGCAGGAAGAACCTCTGTAGAAACGTCATGTTTCCAATCTATTGTCTCAGTGCATGTAGACATATAAACCCATAAACAAAAACAGGGTGATATAACACTATCGTTTTATGTTCTGCTTTTTCACTCCACAGCTTATCATAATCATTTTTGCATGTTACTACCCTTACCTACCACAGTCAGTGGCAAAGCCGAAATTCAAATCCAGCCTGTGAAGCCTGGGCGTTTGGATTCTTAGCCGTAGGTTATAGAGTTGACACCTGAACTTGGCAGCCGTTATTAGCATATAAACAAGTAACTGGACAATATATTTTAATTCAATTTCATTAAATACTGATTAGCTTAATAATACCTCTCCAGTGGAATGTTACCCGCATGAGAGCACTGATCTTGTCTATCTCAGATTCCCAGCGCCCAGAACAGTTCCTGCCACATTCTGGGGGGATCATTAAACGGGTGTTGAATAGTGAATAAAAGGACGAATGAGTTCTGTAGGCATCTTTACTGGAAGGATAAATTGAGGTTTTTAGAGACTCTTTGTTAGACTATTTTGGACAGTCCCAAGTCCACCCTGCAGAGAATAAAGGATGATCTCAGTGCACTGGCTCCCTCCCAGGTCAGATCGTCCAGGAACTAGGCACGCTGGCCAGCCTGAGTTATTGCCCATTTGTCCAACTCTTTCAGGAAACGTATCAGTGGGTCATTGACGGGCGATTTTGCAACTATGGTTTAAACAGAGTGGTTTGACAGGACTCCACAGGTAATAACTGTGTGTATAAACAAAGCACACTATCCTCAGAAAGGACCTGGGTCTTCTTTCCCATAATTACAGATTTCAAAAAGCAAACCTGGGAAACTAGAGAATGGTGAAAGGGCTCCCTATGCACCCGAGAGTGAAAAACAGGCTGTTGAGTGATGCTTCTTTTCTATCACCCACAGCTGAGGACACAGCGGCTCCAAGTACCCCACATCCTAGAGAGGGCATCCAGGAAGCAGGGCCAGACCTCAGTAAACTCCCAAGGCTGACAAAGAGGCAGCAGTGCCGGCCTCTGCAATCAACACCTCTCCAACCCATTCCACCTCTGGTCCACTTAGGAAACGCCAGAGGAAAGGGAGGGAGAGACGGCAGTGTCGTCAGTCTTGTGGGGAGTGCAGTATTTGTGGAGATAGGTGATTTCCTCAAATTGGTTCAGGGTGCCAAGAAGAATAGAAGAATGCCTGTTCAGTTCTCAGCTGGGTGCGTGCTCACTGCAAACACTCCCAGCTCATTCTGGTGCCCCTATCAAAGCAGAAGGGAGTACGGTGAGGGAGTTCTTGAGAGAGTTGACATGTGTAGGAGCCGGTGACTGTTCTGGGGATTTCTAAAAGGTTGGAGCACCCATGCCAGCAGAGCTTAAAGAGGCAGTGGTGGAGTGTGATTAGGAAGGAGATGGGGTGAGCTCTTTCCCATCTGCCATCTCTGCAGGAACAGAAGAGGCCCTCAGTCATTCTGGGGTTAGAATAAAGGCAGTGCTGCGCCAGGTGA
This sequence comes from Orcinus orca, assembly GCF_937001465.1. NCBI lineage: Eukaryota > Metazoa > Chordata > Mammalia > Artiodactyla > Delphinidae > Orcinus > Orcinus orca. The sequence goes on along the minus strand of NC_064566.1, from coordinate 37,876,588 downwards.
GGTGACACCTCAGCTAAGGAGGGAGCTTGGAACATGGACCATCATCAGGACCAGTTGTGGATAACCTGCTCCTCTCCGGGGAGGTCCTCCATAGCTGAGGGGCTGGTATGAAGCTGAACCTCACCTCAGGAGCACCCCCATCACACCTGATGATTAATAATAGCTCAAAGCTTATTATTATTTCTTCTCAGTAAATATAGTGAGAGAGAGAGAACTTGCATAGGTTTACATTTATATCTCATATTTCATCATTTCTAGGACACACATTTCTTGATTATACATTTCTGAAATTAGGATGTGTCTTACATTCACTAATGACCAGGCAGCACTCATGAAATTGTTGTCATTGCTTTAGGATTAATTTTGTGTATGCTTTCCTTTTTGTTTATACACAAGAGTGATGTAAGATTAAAATCTATGTCTAAGTTTAAAAGAACTCTCTCAGTACGTGTAAAGTAAAAATTCAGAGTGATAAGAAAACATTATGTCTGAATCTAAATGGTAACATCTTTTTTCTTGGTGGTGTATAAATAGTAACACATCTTTCAGTCTAGGGGTCTTAGACTCAGAGAAATACAGTGTGTCCTTTTTCCCCTCCTCTAGTCTCACAGAGTGTTCTCTGCTAACTTGCCCCTCTGATAATCAGCACAGTACTTTGGAAATTCAAAATATTCATTTATTTCTCCCAAGGCTTCTCATCAGCTACCACAACGACTAACAGTTTATTTGCACATGGCGTTCCTCATTTTCATTTCTATGAGGGAGTGTGCACAGTATCGTTGGAGAAAACTGAATATTTTCTATGATGAAGTAAAATTATATCATTTTGGCTGGTGTGAGTATGATATTTGTACAGATTTAGTAGTCACCTCAAAGTGACTCATTACCACATTCTGCAGATCCAAACCACATCCATACTTTCTACAACTCCCAAACCCTCCCCCCAGTTCTGTCCACTTCTGAACAATACTCTTCTCAGACTTTATTCATTCATTTCAACAAATATGTATAAAGCAGCTACTATTTGTGAGGCCCTATGACAGGCACTGTGGATACAATGACAACACACAATAAAAGAGACAGGCCTTTGCCCTTGGGTTCCCTACCTACTGGCTCTAAAGACAGACAAGAAAACGGGCGAACGCACTGGAGTGTGACGAGTCCTGGGGACACTCACCTACAGCAAGAGCAGGTACAACCAGATTCCCGCAGGTCCCTGTCGTCCATCTCAAATGTGCTGCATCCCCTGACCCCACTCTCTTCACCCTCGTTCCTTTCTCAGAGCCAGAGAAGTTTCTGCTCCCCTTGGGGTTAACCATCCTTTGTGGGTTGGATCCCTCTGCCTCTTGCTTCCCCTTGACTCTGCTCTTATTCCTTCTTCTTTACCTTTCTTATCTCCCTCTTCCTTAGCTCCTTCCTGTTCCTTATAACTAGTCTGACCTTCTTTGAAAGAAAACCTTTCTTGTATTAGTAAAATAAAAGACTAGGTCAATTATTCATTTTCAATAAGCATTTGTTGAGGTGCCATTATATGCCAGGTACGGGATATTAGGGGTGAACAAGAGAGAAATGGTCACTTCTCTCACTGATTTTATAATACAAGGGAGGAAGATGGACCAAAAGAAAACCCAAACAAAAATTAGAAGAATAAACCAAAAATTGAGTAAAAGAATCCCACATGTTAAAAATTGGTAAACTGTAAAGAATAACCAGAGTGAGTCAGCCAGGATGACCAGGAAGGCCTCTCTCAAGAAACAGTGAATTCGGGAGAACCCCACAGGTGAGACATTCCCATCCTTGTGAAAAGCGAGCAGAGGAGTATGTGGGCAGAGAAAATGTCACCTGCAAACGTCCTGTGCCAAAGAAAATCTTGGTTTGTTGGTGATACTGGAGAGTGGGGAGCTTGGGAAGGGGTGGCATGAGATGCTGCTGGAGGGTGGCCAGGGACAGATCACACTGGGCTTTGTAAGCCATGATAAGCACCTGGATTATATTTTAAGGGACATGGGAATCCATTGAAGGATTTTAAGCAGGGGAGAGACATGATCTGAGTATAGTTTGTATGCTAGACTCAGAGGTAGGGTACCTACATGCTCTCTTTTGCCCAGGACAGTTCCAGTTTATTCCTGTCATCCAGGTATAATTATCAATAATGTCTCTTTCACAATGAAAAGTGACTTGGCTTAGATGATAAACTATACAGTCACACTTAAGCAGAGGCGGAAGCCATGAAGATGGGGAGACTACTGAGACAGCTGTTGCAGGAACCCAGGTGAGAACAGGTGTGGCCAGGAGCGTGGAGGTGCACGTGAGACCAAGCTGATGGGCTAGAGATGAATTTTGGAAGTAGAATCACAGGGCTTGCTAGTGGATTGGATGTGGAGGTAAAGGCAAGGGAAGCATCGAGCACATTTCCCAATATCTGGGGTGAGCCACAGAGGGAAGAGTCGTGTCATTTGCTGAATTGGAGTGGCCTGGGGGTGAAGAGTTCTGGACGGAGATGAGCGTTTCCTTTGGACATGCAGTGTGTGAGATCTGTGGAAGCCATCCAATCAGAGGTTTCAGGAGGCCAATCAGATAAACAAGCATGGAGCTTGGAAACCAGGTTCTGAGGGGGAGATATAAGTTTCAGAGGCGTCAGCATGTAGATACTGTTAGCTGCGCTTGTTGGGGAGAATACAGAGAAATAAAAAGTGCGAGCCCAGAACCAAGTCTGAGGGACACTTAGAGTTTGGGGAGATGAAAAGACCCAGCTAAGGAGATAAAGGAAAACTGAAGGGAAGCAAAAGGAGAGTGTGGTACTATGAAGCCAAGAGAGAACCTTCCAGGAAGGAGGGAGAGGACAACTGTGCTGAGCATGGCTCAGAGGCCTCCTGATAGGAGGAGAGAAACATGTCAGTTGTTTTGGCAACATGGCGGTCAGTGGTGACCAGAGCTGTTTTGCTGAGTGGTGGGGACAGAGGACAGGCTGGTGTGGGTTCAAGTGTGAGTCAGAAGCGAGGAATCAGAAAGTGCAGATGGGCAGGTTTTCAACAAGTCTGACTATAAAGAGGAAGAGGAAAACGTGCAAGAGTGAAGAGTGATGTGGATTGAACTCAGGGTTTTCAATGTGGTGCTTTATTGGGAAAGCTGTTACTGACTGTCTGGACTCTGCAAGGTTTTGCCCATGTGAGGAACAAGCACATTTTCCTCCCTGGCGTGAGTGTCACTGTGTGTCCTGTGCAAGAGAAGAGCACCACAGGAGCTGGGCAGAAGGAAAGCACAAACCAGGAAGTGTTTGTGTCCTACAACGTCCCTCCTGCGCCCTGAAAGGACAGAGATTAACACTGTGCCCAGCTGGCACAGGAGAAATGTTTACCAGTTCCAGTATCACAAGCGGGGCAAAGAAGGGTGGACGTGGAGTTCAGAGGAAATAAACTGATAACCGGCACACACTTCTACTCTGAAAGTGGGATTCAGGAGCACTCCTAAGGGGAGACGATTCATGATGAAATGATCCCTGTAGGGGAAAGACAAGTTTAACTTCCTTGTCAAGGAGGAAGAAAAAGTGTGTCTGTAAGGTAGTTAGTCACAGGAGAACTTTCTCATACAGTTCCCATCAGAAGGCACTGTCAGAGGTGTACGTAGAGGCTGTGTCTCAGAAAAGTGAGTCTGACAAAATAAAGCAGGAGCAGGGTAACCGGGATTAGGGAGAGTGTGGTGGCAGATTGGCTGGCAAGAACAGGCTCAAAGCACTGCTGAGTTTAGGGCTCTAGTGGTAAAGTCTCAACAGACCCCAGGTTGTAAGGAGACTCCTATTATGAGAATGTTCACTATTAGATTTCTATCCCAGGTACTGAAGGTATAGAATTTGCAAAATGAGGGGAAAGAAAGGAAAAGCAGGAGAAAGGATGACTTGAAAGTTTAGATAAAGCAAGTTCTCCAAATTATTGTAAATAGGAAAAATTTAATAATCAGCCTTTTTATTACTTGAAATAAAAGTTGGATACAGAAGTCTATTCACCATTCTTTTTTTTTTTGGGCTGCATTGGGTCTTCGTTGTTGCACGCGGGCTTTCTCTAGTTGCGGCGAGCGGGGGCTACTCTTCGTTGCGGTGCGTGGGCTTCTCATTGCGGTGGCTTCTCTTGCTGCGGAGCACGGGCTCTAGGCGCGCGGGCTTCTGTACTTGTGGCGTGTGGGATCAGCAGTTGTGGCTCGCGGGCTCTAGAGCGCAGGCTCGGTAGTTGTGGTGCACAGGCTTAGTTGCTTTGCGACATGTGGGATCTTCCCGGACTAGGGCTCGAACCCGTGTCCCCTGCATTGGCAGGTGGATTCTTAACCACTGTGCCACCACAGAAGCCCCTGTTCCCCACTCTTTAAAGTGTTAGATCATTTTACTTCCTGGAATCTGTAATCTGAAAAAACCAAACACCAAAACCAAATTTTTATCCAAGGAAGAAGGTTATTGGTTTCTCTAGGAATTTGTGATTTATAGAGTCACTCATAATTCCTGTGCTCTAACAGGCCCAAACCCCTTTTATTAGACACTGTTTTCCTCAGTAAGAAGTAACATGCTGGGACTTCCGTGGCAGTCCAGTGGTTAAGACTTGGAGCTCTCACTGCCGTGGGCCTGGGTTCAATCCCTGGGGGGAGAACTAAGATCCCACAAACCATGCGGCATGACTGGAAAAAGAGTAACATGCTACTGGCTTTCCTCTGTTGGGAAGGGTCCAGGGAGGGAAAATGACTTCTTCTCAAGGACCTGATACATATCCAATGCAATACAAAACCTCCTGATACTTAATCTTGATGGCGTCCCTATGCCTCCGTTTCTGGACATGTTTATTCCTGGACACTTGCATCAGGCAAGGAATATAGAGTGAGGGGGGACAGCGTTGGAGGCACTTCTGGATGGCACAGACAGAAATTGGTTCATAGATGGATTTGTAGGTGTTGCTGAGAAATGAACAGAAGATCAAGGTGCAGCTGCTGGAGCAGGATTCCACGATCCAGTCGTCCCGAGGCTGTGTCCCCTGCCCGCACACAGACACCACTGAGGACGCACTAAGGACACTAGACCCCAGGGCAGAGAAGCTGACAGGACCCAACTGCCAGGGAGTGAAGAGGCCTGAATACTGAAGGGCCTAGAAAGAGCACCACAGTAACCAGAGGGGCCTGGAGGGGAGCGGGTCTGATTAGGGGAAGGGGTGGAGCAGGGTGTCTGCCCTGTATGATGCTGAGATTGTGGCCCCGACACCCAAGACACAGGCACAGACTCGGTCTTCATGTGGGTGTCCAGCCATCACCCCTTGGGAACAAACAGGCTGTCCTTATATCAAAGAATAATACACGGTTTTCAACATTCAATCTCTTAAGCATTTATTAGATCTGCTGGCTTCTGTGGACAGAGAACTCACAAGCTCAGCGTCCCTGCCCTTGGGGGCTCACAGCCCCGTCGTCTCCTGAGCAGAGTGAGAGGCAGCTCAGTACTTGTCGGGCAGGCCAGGAGGTCGGAAGTAATTGGGGTCTTTGCCGCTCCGGCCCCATCTATTGGCAAACTGGTCGGCCTCCGAGTCCTCCCGTCCGTGGCCACTGTCTCCATGCTTAAAAAGGTCTGTGACTCTCTGAATATTCTCCCTGGCATCGCTGGAATGGAGGAGGGCAGGTAGGGGATTACTCCAGGGCTGACGAGCAACAGCCCACCTTCCCCATCTCTCCTCTTTCCAAGGAATCGAGGACTCTGACAGGAGCTAGGAAAGAGGGAATGAAGCCTGAGGCTGCCCGGGCTCAGCCCACCTCAGCCCTGCGGGTCCCCTTATGCTGGGTGAACAGCACCCATGGGGGAGGCTTGGGAATCGTCTGTCCCACCAGCCTTGCTCTGCTCTTCAGCCACTCAGACCCCACACAGGACACAGAGGGTGAGGGTGGATAAGAGGAGGAGAGGCCACAGCCCTACAGGAAGTTCTCCAGGGCCTGGCCCCTCCTGGCTCTCCGAGGCTCTCACACCCATCCCTGCATCCTCAGGGCCCCTGGTACCTGATCACTTCAGCAGCCCAGGCGCCCCCAGGTCCCCTTCGGGCAGCGTCATAGTTGCCCCGGGCGTGGAAGTACTTGTCTGCATCTTTGTACCTGGCTTCTCTCATGTCAGAGTAGGCTCGCCACATGTCTTTAGCCCCTGGGAGGAAAGCACACAGAGGAAGGATTATCAGGTGGACAGAAAACTGTGACACACCTTAGGGAAGAAGCAAGGAATGGAAACTCTTCCACTGACTCAGTTTCATCCTGTGGCTATAGCACCATGAGTGCCATAGATTGAGAAGAGCATTCTTGTGTCTAGTTTCCTGCTCCTGGTAACTCGAATGAGAGTCGTTATGGGGGGAGGGGCACAGCTGCGTTGGACCTGGTTGTCGGGCCCCTATGATGCTCTCTCTGGACTGCATCTCACTTAGGGCTCCATGTGATATGTTTAAAGGAGAGAAGGGAGCTATCTTTATAGGGCAGGATTCCTCAGCTTCATACTACTGACATTTTAAGCCAGATAATTCTTTGCTGTTCAGGGCTGTCCTGGGTATTGTAACACGTTTAACAGCATCCCTCACTTTTACCCACTAACGGGCAACCTCTTCCCCAAGTGGGACAACCAAAAGTGTTTCCAAACATTGCCAGATATCTCCAGGACACAAAATTGCCCTTGGCCCCGAACCACTGTTATAAAAGGAAGCTGCATAGGATGAGATCCAGGGGATTTGGGTGAGTGAGGAGGTGACATGGAGGACAGATTCTGAGAAAGGGGCAGACATGCAGCACCTCTGCCCTGACGCCTAAGAAATGTATTCCTGCTGCGCGAATGCACTAAATGTGACCTGATTCCCCTGCCTGTTAGGCACGTGAATGGCATCCTGAGAACTTTCTAGTGGACGGTATTGATGACGTGGGCTGCCTGAGGAAGCAAGCCCTCGAGCAGTGGGTCTTTGCCTCAGCCTGGTTACACCTTCCAATCAGCTGGGGAGGTACTGAAAGTCCCCTGAGACCTACCTCACAGCCCAGGCCAGTTACCTCACACTCTCTGGGGTGGGTCTCAGGCATCAATAGTTTTCACTGCTCCCCAGGTGAATCCAACATGCAGCTGAGATTGATAAGCCCCCAGCTTGGGGGAGTGGCACTGGGACAAGTCTGCCCAGCAAGAGCTGTGGCCTCGTGCACAGCTGGGTTCAAACTTCTGTCCTGCCACCTGCTGACTGGCACTTAGTCCCTGGGCAGCAGACTCGGCTGCTCTCAGCCTCGGTTTTCTCCCCTTCAGATGGGGGGAGATGCCTCCCTCACGGAGGTATTCTGCAGGTAATTAGGTGACCAACTGTCCCAGCCTAACCAGAACTGCACCTGTTTTCCTGCAACTGCCCCAGTTAGCGTTGAAAGTGTCCTGGAAAAGTCCTCAGACCTGGGCAAAGCAGGAGAGTTGGTCACCCTGAAGTGCATATAAGGGCCGAGTTCCTACTGGAAGCTTGAGATACGTTACTAGGTTCCCCACCCCGGTCGCACATGGGTTATTTTGTCAGTTAAAAGGCTATAAAAGGGTAGGAAACAGACTGAACCAGGGACAGTGTCACTGAGTATAGGAAGCAGGAGCAAGAGCTAAGCTGAAGGTCCCTGAATTATCCAATTAGGAAATGGAAGGTAAGAAGGAAGAGAAGAGGAAGAGAGGAAGGAAGGAAAGAAGAGGGAAAGGGAGGGAGGAAGGGAGAAATGAGTGGAGGGAGAGAAGAAGAGAGGGGAAATAGATGGATAGCTTTCATCCTCCTTCATGCAATTGGTCTGAGGGAAATGCTGTACCATTTCAAGACTTATTTTATGTCTTCCATTCAAACTTCCATTTCAGCTGGGAATGATGACTGTTCTTTCTCTAGTGACTGATTGACATAAATCCTGTGGTTTTCAATCTGTCTGAAAAAAAGCTCCCCAAACACCTGGCACATTCTACCACATAGGGCAGCACCGCCTAAGACAGTAGCTCCAACCCTTAAGAGCGCTCATGGTGAATCCCAGAGGCCCATGGGTGTCATCCCCCCTCCACCAGCCTTACCGTCATAAGCCTCACCAAGGAAGGAAAACCATCGGCTGTGGACTCCCAGCACCAAGGAGCAGAGAATGAGGCCTGTGAAAAGCTTCATTGTGCTGAAATGAAAGGAGAGGGTCAGGGAGACACGGACAAGCCTTGTACACCCACTTTGGGATTTGTATGTCGAGGAGAGCCCGGCTGTTCTTTCCACTTGTTCTCATTAGACTCTCAGTGGTCCACCTAGGCAATATTGCAGTAGGACCTCACTCGGAGCCACTAGCCCTCAGCTCTGAACCCACCAACCCTGAACCCAAGCCTGTCTAAGAGATCACCAAGGTGTCTATGGTGGAAGAAGAGAGCAGCTGGGACGTAGCTGTGTCTTGCTAAAGCAGCCTGTAATTAATCAAAAAGCATTTCCCATGCACCAGCACTGACCTCATTCAGGACAAATACAAAAGAGAAGAATTAAAGTAAGTGTTTTCAAAGAAATCACTCCTTGGAGAACTTTCTCACCTGAACCCGGTGGAGCAGACTTGCTGGGGACAGGTGACTGCATTTATACTGAGCCATCCCTGCTGGGGTCATGGGGTGAGAAGGAAAGCTGGACTGGTGCCTGGGGGAGAGTCCCTGCAGGTCATTTCTCCTACAAAACTGCAAAGGGTAACTTACTGGAGACCAGTGGCTGTCCTCATCCACAGGTCATATTCCTCATTGTGCAACCCTGAGAAAACAGCAAGGCCTGTTCTGCCTGGTGGCCACTGTCAGGGGTGGAGGGGCTGAGGCCTGGGCCACCTGGGCTGTGGAGAAGAGGGTGTGGAGCTCCAGGAAGGAGGCCCCCAGGCTGCTGGCAGGTGTGTGGTTAGAGGATACTCCTCCAGCCTGGACCTTGCCTTCCTGGTCGTTTCCTCAGGATGGTCCCTTCTGGACCAGACAGCTGATGTGTCAGAAATTAAATCCTTTGAACTCACGTGTAAAGCCCTTGAGCTTCAAAACTGACAGGCCACCCCACCAAATGTCGTGGGTGCCCGGAGCACTTTCCACCACTCTGTGTACCTGTGCTGAGCTCTCCGCTCCAGGGCAGAGAAAGCCCTCTCAGCCTCTCAGCCATGCCTTTCATATGGGTCAGCACCTATCATGACAACAAAAAAGAGAGGTATTATAAAATAATGAGAGGCTTTTTACTTGATAAAGTTTAAATACGAATAATCTATAGCAGCAGTTCTCACAGTGTGTTCTAGGGAAACCTGAGGGTCTCTTAAGACCCTTTCAGGGGAGTCTGTGGGATCAAAACTATTTTCACAGTAGCACTAAGATATTCTTTTCCTTTTTCATTCTCATTTTTTTCATGAGTGTACTGGGTATGAAATGATCATTGATATGGTTTGAGATTTCTACATTGCAACTGACCTTTAAAAAACTACCACTTGTCAAGTTTTGGTATCATATCAAAGAATTGCCTGAATTATCATAAAATGCTATTAAAATGCTCTCCTGTTTTCTACCTATATGTTATATCTGTGTGATGTTGAATTTTTTTGTATACTTCAACCCAAATAATGTATTGTGACAGATTGAGTGCAGGATCAGACATGAGAATCCAGCTATCTTCTATTAAGCTAGATATTTAAAACTTTTCAAAAATGTAAAGCTACTATTTTTGTTATTAATCTTTTTGTTTTGGAAAAAGATTATTTTCATTAAAATATATTATTTATGTTAACATAATGGATTTATTATTGTGTTTTTATTTATTCATTTATTTATTTGACCATTTTTTAGATACTCTGCAAAGGGTTTTTCATAAATTAACTCAGTCCTCATAAAACTTCATAACAGCACAATATATTATTGTGTTTTTAAATGCTCAAACATTTTTTCTTTCCAGTGTGTTAAATCCTGATAGAGTCAGGATAAATTAAATTTCTTGAGGTCCTCAATAATTTTTCAGAGTATAATGGGACCCTGAGACACAAAAGCTTGAGAATCATTGCTCTACAGCAAATCTTATGTGTAAAGAAGACACTTTAGGTGCATTCTCAAGAAGTCCAAGAAGGAGACATGGGTGTCCTCTTAGAATCACCTCAGTTTCACATTCTCCTGGAGGACCTGCCCGTTGCTAAGACAAGAAACATGAGGAGGATAAGAAATGGAAGAGAAGAAATGAAACTATCATTATTTCTAAATGATGCAAGCTTTTACGTAGAGAGCCCATCAGAATCAAATGGCACACTAATGAAGCCATTAAGAGAATTCAGTGAGATTGCCATGTTTCACATAAAAATTCAATTGTGTTTCTCTACACCAATTCTTTTTGTGTTGTTTTTTTGGCTGCGTTGGGTCTTTGTTGCTGCCCGCGGGCTTTCTCTAGTTGCAGCGAGCTGAGGCTACTCTTCAATGCGGTGCATAGGCTTCTCACTGCGGTGGCTTCTCTTGTTGCGGAGCACAGGCTCTAGGTGTGCAGGCTTCAGTAGCTGCGGCTTGCGGGCTCAGTAGTTGTAGCTCACGGGCTCTAGAGCACAGGCTCAGTAGTTGTGGCACACGGGCTTAGCTGCTCCACAGCATGTGGGATCTTCCCGGACCAGGGCTCAAACCCGTGTCTCCTGCATTGGCAGGCGGATTACTGACCACTGCGCCACCAGGGAAGTCCCAACACCAATTCTTAACAGTTAAAAAAATACAATACAAAATACTACCAAAAACATTAACTATCTAGGGAAAACTTTAATAATACACAAATATTTACAGAGAAAATTTAAGTTTGTTAAAGGATAAAAAGTGGGGGATGTATGTCATGTTCATGGAGAGGATGTTTTGACTTAGTAAAGATATCAGTTCTCCTTGGATTAATTTATAAATTCAGTGCAATGCTAATCAATATTCCCCGTGGAATTCTTTTAGGGACACAACAGATTTATGTTTTATGGATGAATAAAGGTCCATGAATAAGTAAGTTAAAAAAAATAAGGACCAAGAGGAGACATGCACTGGTCTCTAAGATGCGTGATCTTGGGATTTACCCCAAGGGGGGAGACAACTGTGATGGTAAGGCCAACAGATCGGGAGACAACTGCCATGAAAAAGAAGTTTGTTACTCACAGATCCCCAAAGAAGGGGGCACATCACACCAAGGGGTGGCCACACGAGGAAGCACCCAGGGTGGGCCAGGGGACAGAGAGAGGGGCAGAAAACGTGACAAACGCCTTTATTGTGGTTTCTGTGGGAGGACCAGTGAGGCACAGTGAGCGGGTTAAGGACTGGCTCATTTGAATACTTTCAGCTCTCGCTCGGCATAGGGGCTGGTTCCTAGTTGTCTGGTACCTGGCTCTGCTGTGATCAGGGCAGGTGGATAGTGGCCCAGAGCGTGAGGGCGCAATGAAGGAGGTGGTTGAAGTGTGAGCTCTGGATTGGTTGGTTTGTATTTGAAAGGCTCACTCACAGGTTACTTTACTATCACAGGTTAGTTTACTAATCTGTAAGAATTGGCTACCTCTGGGAGAAGCAGTCCCTCCAGGGGCAGGGAGGCCCCAGGATGTGAAAGCATCAAAAACACAGATACAGAATGGAAAAACATGTTTAACACAACTTCCGAGGCATCCTTGGAGTGGCTCGGGCATCTCGCTGCTGTCAGATGAGCCAGGCTGTATGAAGCTCTTGTCAGTGGATGTTGGATCCTTGCCTGGCTTGCTTTATCTTGTTGTAAATCCCTGTAATCTCTACTCTTCTACCTAAATGTCTCCGGTCTCAATCCACACCCAGCGGTCCACTCTTCCTCCTCTGCAGAATGGTCAAGGACCTAGTGAACTCCTCAACGGCAGGTTCAACTATGTTCTAGAGTTCTTGTCAGTCAGAGTGCAAGTGCCTCCTCTTCTCAGCTTTTACACACTTTTGTCCCCAGCCTGCCACTCCACAATCACAACCCAAAAAGTGCACTCTCTCTGTCCTCCGCCACCTGCCTGCATCCATCCCGCGGAAGCTTCCATTCCTACATCCCCAGTGTGTTCCATCCACTGTTCACACTCTTCTTTCCCCGGTCTGCACCACACCTCAAGGAACAATCCGGTCACCTTGATGCCACAGAGCACTGGCTGCACTACTTGTGCCTGTGCAGGGAGGATGAGATCGGGCGCCCACTGGGTCCTCACCATCTCTGCCACATCTCTCATGAACCGTTCCCGGGTGCAGTCCAACACCATTTTAACATTGCCTGTAGGATGGTGAGACGGAGGATGGTACACACACTTCTCCGTGGGTACCCATTGCTTGATGTGAAATTGTTTCATCCACATCTGGGTTAAGGACGATCTTCAAAGCTGTGTGGCTCTACTTCTCTGGTGCCTATTCTGGACATAACTGGTGTTGCAAACATCCCTCAGTTCTCTTGGTCCCTGGGGATGCCCTCTGGCCCAAAGACAGAGACAGCAGTCACAGTTGTCTCCCCACTTGGGGTAAATCCCAAGATCACGCACCTTAGAGACCAGTGCATGTCTCCTCTTGGTCCTTATTTTTTTTAATTTACTTACTCATGGACTTTTATTCATCCATAAAACATAAATCTGTTGTGTCCCTAAAAGAATTCCACAGGGAATTTTTGATTAGCATTGCACTGAATTTATAAATTAATCCAAGGAGAACTGATATCTTTACTAAGTCAAAACATCCTCTCCATGAACATGACATACATCCCCCACTTTTTATCCTTTAACAAATTTAAATTTTCTCTGTAAATATTTGTGTATTTTTAATGTTTTCCCTAGATAGTTAATGTTTTTGGTACTATTTTGTATTGTATTTTTTTAACTGTTAAGAATTGGTGTTGGGACTTCCCTGGTGGCACAGTAGTCAGTAATCCGCCTGCCAATGCAGGAGACACGGGTTTGAGCCCTGGTCCGGGAAGATCCCACATGCTGTGGAGCAACTAAGCCCGTGTGCCACAACTACTGAGCCTGTGCTCTAGAGCCCGCGAGCTACAACTACTGAGCCCGCAAGCCGCAGCTACTGAAGCCTGCACACCTAGAGCCTGTGCTCCGCAACAAGAGAAGCCACAGCAGTGAGAAGCCTGTGCACCGCGTTGAAGAGTATCCCCCGTTCGCTGCAACTAGAGGAAGCCCGCGGGCAGCAACGAAGACCCAACGCAACAAAAACACGACAAAAAAAGAATTGGTGTAGAGAAACACAAGTGATTTTTTATGTGAAACATGGTAATGTTTCACATAAAACCCGGTGGAGCAGACCTGCTGGGGACACGTGGCTGTAATTGTACTGAGCCATCCCTGCTGGGGTCATTGGGTGAGAAGGAAAGCTGGACTGGTGCCTGGGGGAGAGTCCCTGCAGGTCATTTCTCCTACAAAACTGCAAAGGGTAACTTACTGGAGACCAGTGGCTGTCCTCATCCACAGGTCATATTCCTCATTGTGCAACCCTGAGAAAACAGCAAGGCCTGTTCTGCCTGGTGGCCACTGTCAGGGGTGGAGGGGCTGAGGCCTGGGCCACCTGGGCTGTGGAGAAGAGGGTGTGGAGCTCCAGGAAGGAGGCCCCCAGGCTGCTGGCAGGTGTGTGGTTAGAGGATACTCCTCCAGCCTGGACCTTGCCTTCCTGGTCGTTTCCTCAGGATGGTCCCTTCTGGACCAGACAGCCGATGTGTCAGAAATTAAATCCTTTGAACTCATGTGTAAAGCCCATGAGCTTCAAAATTGACAGGCCACCCCAATGAATGTCGTGGGTGCCGCGAGCACTTTCCACCACTCTGTGTACCTGTGCTGAGCTCTCCGCTCCAGGGCAGAGAAAGCTCTCTCAGCCTCTCAGCCACGCATTTCATAAAGGTCAGCACCTATCATGACAACAAAAAAGAGAGGTATTATAAAATAATGAGAGGCTTTTTGACTTGATAAAGGTTAAATACCAATAATCTATAGCAGCACTTCTCACAGTGTGTTCTAGGGAAACCTGAGGGTCTCTTAAGACCCTTTCAGGGGAGTCTGTGGGATCAAAACTATTTTCACAGTAGCACTAAGATATTCTTTTCCTTTTTCATTCTCATTTTTTTCATGAGTGTACTGGGTATGAAATGTTCATTGATATGGTTTGAGATTTCTACATTGCAACTGACCTTTAAGAAACTACCACTTGTCAAGTTTTGGTATCGTATCAAAGAATTGCCTGAATTATCATAAAATGCTATTAAAATGCTCTCCTGTTTTCTACCTATATGTTATATCTGTGTGATGTTGAATTTTTTTGTATACTTCAACCCAAATAATGTATTGTGACAGATTGAGTGCAGGATCAGACATGAGAATCCAGCTATCTTCTATTAAGCTAGATATTTAAAATTTTTCAAAAATGTAAGTCTATTATTTTTGTTATTAATTTTTTTGTTTTGGAAAAAGATTATTGTCATTAAAATATATTATTTATGTTAACATAATGGATTTATTATTGTGTTTTTATTTATTCATTTGACTACTTTTTAGATACTCTGCAAAGGGTTTTTCATATATTAACTCAAACCTCATAAAACTTCATAACAGCACAATATATTATTGTGTTTTTAAATGCTTAAACATTTTTTCTTTCCAGTGTGTTAAATCCTGATAGAGTCAGGATAAATTAAATTTCTTTGAGGTCCTCAATAATTTTTCAGAGTATAATGGGACCCTGAGACACAAAAGCTTGAGAATCATTGCTCTACAGCAAATCTTATGTGTAAAGAAGACACTTTAGGTGCATTCTCAAGAAGGCCAAGAAGGAGACATGGGTGTCCTCTTCTGATCACCTCAGTTTCACATTCTCCTGGAGGACCTGCCCATTGCTAAGACAAGAAACATGAGGAGTATAAGAAATGGAAGAGAAGAAATGAAACTATCATTATTTCTAAATGATGCAAGCTTTTACGTAGAAAACCCATCAGGATCAAATGGCACACTAATAGAGCCATTAAGAGAATTCAGCGAGATTGCCATGTTTCACATAAAAAATCAATTGTGTTTCTCTACACCAATTCTTTTTGTGTTGTTTTTTTCACTGCGTTGGGTCTTCGTTGCTGCCCGCGGGCTTTCTCTAGTTGCAGCGAACGGGGGATGCTCTTCAACGTGGTGCACAGGCTTCTCACTGCGGTGGCTTCTCTTGTTGCGGAGCACAGGCTCTAGGTGTGCAGGCTTCAGTAGCTGTGGCTCGCGGGCTCAGTAGTTGTGGCTCACGGGCTTAGCTGCTCCACAGCATGTGGGATCTTCCCGGACCAGGGCTCAAACCCGTGTCTCCTGCATTGGCAGGCGGATTACTGACCACTGCGCCACCATGGAAGTCCCAACACCAATTCTTAACAGTTAAAAAAATACAATACAAAATACTACCAAAAACATTAACTATCTAGGGAAAACTTTAAAAATACACAAATATTTACAGAAAAAATTTAAGTTTGTTAAAGGATAAAAAGTGGGGGATGTATGTCATGTTCATGGAGAGGATGTTTTGACTTAGTAAAGATATCAGTTCTCCTTGGATTAATTTATAAATTCAGTGCAATGCTAATCAAAAATTCCCTGTGGAATTCTTTTAGGGACACAACAGATTTATGTTTTATGGATGAATAAAGGTCCATGAATAAGTAAGTTAAAAAAATAAGGGCCTAGGGGAGACATACGCTGGTCTCTAAGATGCGTGATCTTGGGATTTACCCCAAGGGGGGAGACAACTGTGATGGTAAGGCCAACAGATCGGGAGACAACTGCCATGAAAAAGAAGTTTGTTACTCACAGATCCCCAAAGAAGGGGGCACATCACACCAAGGGGTGGCCACACGAGGAAGCACCCAGGGTGGGCCAGGGGACAGAGAGAGGGGCAGAAAACGTGACAAACGCCTTTATTGTGGTTTCTGTGGGAGGACCAGTGAGGCACAGTGAGCGGGTTAAGGACTGGCTCATTTGAATACTTTCAGCTCTCGCTCGGCATAGGGGCTGGTTCCTAGTTGTCTGGTACCTGGCTCTGCTGTGATCAGGGCAGGTGGATAGTGGCCCAGAGCGTGAGGGCGCAATGAAGGAGGTGGTTGAAGTGTGAGCTCTGGATTGGTTGGTTTGTATTTGAAAGGCTCACTCACAGGTTACTTTACTATCACAGGTTAGTTTACTAATCTGTAAGAATTGGCTACCTCTGGGAGAAGCAGTCCCTCCAGGGGCAGGGAGGCCCCAGGATGTGAAAGCATCAAAAACACAGATACAGAATGGAAAAACATGTTTAACACAACTTCCGAGGCATCCTTGGAGTGGCTCGGGCATCTCGCTGCTGTCAGATGAGCCAGGCTGTATGAAGCTCTTGTCAGTGGATGTTGGATCCTTGCCTGGCTTGCTTTATCTTGTTGTAAATCCCTGTAATCTCTACTCTTCTACCTAAATGTCTCCGGTCTCAATCCACACCCAGCGGTCCACTCTTCCTCCTCTGCAGAATGGTCAAGGACCTAGTGAACTCCTCAACGGCAGGTTCAACTATGTTCTAGAGTTCTTGTCAGTCAGAGTGCAAGTGCCTCCTCTTCTCAGCTTTTACACACTTTTGTCCCCAGCCTGCCACTCCACAATCACAACCCAAAAAGTGCACTCTCTCTGTCCTCCGCCACCTGCCTGCATCCATCCCACGGAAGCTTCCATTCCTACATCCCCAGTGTGTTCCATCCACTGTTCACACTCTTCTTTCCCCGGTCTGCACCACACCTCAAGGAACAATCCGGTCACCTTGATGCCACAGAGCACTGGCTGCACTACTTGTGCCTGTGCAGGGAGGATGAGATCGGGCGCCCACTGGGTCCTCACCATCTCTGCCACATCTCTCATGAACCGTTCCCGGGTGCAGTCCAACACCATTTTAACATTGCCTGTAGGATGGTGAGACGGAGGATGGTACACACACTTCTCCGTGGGTACCCATTGCTTGATGTGAAATTGTTTCATCCACATCTGGGTTAAGGACGATCTTCAAAGCTGTGTGGCTCTACTTCTCTGGTGCCTATTCTGGACATAACTGGTGTTGCAAACATCCCTCAGTTCTCTTGGTCCCTGGGGATGCCCTCTGGCCCAAAGACAGAGACAGCAGTCACAGTTGTCTCCCCCCTTGGGGTAAATCCCAAGATCACGCACCTTAGAGACCAGTGCATGTCTCCTCTTGGTCCTTATTTTTTTTAATTTACTTATTCATGGACTTTTATTCATCTGTAGAAAACAAATCTGTTGTGTCCCTAAAAGAATTCCACGGGGAATTTTGATTAGCATTGCACTGAATTTATAAATTACTCCAAGGAGAACTGATATCTTTACTAAGTCAAAACATCCTCTCCATGAACATGACATACATCCCCCACTTTTTATCCTTTAACAAACTTAAATTTTCTCTGTAAATATTTGTGTATTTTTAATGTTTTCCCTAGATAGTTAATGTTTTTGGTACTATTTTGTATTGTATTTTTTTAACTGTTAAGAATTGGTGTTGGGACTTCCCTGGTGGCGCAGTGGTCAGTAATCCGCCTGCCAATGCAGGAGACACGGGTTTGAGCCCTGGTCCGGGAAGATCCCACATGCTGTGGAGCAACTAAGCCCGTGTGCCACAACTACTGAGCCTGTGCTCTAGAGCCCGTGAGCTACAACTACTGAGCCCGCGAGCCACAGCTACTGAAGCCTGCACACCTAGAGCCTGTGCTCCGCAACAAGAGAAGCCACCGCAGTGAGAAGCCTATGCACCACATTGAAGAGTAGCCTCAGCTCGCTGCAACTAGAGAAAGCCCGCGGGCAGCAACAAAGACCCAACGCAGCCAAAAAAACAACACAAAAAGAATTGGTGTAGAGAAACACAATTGAATTTTTATGTGAAACATGGCAATCTCACTGAATTCTCTTAATGGCTTCATTAGTGTGCCATTTGATTCTGATGGGCTCTCTACGTAAAAGCTTGCATCATTTAGAAATAATGATAGTTTCATTTCTTCTCTTCCATTTCTTATCCTCCTCATGTTTCTTGTCTTAGCAACGGGCAGGTCCTCCAGGAGAATGTGAAACTGAGGTGATTCTAAGAGGACACCCATGTCTCCTTCTTGGACTTCTTGAGAATGCACCTAAGGTGTCTTCTTTACACATAAGATTTGCTGTAGAGCAATGATTCTCAAGCTTTTGTGTCTCAGGGTCCCATTATACTCTGAAAAATTATTGAGGACCTCAAAGAAATTTAATTTATCCTGACTCTATCAGGATTTAACACACTGGAAAGAAAAAATATTTGAGCATTTAAAAACACAATAATATATTGTGCTGTTATGAAGTTTTATGAGGACTGAGTTAATTTATGAAAAACCCTTTGCAGAGTATCTAAAAAAATGGTCAAATAAATAAATGAATAAATAAAAAACACAATAATAAATCCATTATGTTAACATAAATAATATATTTTAATGAAAATAATCTTTTTCCAAAACAAAAAGATTAATAACAAATATAGTAGCTTTACATTTTTGAAAAATTTTAAATATCTAGCTTAATAGAAGATAGCTGGATTCCTCATGTCTGATCCTGCACTCAATCTGTCACAGTACATTATTTGGGTTGAAGTATAGAAAAAAATTCAACATCACACAGATATAACATATAGGTAGAAAAACAGGAGAGCATTTTAATAGCATTTTATGATAATTCAGGCAATTCTTTGATACGATACCAAAACTTGACAAGTGGTAGTTTCTTAAAGGTCAGTTGCAATGTAGAAATCTCAAACCATATCAATGAATATTTCATACCCAGTACACTCATGAAAAAAATGAGAATGAAAAAGGAAAAGAATATCTTAGTGCTACTGTGAAAATAGTTTTGATCCCACAGACTCCCCTGAAAGGGTTTTAAGAGACCCTCAGGTTTCCCTAGAACACACTGTGAGAACTGCTGCTATAGATTATTGGTATTTAACCTTTATCAAGTCAAAAAAGCCTCTCATTATTTTATAATACCTCTCTTTTTTGTTGTCATGATAGGTGCTGACCTTTATGAAATGCGTGGCTGAGAGGCTGAGAGGGCTTTCTCTGCCCTGGAGCTGAGAGCTCAGCACAGGTACACAGAGTGGTGGAAAGTGCTCGGGGCACGCACGACATTCATTGGGGTGGCCTGTCAATTTTGAAGCTCAAGTGCTTTACACATGAGTTCAAAGGATTTAATTTCTGACACATCGGCTGTCTGGTCCAGAAGGGACCATCCTGAGGAAACGACCAGGAAGGCAAGGTCCAGGCTGGAGGAGTATCCTCTAACCACACACCTGCCAGCAGCCTGGGGGCCTCCTTCCTGGAGCTCCACACCCTCTTCTCCACAGCCCAGGTGGCCCAGGCCTCAGCCCCTCCACCCCTGACAGTGGCCACCAGACAGAACAGGCCTTGCTGTTTTCTCAGGGTTGCACAATGAGGAATATGACCTGTGGATGAGGACAGCCACTGGTCTCCAGTAAGTTACCCTTTGCAGTTTTGTAGGAGAAATGACCTGCAGGGACTCTCCCCCAGGCACCAGTCCAGCTTTCCTTCTCACCCCATGACCCCAGCAGGGATGGCTCAGTACAATTAGAGCCACGTGTCCCCAGCAGGTCTGCTCACCGGGTTTTATGTGAAACATTACCATGTTTCACATAAAAATTCAATTGTGTTTCTCTACACCAATTCTTTTTTTGTCGTGTTTTTGGCTGCGTTGGGTCTTCGTTGCTGCCCGCGGGCTTCCTCTAGTTTGCAGCGAACGGGGGATACTCTTCAACGCGGTGCACAGGCTTCTCACTGCTGTGGCTTCTCTTGTTGCGGACCACAGGCTCTAGGTGTGCAGGCTTCAGTAGCTGTGGCTTGCGGGCTCAGTAGTTGTAGCTCGCGGGCTCTAGAGCACAGGCTCAGTAGTTGTGGCACACGGGCTTAGTTGCTCCACAGCATGTGGGATCTTCCCGGACCAGGGCTCAAACCCGTGTCTCCTGCATTGGCAGGCGGATTACTGACCACTGCGCCACCAGGGAAGTCCCAACACCAATTCTTAACAGTTAAAAAAATACAATACAAAATAGTACCAAAAACATTAACTATCTAGGGAAAACTTTAAAAATACACAAATATTTACAGAAAAAATTTAAGTTTGTTAAAGGATAAAAAGTGGGGGATGTATGTCACGTTCATGGAGAGGATGTTTTGACTTAGTAAAGATATCAGTTCTCCTTGGAGTAATTTATAAATTCAGTGCAATGCTAATCAAAATTCCCCGTGGAATTCTTTTAGGGACACAACAGATTTGTTTTCTACAGATGAATAAAACTCCATGAATAAGTAAATTAAAAAAAATAAGGACCAAGAGGAGACATGCACTGGTCTCTAAGATGCGTGATCTTGGGATTTACCCCAAGGGGGGAGACAACTGTGACTGCTGTCTCTGTCTTTGGGCCAGAGGGCATCCCCAGGGACCAAGAGAACTGAGGGATGTTTGCAACACCAGTTATGTCCAGAATAGGCACCAGAGAAGTAGAGCCACACAGCTTTGAAGATCGTCCTTAACCCAGATGTGGATGAAACAATTTCACATCAAGCAATGGGTACCCACGGAGAAGTGTGTGTACCATCCTCCGTCTCACCATCCTACAGGCAATGTTAAAATGGTGTTGGACTGCACCCGGGAACGGTTCATGAGAGATGTGGCAGAGATGGTGAGGACCCAGTGGGCGCCCGATCTCATCCTCCCTGCACAGGCACAAGTAGTGCAGCCAGTGCTCTATCAAGGTGACCGGATTGTTCCTTGAGGTGTGGTGCAGACCGGGGAAAGAAGAGTGTGAACAGTGGATGGAACACACTGGGGATGTAGGAATGGAAGCTTCCGTGGGATGGATGCAGGCAGGTGGCGGAGGACAGAGAGAGTGCACTTTTTGGGTTGTGATTGTGGAGTGGCAGGCTGGGGACAAAAGTGTGTAAAAGCTGAGAAGAGGAGGCACTTGCACTCTGACTGACAAGAACTCTAGAACATAGTTGAACCTGCCGTTGAGGAGTTCACTAGGTCCTTGACCATTCTGCAGAGGAGGAAGAGTGGACCGCTGGGTGTGGATTGAGACCGGAGACATTTAGGTAGAAGAGTAGAGATTACAGGGATTTACAACAAGATAAAGCAAGCCAGGCAAGGATCCAACATCCACTGACAAGAGCTTCATACAGCCTGGCTCATCTGACAGCAGCGAGATGCCCGAGCCACTCCAAGGATGCCTCGGAAGTTGTGTTAAACATGTTTTTCCATTCTGTATCTGTGTTTTTGATGCTTTCACATCCTGGGGCCTCCCTGCCCCTGGAGGGACTGCTTCTCCCAGAGGTAGCCAATTCTTACAGATTAGTAAACTAACCTGTGATAGTAAAGTAACCTGTGAGTGAGCCTTTCAAATACAAACCAACCAATCCAGAGCTCACACTTCAACCACCTCCTTCATTGCGCCCTCACGCTCTGGGCCACTATCCACCTGCCCTGATCACAGCAGAGCCAGGTACCAGACAACTAGGAACCAGCCCCTATGCCGAGCGAGAGCTGAAAGTATTCAAATGAGCCAGTCCTTAACCCGCTCACTGTGCCTCACTGGTCCTCCCACAGAAACCACAATAAAGGCGTTTGTCACGTTTTCTGCCCCTCTCTCTGTCCCCTGGCCCACCCTGGGTGCTTCCTCGTGTGGCCACCCCTTGGTGTGATGTGCCCCCTTCTTTGGGGATCTGTGAGTAACAAACTTCTTTTTCATGGCAGTTGTCTCCCGATCTGTTGGCCTTACCATCACAGTTGTCTCCCCCCTTGGGGTAAATCCCAAGATCACGCATCTTAGAGACCAGCGTATGTCTCCCCTAGGCCCTTATTTTTTTAACTTACTTATTCATGGACCTTTATTCATCCATAAAACATAAATCTGTTGTGTCCCTAAAAGAATTCCACAGGGAATTTTTGATTAGCATTGCACTGAATTTATAAATTAATCCAAGGAGAACTGATATCTTTACTAAGTCAAAACATCCTCTCCATGAACATGACATACATCCCCCACTTTTTATCCTTTAACAAACTTAAATTTTCTCTGTAAATATTTGTGTATTATTAAAGTTTTCCCTAGATAGTTAATGTTTTTGGTAGTATTTTGTATTGTATTTTTTTAACTGTTAAGAATTGGTGTTGGGACTTCCCTGGTGGCGCAGTGGTCAGTAATCCGCCTGCCAATGCAGGAGACACGGGTTTGAGCCCTGGTCCGGGAAGATCCCACATGCTGTGGAGCAGCTAAGCCCGTGTGCCACAACTACTGAGCCTGTGCTCTAGAGCCCGTGAGCTACAACTACTGAGCCCGCGAGCCACAGCTACTGAAGCCTGCACACCTAGAGCCTGTGCTCCGCAACAAGAGAAGCCACCGCAGTGAGAAGCCTATGCACCGCATTGAAGAGTAGCCTCAGCTCGCTGCAACTAGAGAAAGCCCGCGGGCAGCAACAAAGACCCAACGCAGCCAAAAAAACAACACAAAAAGAATTGGTGTAGAGAAACACAATTGAATTTTTATGTGAAACATGGCAATCTCACTGAATTCTCTTAATGGCTTCATTAGTGTGCCATTTGATTCTGATGGGCTCTCTACGTAAAAGCTTGCATCACTTAGAAATAATGATAGTTTCATTTCTTCTCTTCCATTTCTTATCGTCCTCATGTTTCTTGTCTTAGCAACGGGCAGGTCCTCCAAGAGAATGTGAAACTGAGGTGATCAGAAGAGGACATCCATGTCTCCTTCTTGGCCTTCTTGAGAATGCACCTAAAGTGTCTTCTTTACACATAAGATTTGCTGTAGAGCAATGATTCTCAAGCTTTTGTGTCTCAGGGTCCCATTATACTCCGAAAAATTATTGAGGACCTCAAAGAAATTTAATTTATCCTGACTCTATCAGGATTTAATATACTGGAAAGAAAAAATGTTTAAGCATTTAAAAACACAATAATATATTGTGCTGTTATGAAGTTTTATGAGGATTGAGTTAATTTATGAAAAACCCTTTGCAGAGTATCTAAAAAGTGGTCAAATAAATAATTGAATAAATAAAAACACAATAATAAATCCATTATGTTAACATAAATAATATATTTTAATGAAAATAATCTTTTTCCAGAAGAAAAAGATTAATAACAAATATAGTAGCTTTACATTTTTGAAAAGTTTTAAATATCTAGCTTAATAGAAGATAGCTGGATTCTCATGTCTGATCCTGCACTCAATCTGTCACAATACATTATTTGGGTTGAAGTATAGAAAAAAATTCAACATCACACAGATATAACATATAGGTAGAAAACAAGAGAGCATTTTAATAGCATTTTATGATAATTCAGGCAATTCTTTGATATGATACCAAAACTTGACAAGTGGTAGTTTCTTAAAGGTCAGTTGCAATGTAGAAATCTCAAACCATATCAATGAACATTTCATACCCAGTACACTCATGAAAAAAATGAGAATGAAAAAGGAAAAGAATATCTTAGTGCTACTGTGAAAATAGTTTTGATCCCACAGACTCCCCTGAAAGGGTCTTAAGAGACCCTCAGGTTTCCCTAGAACACACTGTGAGAACTGCTGCTATAGATTATTGGTATTTAACCTTTATCAAGTCAAAAAGCCTCTCATTATTTTATAATACCTCCCTTTTTTGTTGTCATGATAGGTGCTGACCCATATGAAATGCATGGCTGAGAGGCTGAGAGGGCTTTCTCTGCCCTGGAGCGGAGAGCTCAGCACAGGTACACAGAGTGGTGGAAAGTGCTCGGGGCACCCACGACATTCATTGGGGTGGCCTGTCAATTTTGAAGCTCAAGGGCTTTACACGTGAGTTCAAAGGATTTAATTTCTGACACATCAGCTGTCTGGTCCAGAAGGGACCATCCTGAGGAAACGACCAGGAAGGCAAGGTCCAGGCTGGAGGAGTATCCTCTAACCACACGCCTGCCAGCAGCCTGGGGGCCTCCTTCCTGGAGCTCCACACCCTCTTCTCCACAGCCCAGGTGGCCCAGGCCTCAGCCCCTCCACCCCTGACAGTGGCCACCAGGCAGAACAGGCCTTGCTGTTTTCTCAGGGTTGCACAATGCGGAATATGACCTGTGGATGAGGACAGCCACTGGTCTCCAGTAAGTTACCCTTTGCAGTTTTGTAGGAGAAATGACCTGCAGGGACTCTCCCCCAGGCACCAGTCCAGCTTTCCTTCTCACCCCATGACCCCAGCAGGGATGGCTCAGTATAAATGCAGTCACCTGTCCCCAGCAGGTCTGCTCCACCGGGTTCAGGTGAGAAAGTTCTCCAAGGAGTGATTTCTTTGAAAACACTTACTTTAATTCTTCTCTTTTGTATTTGTCCTGAATGAGGTCAGTGCTGGTGCATGGGAAATGCTTTTTGATTAATTACAGGCTGCTTTAGCAAGACACAGCTACGTCCCAGCTGCTCTCTTCTTCCACCATAGACACCTTGGTGACCTCTTAGACAGGCTTGGGTTCAGGGTTGGTGGGTTCAGAGCTGAGGGCTAGTGGCTCCGAGTGAGGTCCTACTGCAATATTGCCTAGGTGGACCACTGAGAGTCTAATGAGAACAAGTGGAAAGAACAGCCGGGCTCTCCTCGACATACAAATCCCAAAGTGGGTGTACAAGGCTTGTCCGTGTCTCCCTGACCCTCTCCTTTCATTTCAGCACAATGAAGCTTTTCACAGGCCTCATTCTCTGCTCCTTGGTGCTGGGAGTCCACAGCCGATGGTTTTCCTTCCTTGGTGAGGCTTATGACGGTAAGGCTGGTGGAGGGGGGATGACACCCATGGGCCTCTGGGATTCACCATGAGCGCTCTTAAGGGTTGGAGCTACTGTCTTAGGCGGTGCTGCCCTATGTGGTAGAATGTGCCAGGTGTTTGGGGAGCTTTTTTTCAGACAGATTGAAAACCACAGGATTTATGTCAATCAGTCACTAGAGAAAGAACAGTCATCATTCCCAGCTGAAATGGAAGTTTGAATGGAAGACATAAAATAAGTCTTGAAATGGTACAGCATTTCCCTCAGACCAATTGCATGAAGGAGGATGGAAGCTATCCATCTATTTCCCCTCTCTTCTTCTCTCCCTCCACTCATTTCTCCCTTCCTCCCTCCCTTTCCCTCTTCCTTCCTTCCTTCCTCTCTTCCTCTTCTCTTCCTTCTTACCTTCCATTTCCTAATTGGATAATTCAGGGACCTTCAGCTTAGCTCTTGCTCCTGCTTCCTATACTCAGTGACACTGTCCCTGGTTCAGTCTGTTTCCTACCCTTTTATAGCCTTTTAACTGACAAAAAAACCCGTGTGCGACCGGGGTGGGGAACCTAATAACATATCTCAAGCTTCCGGTAGGAACTCGGCCCTTATATGCACTTCAGGGTGACCAACTCTCCTGCTTTGCCCAGGTCTGAGGACTTTTCCAGGACACTTTCAACGCTAACTGGGGCAGTTCCAGGAAAACAGGTGCAGTTCTGGTTAGGCTGGGACAGGTGGTCACCTACTTACCTGCAGAATACCTCCGTGAGGGAGGCATCTCCCCCCATCTGAAGGGGAGAAAACCGAGGCTGAGAGCAGCCGAGTCTGCTGCCCAGGGACTAAGTGCCAGTCAGCAGGTGGCAGGACAGAAGTTTGAACCCAGCTGTGCACGAGGCCACAGCTCTTGCTGGGCAGACTTGTCCCAGTGCCACTCCCTCAAGCTGGGGGCTTATCAATCTCAGCTGCATGTTGGATTCACCTGGGGAGCAGTGAAAACTATTGATGCCTGAGACCCACCCCAGAGAGTGTGAGGTAACTGGCCTGGGCTGTGAGGTAGGTCTCAGGGGACTTTCAGTACCTCCCCAGCTGATTGGAAGGTGTAACCAGGCTGAGGCAAGACCCACTGCTCGAGGGCTTGCTTCCTCAGGCAGCCCACGTCATCAATACCGTCCACTAGAAAGTCCTCAGGATGCCATTCACGTGCCTAACAGGCAGGGGAATCAAGTCACAGTTAGCGCATTCGCGCAGCAGGAATACATTTCTTAGGCGTCAGGGCAGAGGTGCTGCATGTCTGCCCCTTTCTCAGAATCTGTCCTCCATGTCACCTCCTCACTCACCCAAATCCCCTGGATCTCATCCTATGCGGCTTCCTTTTATAACAGTGGTTCGGGGCCAAGGGCAATTTTGTGTCCTGGAGATATCTGGCAATGATTGGAAACACTTTTGGTTGTCCCACTTGGGGAAGAGGTTGCCCGTTAGTGGGTAAAAGTGAGGGATGCTGTTAAACGTGTTACAATACCCAGGACAGCCCTGAACAGCAAAGAATTATCTGGCTTAAAATGTCAGTAGTATGAAGCTGAGGAATCCTGCCCTATAAAGATAGCTCCCTTCTCTCCTTAAACGTATCACATGGAGCCCTAAGTGAGATGCAGTCCAGAGACGGCATCGTAGGGGCCCGACAACCAGGTCCAACGCAGCTGTGCCCCTCCCCCCATAACGACTCTCATTCGAGTTACCAGGAGCAGGAAACTAGACACAAGAATGCTCTTCTCAATCTATGGCACTCATGGTGCTATAGCCACAGGATGAAACTGAGTCAGTGGAAGAGTTTCCATTCCTTGCTTCTTCCCTAAGGTGTGTCACAGTTTTCTGTCCACCTGATAATCCTTCCTCTGTGTGCTTTCCTCCCAGGGGCTAAAGACATGTGGCGAGCCTACTCTGACATGAGAGAAGCCAATTACAAAGATGCAGACAAGTACTTCCACGCCCGGGGCAACTATGACGCTGCCCGAAGGGGACCTGGGGGCGTCTGGGCTGCTGAAGTGATCAGGTACCAGGGGCCCTGAGGATGCAGGGATGGGTGTGAGAGCCTCGGACAGCCAGGAGGGGCCAGGCCCTGGAGAACTTCCTGTAGGGCTGTGGCCTCTCCTCCTCTTATCCACCCTCACCCTCTGTGTCCTGTGTGGGGTCTGAGTGGCTGAAGAGCAGAGCAAGGCTGGTGGGACAGACGATTCCCAAGCCTCCCCCATGGGTGCTGTTCACCCAGCATAAGGGGACCCGCAGGGCTGAGGTGGGCTGAGCCCGGGCAGCCTCAGGCTTCATTCCCTCTTTCCTAGCTCCTGTCAGAGTCCTCGATTCCTTGGAAAGAGGAGAGATGGGGAGGGTGGGCTGTTGCTCGTCAGCCCTGGAGTAATCCCCTACCTGCCCTCCTCCATTCCAGCGATGCCAGGGAGAATAGTCAGAGAGTCACAGACCTTTTTAAGCATGGAGACAGTGGCCACGGACGGGAGGACTCGGAGGCTGACCAGTTTGCCAATAGATGGGGCCGGAGCGGCAAAGACCCCAATTACTTCCGACCTCCTGGCCTGCCCGACAAGTACTGAGCTGCCTCTCACTCTGCTCAGGAGACGACGGGGCTGTGAGCCCCCAAGGGCAGGGACGCTGAGCTTGTGAGTTCTCTGTCCACAGAAGCCAGCAGATCTAATAAATGCTTAAGAGATTGAATGTTGAAAACCGTGTATTATTCTTTGATATAAGGACAGCCTGTTTGTTCCCAAGGGGTGATGGCTGGACACCCACATGAAGACCGAGTCTGTGCCTGTGTCTTGGGTGTCGGGGCCACAATCTCAGCATCATACAGCGCAGACACCCTGCTCCACCCCTTCCCCTAATCAGACCCGCTCCCCTCCAGGCCCCTCTGGTTACTGTGGTGCTCTTTCTAGGCCCTTCAGTATTCAGGCCTCTTCACTCCCTGGCAGTTGGGTCCTGTCAGCTTCTCTGCCCTGGGGTCTAGTGTCCTTAGTGCGTCCTCAGTGGTGTCTGTGTGTGGGCAGGGGACACAGCCTCGGGACGACTGGATCGTGGAATCCTGCTCCAGCAGCTGCACCTTGATCTTCTGTTCATTTCTCAGCAACACCTACAAATCCATCTATGAACCAATTTCTGTCTGTGCCATCCAGAAGTGCCTCCAACGCTGTCTCCCTTCACTCTATATTCCTTGCCTGATGCAAGTGTCCAGGAATAAACATGTCCAGAAACGGAGGCATAGGGACGCCATCAAGATTAAGTATCAGGAGGTTTTGTATTGCATTGGATATGTATCAGGTCCTTGAGAAGAAGTCATTTTCCCTCCCTGGACCCTTCCCAACAGAGGAAAGCCAGTAGCATGTTACTCTTTTTCCAGTCATGCCGCATGGTTTGTGGGATCTTAGTTCTCCCCCCAGGGATTGAACCCAGGCCCACGGCAGTGAGAGCTCCAAGTCTTAACCACTGGACTGCCACGGAAGTCCCAGCATGTTACTTCTTACTGAGGAAAACAGTGTCTAATAAAAGGGGTTTGGGCCTGTTAGAGCACAGGAATTATGAGTGACTCTATAAATCACAAATTCCTAGAGAAACCAATAACCTTCTTCCTTGGATAAAAATTTGGTTTTGGTGTTTGGTTTTTTCAGATTACAGATTCCAGGAAGTAAAATGATCTAACACTTTAAAGAGTGGGGAACAGGGGCTTCTGTGGTGGCACAGTGGTTAAGAATCCACCTGCCAATGCAGGGGACACAGGTTCGAGCCCTAGTCCGGGAAGATCCCACATGTCGCAAAGCAACTAAGCCTGTGCACCACAACTACCGAGCCTGCGCTCTAGAGCCCGCGAGCCACAACTGCTGATCCCACACGCCACAAGTACAGAAGCCCGCGCGCCTAGAGCCCGTGCTCCGCAGCAAGAGAAGCCACCGCAATGAGAAGCCCACGCACTGCAACGAAGAGTAGAACCCGCTCGCCGCAACTAGAGAAAGCCCGCGTGCAACAACGAAGACCCAATGCAGCCCAAAAAAAAAAAGAATGGTGAATAGACTTCTGTATCCAACTTTTATTTCAAGTAATAAAAAGGCTGATTATTAAATTTTTCCTATTTACAATAATTTGGAGAACTTGCTTTATCTAAACTTTCAAGTCATCCTTTCTCCTGCTTTTCCTTTCTTTCCCCTCATTTTGCAAATTCTATACCTTCAGTACCTGGGATAGAAATCTAATAGTGAACATTCTCATAATAGGAGTCTCCTTACAACCTGGGGTCTGTTGAGACTTTACCACTAGAGCCCTAAACTCAGCAGTGCTTTGAGCCTGTTCTTGCCAGCCAATCTGCCACCACACTCTCCCTAATCCCGGTTACCCTGCTCCTGCTTTATTTTGTCAGACTCACTTTTCTGAGACACAGCCTCTACGTACACCTCTGACAGTGCCTTCTGATGGGAACTGTATGAGAAAGTTCTCCTGTGACTAACTACCTTACAGACACACTTTTTCTTCCTCCTTGACAAGGAAGTTAAACTTGTCTTTCCCCTACAGGGATCATTTCATCATGAATCGTCTCCCCTTAGGAGTGCTCCTGAATCCCACTTTCAGAGTAGAAGTGTGTGCCGGTTATCAGTTTATTTACTCTGAACTCCACGTCCACCCTTCTTTGCCCCGCTTGTGATACTGGAACTGGTAAACATTTCTCCTGTGCCAGCTGGGCACAGTGTTAATCTCTGTCCTTTCAGGGCGCAGGAGGGACGTTGTAGGACACAAACACTTCCTGGTTTGTGCTTTCCTTCTGCCCAGCTCCTGTGGTGCTCTTCTCTTGCACAGGACACGCAGTGACACTCACACCAGGGAGGAAAATGTGCTTGTTCCTCACATGGGCAAAACCTTGCAGAGTCCAGACAGTCAGTAACAGCTTTCCCAATAAAGCACCACATTGAAAACCCTGAGTTCAATCCACATCACTCTTCACTCTTGCACGTTTTCCTCTTCCTCTTTATAGTCAGACTTGTTGAAAACCTGCCCATCTGCACTTTCTGATTCCTCGCTTCTGACTCACACTTGAACCCACACCAGCCTGTCCTCTGTCCCCACCACTCAGCAAAACAGCTCTGGTCACCACTGACCTCCATGTTGCCAAAACAACTGACATGTTTCTCTCCTCCTATCAGGAGGCCTCTGAGCCATGCTCAGCACAGTTGTCCTCTCCCTCCTTCCTGGAAGGTTCTCTCTTGGCTTCATAGTACCACACTCTCCTTTTGCTTCCCTTCAGTTTTCCTTTATCTCCTTAGCTGGGTCTTTTCATCTCCCCAAACTCTAAGTGTCCCTCAGACTTGGTTCTGGGCTCGCACTTTTTATTTCTCTGTATTCTCCCCAACAAGCGCAGCTAACAGTATCTACATGCTGACGCCTCTGAAACTTATATCTCCCCCTCAGAACCTGGTTTCCAAGCTCCATGCTTGTTTATCTGATTGGCCTCCTGAAACCTCTGATTGGATGGCTTCCACAGATCTCACACTCTGCTTGTCCAAAGGAAACGCTCATCTCCGTCCAGAACTCTTCACCCCCAGGCCACTCCAATTCAGCAAATGACACGACTCTTCCCTCTGTGGCTCACCCCAGATATTGGGAAATGTGCTCGATGCTTCCCTTGCCTTTACCTCCACATCCAATCCACTAGCAAGCCCTGTGATTCTACTTCCAAAATTCATCTCTAGCCCATCAGCTTGGTCTCACGTGCACCTCCACGCTCCTGGCCACACCTGTTCTCACCTGGGTTCCTGCAACAGCTGTCTCAGTAGTCTCCCCATCTTCATGGCTTCCGCCTCTGCTTAAGTGTGACTGTATAGTTTATCATCTAAGCCAAGTCACTTTTCATTGTGAAAGAGACATTATTGATAATTATACCTGGATGACAGGAATAAACTGGAACTGTCCTGGGCAAAAGAGAGCATGTAGGTACCCTACCTCTGAGTCTAGCATACAAACTATACTCAGATCATGTCTCTCCCCTGCTTAAAATCCTTCAATGGATTCCCATGTCCCTTAAAATATAATCCAGGTGCTTATCATGGCTTACAAAGCCCAGTGTGATCTGTCCCTGGCCACCCTCCAGCAGCATCTCATGCCACCCCTTCCCAAGCTCCCCACTCTCCAGTATCACCAACAAACCAAGATTTTCTTTGGCACAGGACGTTTGCAGGTGACATTTTCTCTGCCCACATACTCCTCTGCTCGCTTTTCACAAGGATGGGAATGTCTCACCTGTGGGGTTCTCCCGAATTCACTGTTTCTTGAGAGAGGCCTTCCTGGTCATCCTGGCTGACTCACTCTGGTTATTCTTTACAGTTTACCAATTTTTAACATGTGGGATTCTTTTACTCAATTTTTGGTTTATTCTTCTAATTTTTGTTTGGGTTTTCTTTTGGTCCATCTTCCTCCCTTGTATTATAAAATCAGTGAGAGAAGTGACCATTTCTCTCTTGTTCACCCCTAATATCCCGTACCTGGCATATAATGGCATCTCAACAAATGCTTATTGAAAATGAATAATTGACCTAGTCTTTTATTTTACTAATACAAGAAAGGTTTTCTTTCAAAGAAGGTCAGACTAGTTATAAGGAACAGGAAGGAGCTAAGGAAGAGGGAGATAAGAAAGGTAAAGAAGAAGGAATAAGAGCAGAGTCAAGGGGAAGCAAGAGGCAGAGGGATCCAACCCACAAAGGATGGTTAACCCCAAGGGGAGCAGAAACTTCTCTGGCTCTGAGAAAGGAACGAGGGTGAAGAGAGTGGGGTCAGGGGATGCAGCACATTTGAGATGGACGACAGGGACCTGCGGGAATCTGGTTGTACCTGCTCTTGCTGTAGGTGAGTGTCCCCAGGACTCGTCACACTCCAGTGCGTTCGCCCGTTTTCTTGTCTGTCTTTAGAGCCAGTAGGTAGGGAACCCAAGGGCAAAGGCCTGTCTCTTTTATTGTGTGTTGTCATTGTATCCACAGTGCCTGTCATAGGGCCTCACAAATAGTAGCTGCTTTATACATATTTGTTGAAATGAATGAATAAGGTCTGAGAAGAGTATTGTTCAGAAGTGGACAGAACTGGGGGGAGGGTTTGGGAGTTGTAGAAAGTATGGATGTGGTTTGGATCTGCAGAATGTGGTAATGAGTCACTTTGAGGTGACTACTAAATCTGTACAAATATCATACTCACACCAGCCAAAATGATATAATTTTACTTCATCATAGAAAATATTCAGTTTTCTCCAACGATACTGTGCACACTCCCTCATAGAAATGAAAATGAGGAACGCCATGTGCAAATAAACTGTTAGTCGTTGTGGTAGCTGATGAGAAGCCTTGGGAGAAATAAATGAATATTTTGAATTTCCAAAGTACTGTGCTGATTATCAGAGGGGCAAGTTAGCAGAGAACACTCTGTGAGACTAGAGGAGGGGAAAAAGGACACACTGTATTTCTCTGAGTCTAAGACCCCTAGACTGAAAGATGTGTTACTATTTATACACCACCAAGAAAAAAGATGCTACCATTTAGATTCAGACATAATGTTTTCTTATCACTCTGAATTTTTACTTTACACGTACTGAGAGAGTTCTTTTAAACTTAGACATAGATTTTAATCTTACATCACTCTTGTGTATAAACAAAAAGGAAAGCATACACAAAATTAATCCTAAAGCAATGACAACAATTTCATGAGTGCTGCCTGGTCATTAGTGAATGTAAGACACATCCTAATTTCAGAAATGTATAATCAAGGAATGTGTGTCCTAGAAATGATGAAATATGAGATATAAATGTAAACCTATGCAAGTTCTCTCTCTCTCACTATATTTACTGAGAAGAAATAATAATAAGCTTTGAGCTATTATTAATCATCAGGTGTGATGGGGGTGCTCCTGAGGTGAGGTTCAGCTTCATACCAGCCCCTCAGCTATGGAGGACCTCCCCAGAGAGGAGCAGGTTATCCACAACTGGTCCTGATGATGGTCCATGTTCCAAGCTCCCTCCTTAGCTGAGGTGTCACCTCACCTGGCGCAGCACTGCCTTTATTCTAACCCCAGAATGACTGAGGGCCTCTTCTCTTCCTGCAGAGATGGCAGATGGGAAAGAGCTCACCCCATCTCCTTCCTAGTCACACTCCACCACTGCCTCTTTAAGCTCTGCTGGCATGGGTGCTCCAACCTTTTAGAAATCTCCAGAACAGTCACCGGCTCCTACACATGTCAACTCTCTCAAGAACTCCCTCACCGTACTCCCTTCTGCTTTGATAGGGGCACCAGAATGAGCTGGGAGTGTTTGCAGTGAGCACGCACCCAGCTGAGAACTGAACAGGCATTCTTCTATTCTTCTTGGCACCCTGAACCAATGTGAGGAAATCACCTATCTCCACAAATACTGCACTCCCCACAAGACTGACGACACTGCCGTCTCTCCCTCCCTTTTCTCTGGCGTTTCCTAAGTGGACCAGAGGTGGAATGGGTTGGAGAGGTGTTGATTGCAGAGGCCAGCACTGCTGCCTCTTTGTCAGCCTTGGGAGTTTACTGAGGTCTGGCCCTGCTTCCTGGATACCCTCTCTAGGATGTGGGGTACTTGGAGCTGCTGTGTCCTCAGCTGTGGGTGATAGAAAAGAAGCATCACTCAACAGCCTGTTTTTCACTCTCGGGTGCATAGGGAGCCCTTTCACCATTCTCTAGTTTCCCAGGTTTGCTTTTTGAAATCTGTAATTATGGGAAAGAAGACCCAGGTCCTTTCTGAGGATAGTGTGCTTTGTTTATACACACAGTTATTACCTGTGGAGTCCTGTCAAACCACTCTGTTTAAACCATAGTTGCAAAATCGCCCGTCAATGACCCACTGATACGTTTCCTGAAAGAGTTGGACAAATGGGCAATAACTCAGGCTGGCCAGCGTGCCTAGTTCCTGGACGATCTGACCTGGGAGGGAGCCAGTGCACTGAGATCATCCTTTATTCTCTGCAGGGTGGACTTGGGACTGTCCAAAATAGTCTAACAAAGAGTCTCTAAAAACCTCAATTTATCCTTCCAGTAAAGATGCCTACAGAACTCATTCGTCCTTTTATTCACTATTCAACACCCGTTTAATGATCCCCCCAGAATGTGGCAGGAATTGTTCTGGGCGCTGGGAATCTGAGATAGACAAGATCAGTGCTCTCATGCGGGTAACATTCCACTGGAGAGGTATTATTAAGCTAATCAGTATTTAATGAAATTGAATTAAAATATATTGTCCAGTTACTTGTTTATATGCTAATAACGGCTGCCAAGTTCAGGTGTCAACTCTATAACCTACGGCTAAGAATCCAAACGCCCAGGCTTCACAGGCTGGATTTGAATTTCGGCTTTGCCACTGACTGTGGTAGGTAAGGGTAGTAACATGCAAAAATGATTATGATAAGCTGTGGAGTGAAAAAGCAGAACATAAAACGATAGTGTTATATCACCCTGTTTTTGTTTATGGGTTTATATGTCTACATGCACTGAGACAATAGATTGGAAACATGACGTTTCTACAGAGGTTCTTCCTGCACACCGGTCCCCCACCCCCACCACCGCGCCCGCCCCGTCTAGGCTGATGAAATTCGTATTGCTTTTATTTTCATTTTTATACTTATTTTAAATTTTTCGATTTTCTTCAGTGGACATGTTTGTCCAATAAGATTCATTAAGTCTGCCTGTGTCTAGGCATTTTCCTAGGTACTGAGTATGATGATGAAGAAAACCAACAGCCCAGTTCCTGTCCCGATCGGGATTCCAAGGATGAGATAAGGAAAAACAGCAAATGTCCATTTATAATATAGTTGACTTGTATATGCCTCTCTCTCTTTACACACACACCTCCCCACAACAACACTAAATGTGCAGACACATACGTACACATAAATAACGCAGCGAAATGAACAACGATTATAAAATAAGAATCGATAAACCTGTCAGAGTCACATAAAAAATTTATAATGGAAGATAAGAGGAAAATCTTTTTTCTGCTGCGGCCTCTCCCGTTGCCGAGCACAGGCTCCCGACGCGCATGCTCAGCAGCCATGGCTCACGGGCCCAGCCGCTCCGCGGCATGTGGGATCCTCCCGGACCGGGGCACGAACCCGCGTCCCCTGCATCGGCAGGCGGACTCTCAACCACTGCGCCACCAGGGAAGCCCAGATGTCCCTAATCTTTATGTGCCATATTCCATCTGTTAATAATCCTATTCTGACCTTTTCTTTTCCATATGATTTCTTTTTCTCTCAGGACTGCATCTCTTTCAGTGTTAAACAATGTGTTTCCAGCACTTGACCTTGAAAACTATAGGCCCTACTCGTCTCTGGCAAAAGAAGTCTCCTCAAGATAAGAAATAGAAAATGTTCCCTCTCTCCTGGAGCTGCAAGAATAGCAGATAGGATCACAAAAACTGTATCCAGAAAAGTTATTTCTAACAGAGGAGTTTTTTAAAACAACAACAACAACAAAAGAGACATCAGAGATTGTCACTGTGTCCTGTGAGAGCAACCCTGTAATACTTTATTTATTATTTAGACACTAATCTGTGTATTTGAAGCAAAATTCTTTTTTGATGGAAGCTTTTAGACTGGAAAAGTGGATAGCTGGGTCATGCCAAGGCAACGGCACTGAGCTATAGAAACCTTCAAAACTGTTGGAGGGCATATGGGCGGGCTGCCCTCCTGGACAGCAGAGTGACACTTCACAGTGAAAACAAGGATGTGCACGCCAGCAATATCACTCTTTTGATATACATGGCACATTGCGGATGTCATCTTTTTTCTGGTCTAATGCATGTAACGTCTGCTTATTTCATTTGCATTTTTCTGGTTACTAATGATTTGTGCATCCCTCTGTGAGCTTATTACTTCTAGTGTGTTGTCTGTAAACTATTTTTTGTGTACCTTTCACCCATTTTTCTATTGGGGTTGCCATCTTTTTCTTAATGATTCACAGAAGTTCCTTGTATATTTGAAATATTAATCCCTTGCCGTAATTTAGACGTTGTCTTTTTCCCATTCTCTATCTGAAAATAAATTCTTAATTTTCATGTAATGAAATACCATTTTATGTCTTGTGTTTTGTGCTTTTGAAGTTTTCTTTTTTTCTTTTTCTTTTTTTTTTTTTTTTTTGTGGTACGCGGGCCTCTCACTGTTGTGGCCTCTCCCGTTGCGGAGCACAAGCTCCAGACGCGCAGGCTCAGCGGCCATGGCTCACGGGCCCAGCAGCTCCGCGGCATGTGGGATCTTCCCGGACCGGGGCACGAACCTGTGTCCCCTGCATCGGCAGGCGGACTCTCAACCACTGCGCCACCAGGGAAGCCCGCTTTTGAAGTTTTGTTTAAGAATTTTTTCCTCATCTCTACATCACAAATATATTATTTGATATTCTTTTCTATTAACCTTATAGTTTTACCTTCATGTTTATGTATTTAATACTTCTGGAGTGAACATTTGTATACGTATTAGGTAAGGATCCAGTTTTATTTTTCTCTTTCCAAAACTATTAAGTAACCCATCCTGTCTTCAATGATTTGTGATGTCTCCTTGATCGTATACTAATGTCCTATATGTGTGACCCTAGCTCTGTACTCTCTATTCTATTCCATTGGTCAATATATCTTTTGTTGAGCAAATACTACTGTTTTTTACTGTGCTCTTCTGTACATCTTAACACCTCATATGGTAAGTGCCTCTTCTTAATATTCTCCTTTTTTAGGATTGACTTTTGTATGCATGAACCTTTACTTCTTGATATGAATTTTGGAGTAATTTTCTTCAGTTCTGGGAAAATTCAACTGGAATTTTCATTAGAATTGCATTAAATTTGTGGATTAATTTGTGGTAGAATCAACATGTCTACAATATTAAGTCATCCCATCAGTGAGCCAGGAACTTCTCTCCATTTGTTTGAATCATCTTTTAAGGTGTTTGTTAGAGGTTTGAAATCTCCATTGTGGTGCTGTGTATTACTGGTGAAACCAGTCCTTAGGAATTTTATAGTTATGTTGTTACCATGAATTGTTTATTATTATTAATCATATTTTCCATTTTGTTATTTCTGCTATGGAGAAATGATTTGGCTTTTGGATCAAGTGTTGGGCAACCTTATTAAATTTCCTTAGTAATTCTATAGTTTATTGATTTTGTGTGCTTTTTGAGGTTGAAGATTATACTAACTGCAAATATGACAGTTTCATCTCTGCCTTTCCAATCCTTGTATGTCTTACTTTCGAAATTTTCTGTGGCATTGGCCAGGGCTTCCAGAGCTGTGTTACACAACAGTGGTGATAGTAGCATTCCTTTTCTCATTCCAGATCCTGAACGGCAATGAATTAAAGGTTTTTCCATGAAATAAAATATGTGCTGTAGCTTTTTGGCAAATAACCTTATAAAATTAAGAAATTTCACTTTGATACGTAGTTTTCTAAAGGATTTTTAAAAAGCAACCATAAATATGCCTTCAGCTTTATCAAATGCTTTTTAAAAATCAGTTGAGATAATATTATTTTCTCCTTTAAGCTATCATTGTGGTGAATTACATTGATTCTGTAATGTTGGCATTCCAAGAATAAACCGCACTCAATTATGAGGCACCTTTAATACTCATATTTGGTTTGGCAACACTATGCTGTGTTTTGAATTTTTTGCACCTTTGGAATTGAAATGGGACTATTGTTTTCTTGTACTGTCCACTCTTGTTTTAGAACCAAGTTACTCTAGCTTCTTTAAAATGGCTGTCCAACTTCATTCTTTATCGGTTTTCTACAACAATCTGTGTAACTTAGAATTAACTGTCCCCTGAGATTTTAGCAGACTGTCTTGAAAAACCATCTGGCTTTAGTGGAGGATACTGGGAGGAGAGATCTTTGACAACCACTTCTACTTATCTAATACTTATTTGTTTTCCTAAAGATGTCTATGTCTCTTTGCATCAAAAGGATGCTTACTTAAACAAATAACCTTGAGGGTGTTAGTTCATCTAAATTAACAAACGGTGTGTCACCAGTAAGTTGATTATATGAATATCTGAGAACAGTGACTCTGTATTAAGTCCAAATTTGAACAAGGAAAGGGGAACTCAGATTAATCTCATTTGGGTCTATATAGGGAATCTCTGTCTCTGTGAACCGGTTCTAACCAGCTCAGAATAATGCTGCTGAAGAGCTTTTATGCTGAGAAATGCTATAGTCGTTTAAAGGTAGGATAATTATTGGGTTTGGTTGTGTTGCAGTTATTGTTGTTGGGTTTTTTTGCCGCGCCATGTGACATGTAGCATCCCAATTCCCCCACCAGGGATCAAACCCACGTACCCCGCATTGGAAAAATGGAGTCTTAACCACTGGACCACCAGGGAAGTCCAGTCGTTGTTGATTGCTGTCTTGTGACTTCTGCCAGAAGAATGCAGGTGCAGTCTTACGTGTGAGCCACCAGTGGTTGACTGAGAGGAGAAACGCGGTAGATCTGTTCTCTTAAATGGCTGTTTCTAGGTTTGATAGTGAGTTGTGTTAGACTTGTGTGTGATTCTAGGAAGTCGGTCATTTCTTTATGACACTTGCAGTCCAGTGGAGGGTGTTTTCCCGCACTCTTGGAGCATGGGAAGAGTGAGAAGCCCCCCAGAGCAGAAACCACCCACCTCCTAGCAGGTTGCCTCGCCTCAGTATTAGGGAGCTGCTGCCCTCTACCAGATAAACATATAGGCAAGTGTAGGTCCTGGTCTCAGGAAGCTCAGAGCAGCTGTGTAAAAAATGTTTCCTTTTCTGATGGATGCATTTGCCCCCCATGTTTGTTTTCTTGGGGAGAAAATGCAGTCATATAATCAAGAGTATACACAAGAATTTAATATTTCTTAAGTTGTTTGAATGTAATATCTCTTTTAATCTCCCTGAGTGAACTGAAGGATAGGGAATGGGGAATCCAGCCTTTCTGGTGCTGAAGCTGTGTATTTGCAGAAGCTGCCCTTGCCTCAAGGATTGGTTTGTCAGCGCCTAGAAGAACAAAGGAAAGGACCTGTGGAACTTGGAATTAGAAGTAGTCCCAGGCATGTGCTGGGAATTAAGAGATGGCTCTCTGGAAGAAAAAACAAAAACACTGACTTGGGCTTCCCTAGTGGCGCAGTGGTTGAGAGTCCGCCTGCCGATTCAGGGGACACGGGTTCGTGCCCCGGTCCGGGAAGATCCCACATGCCGCGGAGCCGCTAGGCCCGTGAGCCATGGCCGCTGAGCCTGCGCGTCCGGAGCCTGTGCTCCGCAACAGGAGAGGCCACAACAGTGAGAGGCCCGCGTACCGCAAAACAAAAAAACAAAACAAAAAAAACCCTGACTTAAGTGTTTGTCAATTTCCATGGTGTAAATACTGCCACCACGGCTAATTTCAAAAGACGAAGACTTAACAGTTGGCTTGCAAAATCCCTGAAAATGTAACAGCTAGCTCTCCTGAGCTAGTATGAGCTGATTCCAGCACACCAGAAGGTAATCCACTTCCAAAGGGTAGAGACTACCAGCTATACCTTTGAAACTAAGTTGAAAGTTTCAAAGATTTCCCAGGTGAAAATAAGAAGCAAACCAAACTCTTTTAAAAAGCACTGGCTTTGGACTTCCCTGGCAGTCCAGTGGTTAAGATTCTCAGCTCCCAATGCAGGGGGCACGGGTCTGATCCCTGGTTGGGGAACTAGCATCCTGCATGACGCACAGCATGGCCTAAAAATAAATAAATAAATAAAAAATAAAAAGTACTGGCTTTTTAAGAAAACTCTCTTGAGAGAAAAATTAAAGTTTACTTCCCACAGTGCTTGCAAAGATAGCTACGTCATAGGTTATATATATTCTGTACCTTGAGCAAATACATTAATAAGTTATAGAAGTTGGTTGTCAGAGAATGAATAAGATAATTTTCCACTTTAAAAGATGGTTCTTAATTGAAAAAAAGCTACAACAAAGGTAAGCATTAGTGTTCATCAAAAGATACCATAAAGAAACTTTTTAAAAAAGCAAATTTATTAGACAACTTTGCAGTTGCTGGGATTAAACTTATTACTCTAAACATTGATAAATAAAGGGAAAGAAAGCATTTTAAAAGAATTAGTGCATAGCTGTACATTATAATTTTGTTGAATCGTAAGTTTGTTAAATATAAAACCAAATACATTACTCCCATGAAAATGACTGAAAACATGAAAATAAAAGCCACAAGCTGGGGGAAGATATTTGTAACATACATAATCAAAAAGGCTTTATATGAAGTATATAAAGAGCTCCTACTAATCAATAAAAAAGGAAAAAGAAATAAATATAAATTTCACAGAAGAAAAAGTACAAATGGCTCATCAATATGTAAAAATGGGCAATCTCATTGACAATCAGGAAAACACAAATTTAAACTACAATGTGATACTATTTATCACTCACCAACTTGACAGAAAAAACAAATATGGCCTAGGATGTGGAGCAAGGGGGCCATGTATCCACTACTTGTGGGAATATAAATATATAAAATATAGAAATATGTATTGTAAATATATATATACAACCATTTTGGAAAGATAATTTGGTATTACCAACTAAGGTTCAACATAATCATATTCTATTTCACTTCTAGGTCTCTACCATTTGAACTCTTGTACTGGAATATTTGCACAAGATTACCAGAAGCAACACTGTAATAGTGAAACAGAAAAAACCCAAATGTTGAAATAAGCTGTGTTACATTCATGCTTGGCAATAGTCTTCAGCATTGAAAATGGAAGAACTACTGCAACAGTCATCAACCTGCCTATGTCTAAAGAACGTATTGTTGACCAAAATAAGCAAATGACTAGTGAATCCATACAATAGAAATCTATTTACAGAAAGTTCAAAAACTGGAAAAACCTTAAAAATATATTGTTTATGGATATGCATATGTGATTAAAAAAAACAATTTTAAAAAAAGCAAGGGAATGATAACACAAAGTTTGGGAAGGAGTTTACCTTTGGAGAAAGGGCAGGGAGAAGCATGCAGCAGAGAGTGGGACACAAGGGGCTTCTGCGGTGTTAGTAATATCCTGTTTCCTGGGTTGCTTGCGGGGGGCTTCCAGAGGGGGGATACTTTAAAAGTTTTAGATGGTAAAGTCATATATTAAGTTTAATTATTCTGCCACTGATCCTTCAAATGAACAAAATTCATAAATTCTAAAACTGCTCAACAAAAGATATGGTCATAGCACACATTGTTTCTTTTTTAAAAATTTTTATTGAAGTATAGTTGATTTACAATGTGGTGTTAGTTTCAGGTGTACAGCAAAGTGAATTGGTTATACACACGTTGTTTCCTAAATCATTCTAGTAATTTCCAAATAATTTGTTGATTTTTTAGTTGGTGTGTGTATTGTCTGACACAGCTGAGACTAGTCAAGTGATGCCCTTTCTGTGCCATGATTTGACATGGGGTAGCAGTGTACTCTTCAATACTCACCCATCAAATTGAAGTTGTTGTATGATGTGTAGTCTCAATAAGTGGAGAAAGAAAGGGTCCATGGTGCCGAATTCTTTCTGTACCCTGCAAGGTAACATGTTCAATTAATTAATGCTGGGATATAATTGACATAGAACATTATATTAGTTTCATGTGTACAACATAATGATTCGATATTTGTATATAGAGTCGGCCCTCCACATCCGTGAGGAGACACGGGTTTGAGCCCTGGTCCGGGAAGATCCCACATGCTGTGGAGCAGCTAAGCCCGTGTGCCACAACTACTGAGCCTGTGCTCTAGAGCCCGTGAGCTACAACTACTGAGCCCGCGAGCCACAGCTACTGAAGCCTGCACACCTAGAGCCTGTGCTCCGCAACAAGAGAAGCCACCGCAGTGAGAAGCCTATGCACCGCATTGAAGAGTAGCCTCAGCTCGCTGCAACTAGAGAAAGCCCGCGGGCAGCAACAAAGACCCAACGCAGCCAAAAAAACAACACAAAAAGAATTGGTGTAGAGAAACACAATTGAATTTTTATGTGAAACATGGCAATCTCACTGAATTCTCTTAATGGCTTCATTAGTGTGCCATTTGATTCTGATGGGCTCTCTACGTAAAAGCTTGCATCATTTAGAAATAATGATAGTTTCATTTCTTCTCTTCCATTTCTTATCCTCCTCATGTTTCTTGTCTTAGCAACGGGCAGGTCCTCCAGGAGAATGTGAAACTGAGGTGATTCTAAGAGGACACCCATGTCTCCTTCTTGGACTTCTTGAGAATGCACCTAAAGTGTCTTCTTTACACATAAGATTTGCTGTAGAGCAATGATTCTCAAGCTTTTGTGTCTCAGGGTCCCATTATACTCTGAAAAATTATTGAGGACCTCAAAGAAATTTAATTTATCCTGACTCTATCAGGATTTAACACACTGGAAAGAAAAAATGTTTGAGCATTTAAAAACACAATAATATATTGTGCTGTTATGAAGTTTTATGAGGACTGAGTTAATTTATGAAAAACCCTTTGCAGAGTATCTAAAAAATGGTCAAATAAATAAATGAATAAATAAAAACACAATAATAAATCCATTATGTTAACATAAATAATATATTTTAATGAAAATAATCTTTTTCCAAAACAAAAAGATTAATAACAAATATAGTAGCTTTACATTTTTGAAAAATTTTAAATATCTAGCTTAATAGAAGATAGCTGGATTCTCATGTCTGATCCTGCACTCAATCTGTCACAGTACATTATTTGGGTTGAAGTATAGAAAAAAATTCAACATCACACAGATATAACATATAGGTAGAAAACAGGAGAGCATTTTAATAGCATTTTATGATAATTCAGGCAATTCTTTGATACGATACCAAAACTTGACAAGTGGTAGTTTCTTAAAGGTCAGTTGCAATGTAGAAATCTCAAACCATATCAATGAATATTTCATACCCAGTACACTCATGAAAAAAATGAGAATGAAAAAGGAAAAGAATATCTTAGTGCTACTGTGAAAATAGTTTTGATCCCACAGACTCCCCTGAAAGGGTCTTAAGAGACCCTCAGGTTTCCCTAGAACACACTGTGAGAACTGCTGCTATAGATTATTGGTATTTAACCTTTATCAAGTCAAAAAGCCTCTCATTATTTTATAATACCTCTCTTTTTTGTTGTCATGATAGGTGCTGACCTTTATGAAATGCGTGGCTGAGAGGCTGAGAGGGCTTTCTCTGCCCTGGAGCTGAGAGCTCAGCACAGGTACACAGAGTGGTGGAAAGTGCTCGGGGCACGCACGACATTCATTGGGGTGGCCTGTCAATTTTGAAGCTCAAGTGCTTTACACATGAGTTCA
The DNA here is from genome assembly GCF_937001465.1 of Orcinus orca. Lineage (NCBI taxonomy): Eukaryota > Metazoa > Chordata > Mammalia > Artiodactyla > Delphinidae > Orcinus > Orcinus orca. The sequence continues at coordinate 37,833,409 of NC_064566.1, read as the reverse complement.
AAGGATTTAATTTCTGACACATCGGCTGTCTGGTCCAGAAGGGACCATCCTGAGGAAACGACCAGGAAGGCAAGGTCCAGGCTGGAGGAGTATCCTCTAACCACACACCTGCCAGCAGCCTGGGGGCCTCCTTCCTGGAGCTCCACACCCTCTTCTCCACAGCCCAGGTGGCCCAGGCCTCAGCCCCTCCACCCCTGACAGTGGCCACCAGGCAGAACAGGCCTTGCTGTTTTCTCAGGGTTGCACAATGAGGAATATGACCTGTGGATGAGGACAGCCACTGGTCTCCAGTAAGTTACCCTTTGCAGTTTTGTAGGAGAAATGACCTGCAGGGACTCTCCCCCAGGCACCAGTCCAGCTTTCCTTCTCACCCCATGCCCCCAGCAGGGATGGCTCAGTATAAATGCAGCCACCTGTCCCCAGCAGGTCTGCTCCACCAGGTTCAGGTGAGAAAGTTCTCCAAGGAGTGATTTCTTTGAAAACACTTACTTTAATTCTTCTCTTTTGTATTTGTCCTGAATGAGGTCAGTGCTGGCAGCGTGGTGCATGGGAAATGCTTTTTGATTAATTACAGGCTGCTTTAGCAAGACACAGCTACGTCCCAGCTGCTCTCTTCTTCCACCATAGACACCTTGGTGACCTCTTAGACAGGCTTGGGTTCAGGGTTGGTGGGTTCAGAGCTGAGGGCTAGTGGCTTCGAGTGAAGTCCTACTGCAATATTGCCTAGGTGGACCACTGAGAGTCTAATGAGAACAAGTGGAAAGAACAGCCGGGCTCTCCTCGACATACAAATCCCAGAGTGGGTGTACAAGGCTTGTCCGTGTCTCCCTGACCCTCTCCTTTCATTTCAGCACAATGAAGCTTTTCACAGGCCTCATTCTCTGCTCCTTGGTGCTGGGAGTCCACAGCCAATGGTTTTCCTTCCTTGGTGAGGCTTATGACGGTAAGGCTGGTGGAGGGGGGATGACACCCATGGGCCTCTGGGATTCACCATGAGCGCTCTTAAGGGTTGGAGCTACTGTCTTAGGCGGTGCTGCCCTATGTGGTAGAATGTGCCAGGTGTTTGGGGAGCTTTTTTTCAGACAGATTGAAAACCACAGGATTTATGTCAATCAGTCACTAGAGAAAGAACAGTCATCATTCCCAGCTGAAATGGAAGTTTGAATGGAAGACATAAAATAAGTCTTGAAATGGTACAGCATTTCCCTCAGACCAATTGCATGAAGGAGGATGGAAGCTATCCATCTATTTCCCCTCTCTTCTTCTCTCCCTCCACTCATTTCTCCCTTCCTCCCTCCCTTTCCCTCTTCTTTCCTTCCTTCCTCTCTTCCTCTTCTCTTCCTTCTTACCTTCCATTTCCTAATTGGATAATTCAGGGACCTTCAGCTTAGCTCTTCCTCCTGCTTCCTATACTCAGTGACACTGTCCCTGGTTCAGTCTGTTTCCTACCCTTTTATAGCCTTTTAACTGACAAAAAAACCCGTGTGCGACCGGGGCGGGGAACCTAATAACATATCTCAAGCTTCCAGTAGGAACTCGGCCCTTACATGCACTTCAGGGTGACCAACTCTCCTGCTTTGCCCAGGTCTGAGGACTTTTCCAGGACACTTTCAACGCTAACTGGGGCAGTTCCAGGAAAACAGGGGCAGTTCTGGTTAGGCTGGGACAGGTGGTCACCTACTTACCTGCAGAATACCTCCGTGAGGGAGGCATCTCCCCCCATCTGAAGGGGAGAAAACCGAGGCTGAGAGCAGCCGAGTCTGCTGCCCAGGGACTAAGTGCCAGTCAGCAGGTGGCAGGACAGAAGTTTGAACCCAGCTGTGCACGAGGCCACAGCTCTTGCTGGGCAGACTTGTCCCAGTGCCACTCCCTCAAGCTGGGGGCTTATCAATCTCAGCTGCATGTTGGATTCACCTGGGGAGCAGTGAAAACTATTGATGCCTGAGACCCACCCCAGAGAGTGTGAGGTAACTGGCCTGGGCTGTGAGGTAGGTCTCAGGGGACTTTCAGTACCTCCCCAGCTGATTGGAAAGTGTAACCAGGCTGAGGCAAGACCCACTGCTCGAGGGCTTGCTTCCTCAGGCAGCCCACGTCATCAATACCGTCCACTAGAAAGTCCTCAGGATGCCATTCACGTGCCTAACAGGCAGGGGAATCAAGTCACAGTTAGCGCATTCGCGCAGCAGGAATACATTTCTTAGGCGTCAGGGCAGAGGTGCTGCATGTCTGCCCCTTTCTCAGAATCTGTCCTCCATGTCACCTCCTCACTCACCCAAATCCCCTGGATCTCATCCTATGCGCCTTCGTTTTATAACAGTGGTTCGGGGCCAAGGGCAATTTTGTGTCCTGGAGATATCTGGCAATGTTTGGAAACACTTTTGGTTGTCCCACTTGGGGAATAGGTTGCCCGTTAGTGGGTAAAAGTGAGGGATGCTGTTAAACGTGTTACAATACCCAGGACAGCCCTGAACAGCAAAGAATTATCTGGCTTAAAATGTCAGTAGTATGAAGCTGAGGAATCCTGCCCTATAAAGATAGCTCCCTTCTCTCCTTAAACGTATCACATGGAGCCCTAAGTGAGATGCAGTCCAGAGACGGCATCGTAGGGGCCCGACAACCAGGTCCAACGCAGCTGTGCCCCTCCCCCCATAACGACTCTCATTCGAGTTACCAGGAGCAGGAAACTAGACACAAGAATGCTCTTCTCAATCTATGGCACTCATGGTGCTATAGCCACAGGATGAAACTGAGTCAGTGGAAGAGTTTCCATTCCTTGCTTCTTCCCTAAGGTGTGTCACAGTTTTCTGTCCACCTGATAATCCTTCCTCTGTGTGCTTTCCTCCCAGGGGCTAAAGACATGTGGCGAGCCTACTCTGACATGAGAGAAGCCAATTACAAAGATGCAGACAAGTACTTCCACGCCCGGGGCAACTATGACGCTGCCCGAAGGGGACCTGGGGGCGTCTGGGCTGCTGAAGTGATCAGGTACCAGGGGCCCTGAGGATGCAGGGATGGGTGTGAGAGCCTCGGACAGCCAGGAGGGGCCAGGCCCTGGAGAACTTCCTGTAGGGCTGTGGCCTCTCCTCCTCTTATCCACCCTCACCCTCTGTGTCCTGTGTGGGGTCTGAGTGGCTGAAGAGCAGAGCAAGGCTGGTGGGACAGACGATTCCCAAGCCTCCCCCATGGGTGCTGTTCACCCAGCATAAGGGGACCCGCAGGGCTGAGGTGGGCTGAGCCCGGGCAGCCTCAGGCTTCATTCCCTCTTTCCTAGCTCCTGTCAGAGTCCTCGATTCCTTGGAAAGAGGAGAGATGGGGAGGGTGGGCTGTTGCTCGTCAGCCCTGGAGTAATCCCCTACCTGCCCTCCTCCATTCCAGCGATGCCAGGGAGAATAGTCAGAGAGTCACAGACCTTTTTAAGCATGGAGACAGTGGCCACGGACGGGAGGGCTCGGAGGCTGACCAGTTTGCCAATAGATGGGGCCGGAGCGGCAAAGACCCCAATTACTTCCGACCTCCTGGCCTGCCCGACAAGTACTGAGCTGCCTCTCACTCTGCTCAGGAGACGACGGGGCTGTGAGCCCCCAAGGGCAGGGACGCTGAGCTTGTGAGTTCTCTGTCCACAGAAGCCAGCAGATCTAATAAATGCTTAAGAGATTGAATGTTGAAAACCGTGTATTATTCTTTGATATAAGGACAGCCTGTTTGTTCCCAAGGGGTGATGGCTGGACACCCACATGAAGACCGAGTCTGTGCCTGTGTCTTGGGTGTCGGGGCCACAATCTCAGCATCATACAGCGCAGACACCCTGCTCCACCCCTTCCCCTAATCAGACCCGCTCCCCTCCAGGCCCCTCTGGTTACTGTGGTGCTCTTTCTAGGCCCTTCAGTATTCAGGCCTCTTCACTCCCTGGCAGTTGGGTCCTGTCAGCTTCTCTGCCCTGGGGTCTAGTGTCCTTAGTGCGTCCTCAGTGGTGTCTGTGTGTGGGCAGGGGACACAGCCTCGGGACGACTGGATCGTGGAATCCTGCTCCAGCAGCTGCACCTTGATCTTCTGTTCATTTCTCAGCAACACCTACAAATCCATCTATGAACCAATTTCTGTCTGTGCCATCCAGAAGTGCCTCCAACGCTGTCTCCCTTCACTCTATATTCCTTGCCTGATGCAAGTGTCCAGGAATAAACATGTCCAGAAACGGAGGCATAGGGACGCCATCAAGATTAAGTATCAGGAGGTTTTGTATTGCATTGGATATGTATCAGGTCCTTGAGAAGAAGTCATTTTCCCTCCCTGGACCCTTCCCAACAGAGGAAAGCCAGTAGCATGTTACTCTTTTTCCAGTCATGCCGCATGGTTTGTGGGATCTTAGTTCTCCCCCCAGGGATTGAACCCAGGCCCACGGCAGTGAGAGCTCCAAGTCTTAACCACTGGACTGCCACGGAAGTCCCAGCATGTTACTTCTTACTGAGGAAAACAGTGTCTAATAAAAGGGGTTTGGGCCTGTTAGAGCACAGGAATTATGTGACTCTATAAATCACAAATTCCTAGAGAAACCAATAACCTTCTTCCTTGGATAAAAATTTGGTTTTGGTGTTTGGTTTTTTCAGATTACAGATTCCAGGAAGTAAAATGATCTAACACTTTAAAGAGTGGGGAACAGGGGCTTCTGTGGTGGCACAGTGGTTAAGAATCCACCTGCCAATGCAGGGGACACAGGTTCGAGCCCTAGTCCGGGAAGATCCCACATGTCGCAAAGCAACTAAGCCTGTGCACCACAACTACCGAGCCTGCGCTCTAGAGCCCGCGAGCCACAACTGCTGATCCCACACGCCACAAGTACAGAAGCCCGCGCGCCTAGAGCCCGTGCTCCGCAGCAAGAGAAGCCACCGCAATGAGAAGCCCACGCACTGCAACGAAGAGTAGAACCCGCTCGCCGCAACTAGAGAAAGCCCGCGTGCAACAACGAAGACCCAATGCAGCCCAAAAAAAAAAAGAATGGTGAATAGACTTCTGTATCCAACTTTTATTTCAAGTAATAAAAAGGCTGATTATTAAATTTTTCCTATTTACAATAATTTGGAGAACTTGCTTTATCTAAACTTTCAAGTCATCCTTTCTCCTGCTTTTCCTTTCTTTCCCCTCATTTTGCAAATTCTATACCTTCAGTACCTGGGATAGAAATCTAATAGTGAACATTCTCATAATAGGAGTCTCCTTACAACCTGGGGTCTGTTGAGACTTTACCACTAGAGCCCTAAACTCAGCAGTGCTTTGAGCCTGTTCTTGCCAGCCAATCTGCCACCACACTCTCCCTAATCCCGGTTACCCTGCTCCTGCTTTATTTTGTCAGACTCACTTTTCTGAGACACAGCCTCTACGTACACCTCTGACAGTGCCTTCTGATGGGAACTGTATGAGAAAGTTCTCCTGTGACTAACTACCTTACAGACACACTTTTTCTTCCTCCTTGACAAGGAAGTTAAACTTGTCTTTCCCCTACAGGGATCATTTCATCATGAATCGTCTCCCCTTAGGAGTGCTCCTGAATCCCACTTTCAGAGTAGAAGTGTGTGCCGGTTATCAGTTTATTTACTCTGAACTCCACGTCCACCCTTCTTTGCCCCGCTTGTGATACTGGAACTGGTAAACATTTCTCCTGTGCCAGCTGGGCACAGTGTTAATCTCTGTCCTTTCAGGGCGCAGGAGGGACGTTGTAGGACACAAACACTTCCTGGTTTGTGCTTTCCTTCTGCCCAGCTCCTGTGGTGCTCTTCTCTTGCACAGGACACGCAGTGACACTCACACCAGGGAGGAAAATGTGCTTGTTCCTCACATGGGCAAAACCTTGCAGAGTCCAGACAGTCAGTAACAGCTTTCCCAATAAAGCACCACATTGAAAACCCTGAGTTCAATCCACATCACTCTTCACTCTTGCACGTTTTCCTCTTCCTCTTTATAGTCAGACTTGTTGAAAACCTGCCCATCTGCACTTTCTGATTCCTCGCTTCTGACTCACACTTGAACCCACACCAGCCTGTCCTCTGTCCCCACCACTCAGCAAAACAGCTCTGGTCACCACTGACCTCCATGTTGCCAAAACAACTGACATGTTTCTCTCCTCCTATCAGGAGGCCTCTGAGCCATGCTCAGCACAGTTGTCCTCTCCCTCCTTCCTGGAAGGTTCTCTCTTGGCTTCATAGTACCACACTCTCCTTTTGCTTCCCTTCAGTTTTCCTTTATCTCCTTAGCTGGGTCTTTTCATCTCCCCAAACTCTAAGTGTCCCTCAGACTTGGTTCTGGGCTCGCACTTTTTATTTCTCTGTATTCTCCCCAACAAGCGCAGCTAACAGTATCTACATGCTGACGCCTCTGAAACTTATATCTCCCCCTCAGAACCTGGTTTCCAAGCTCCATGCTTGTTTATCTGATTGGCCTCCTGAAACCTCTGATTGGATGGCTTCCACAGATCTCACACTCTGCTTGTCCAAAGGAAACGCTCATCTCCGTCCAGAACTCTTCACCCCCAGGCCACTCCAATTCAGCAAATGACACGACTCTTCCCTCTGTGGCTCACCCCAGATATTGGGAAATGTGCTCGATGCTTCCCTTGCCTTTACCTCCACATCCAATCCACTAGCAAGCCCTGTGATTCTACTTCCAAAATTCATCTCTAGCCCATCAGCTTGGTCTCACGTGCACCTCCACGCTCCTGGCCACACCTGTTCTCACCTGGGTTCCTGCAACAGCTGTCTCAGTAGTCTCCCCATCTTCATGGCTTCCGCCTCTGCTTAAGTGTGACTGTATAGTTTATCATCTAAGCCAAGTCACTTTTCATTGTGAAAGAGACATTATTGATAATTATACCTGGATGACAGGAATAAACTGGAACTGTCCTGGGCAAAAGAGAGCATGTAGGTACCCTACCTCTCAGTCTAGCATACAAACTATACTCAGATCATGTCTCTCCCCTGCTTAAAATCCTTCAATGGATTCCCATGTCCCTTAAAATATAATCCAGGTGCTTATCATGGCTTACAAAGCCCAGTGTGATCTGTCCCTGGCCACCCTCCAGCAGCATCTCATGCCACCCCTTCCCAAGCTCCCCACTCTCCAGTATCACCAACAAACCAAGATTTTCTTTGGCACAGGACGTTTGCAGGTGACATTTTCTCTGCCCACATACTCCTCTGCTCGCTTTTCACAAGGATGGGAATGTCTCACCTGTGGGGTTCTCCCGAATTCACTGTTTCTTGAGAGAGGCCTTCCTGGTCATCCTGGCTGACTCACTCTGGTTATTCTTTACAGTTTACCAATTTTTAACATGTGGGATTCTTTTACTCAATTTTTGGTTTATTCTTCTAATTTTTGTTTGGGTTTTCTTTTGGTCCATCTTCCTCCCTTGTATTATAAAATCAGTGAGAGAAGTGACCATTTCTCTCTTGTTCACCCCTAATATCCCGTACCTGGCATATAATGGCATCTCAACAAATGCTTATTGAAAATGAATAATTGACCTAGTCTTTTATTTTACTAATACAAGAAAGGTTTTCTTTCAAAGAAGGTCAGACTAGTTATAAGGAACAGGAAGGAGCTAAGGAAGAGGGAGATAAGAAAGGTAAAGAAGAAGGAATAAGAGCAGAGTCAAGGGGAAGCAAGAGGCAGAGGGATCCAACCCACAAAGGATGGTTAACCCCAAGGGGAGCAGAAACTTCTCTGGCTCTGAGAAAGGAACGAGGGTGAAGAGAGTGGGGTCAGGGGATGCAGCACATTTGAGATGGACGACAGGGACCTGCGGGAATCTGGTTGTACCTGCTCTTGCTGTAGGTGAGTGTCCCCAGGACTCGTCACACTCCAGTGCGTTCGCCCGTTTTCTTGTCTGTCTTTAGAGCCAGTAGGTAGGGAACCCAAGGGCAAAGGCCTGTCTCTTTTATTGTGTGTTGTCATTGTATCCACAGTGCCTGTCATAGGGCCTCACAAATAGTAGCTGCTTTATACATATTTGTTGAAATGAATGAATAAGTTCTGAGAAGAGTATTGTTCAGAAGTGGACAGAACTGGGGGGAGGGTTTGGGAGTTGTAGAAAGTATGGATGTGGTTTGGATCTGCAGAATGTGGTAATGAGTCACTTTGAGGTGACTACTAAATCTGTACAAATATCATACTCACACCAGCCAAAATGATATAATTTTACTTCATCATAGAAAATATTCAGTTTTCTCCAACGATACTGTGCACACTCCCTCATAGAAATGAAAATGAGGAACGCCATGTGCAAATAAACTGTTAGTCGTTGTGGTAGCTGATGAGAAGCCTTGGGAGAAATAAATGAATATTTTGAATTTCCAAAGTACTGTGCTGATTATCAGAGGGGCAAGTTAGCAGAGAACACTCTGTGAGACTAGAGGAGGGGAAAAAGGACACACTGTATTTCTCTGAGTCTAAGACCCCTAGACTGAAAGATGTGTTACTATTTATACACCACCAAGAAAAAAGATGCTACCATTTAGATTCAGACATAATGTTTTCTTATCACTCTGAATTTTTACTTTACACGTACTGAGAGAGTTCTTTTAAACTTAGACATAGATTTTAATCTTACATCACTCTTGTGTATAAACAAAAAGGAAAGCATACACAAAATTAATCCTAAAGCAATGACAACAATTTCATGAGTGCTGCCTGGTCATTAGTGAATGTAAGACACATCCTAATTTCAGAAATGTATAATCAAGGAATGTGTGTCCTAGAAATGATGAAATATGAGATATAAATGTAAACCTATGCAAGTTCTCTCTCTCTCACTATATTTACTGAGAAGAAATAATAATAAGCTTTGAGCTATTATTAATCATCAGGTGTGATGGGGGTGCTCCTGAGGTGAGGTTCAGCTTCATACCAGCCCCTCAGCTATGGAGGACCTCCCCAGAGAGGAGCAGGTTATCCACAACTGGTCCTGATGATGGTCCATGTTCCAAGCTCCCTCCTTAGCTGAGGTGTCACCTCACCTGGCGCAGCACTGCCTTTATTCTAACCCCAGAATGACTGAGGGCCTCTTCTCTTCCTGCAGAGATGGCAGATGGGAAAGAGCTCACCCCATCTCCTTCCTAGTCACACTCCACCACTGCCTCTTTAAGCTCTGCTGGCATGGGTGCTCCAACCTTTTAGAAATCCCCAGAACAGTCACCGGCTCCTACACATGTCAACTCTCTCAAGAACTCCCTCACCGTACTCCCTTCTGCTTTGATAGGGGCACCAGAATGAGCTGGGAGTGTTTGCAGTGAGCACGCACCCAGCTGAGAACTGAACAGACATTCTTCTATTCTTCTTGGCACCCTGAACCAATGTGAGGAAATCACCTATCTCCACAAATACTGCACTCCCCACAAGACTGACGACACTGCCGTCTCTCCCTCCCTTTCCTCTGGCGTTTCCTAAGTGGACCAGAGGTGGAATGGGTTGGAGAGGTGTTGATTGCAGAGGCCGGCACTGCTGCCTCTTTGTCAGCCTTGGGAGTTTACTGAGGTCTGGCCCTGCTTCCTGGATGCCCTCTCTAGGATGTGGGGTACTTGGAGCTGCTGTGTCCTCAGCTGTGGGTGATAGAAAAGAAGCATCACTCAACAGCCTGTTTTTCACTCTCGGGTGCATAGGGAGCCCTTTCACCACTCTCTAGTTTCCCAGGTTTGCTTTTTGAAATCTGTAATTATGGGAAAGAAGACCCAGGTCCTTTCTGAGGATAGTGTGCTTTGTTTATACACACATTTACTACCTGTGGAGTCCTGTCAAACCACTCTGTTTAAACCATAGTTGCAAAATCGCCCGTCAATGACCCACTGATACGTTTCCTGAAAGAGTTGGACAAATGGGCAATAACTCAGGCTGGCCAGCGTGTCTAGTTCCTGGACGATCTGACCTGGGAGGGAGCCAGTGCACTGAGATCATCCTTTATTCTCTGCAGGGTGGACTTGGGACTGTCCAAAACAGTCTAACAAAGAGTCTCTAAAAACCTCAATTTATCCTTCCAGTAAAGATGCCTACAGAACTCATTCGTCCTTTTATTCACTATTCAACACCCATTTAATAATTCCCCCAGTATGTGGCAGGAACTGTTCTGGGCGCTGGGAATCTGAGATAGACAAGATCAGTGCTCTCATGCGGGTAACATTCCACTGGAGAGGTATTATTAAGCTAATCAGTATTTAATGAAATTGAATTAAAATATATTGTCCAGTTACTTGTTTATATGCTAATAACGGCTGCCAAGTTCAGGTGTCAACTCTATAACCTACGGCTAAGAATCCAAACGCCCAGGCTTCACAGGCTGGATTTGAATTTCGGCTTTGCCACTGACTGTGGTAGGTAAGGGTAGTAACATACAAAAATGATTATGATAAGCTGTGGAGTGAAAAAGCAGAACATAAAACGATAGTGTTATATCACCCTGTTTTTGTTTATGGGTTTATATGTCTACATGCACTGAGACAATAGATTGGAAACATGACGTTTCTACAGAGGTTCTTCCTGCACACCGGTCCCCCACCCCCACCACCGCGCCCGCCCCGTCTAGGCTGATGAAATTCGTATTGCTTTTATTTTCATTTTTATACTTATTTTAAATTTTTCGATTTTCTTCAGTGGACATGTTTGTCCAATAAGATTCATTAAGTCTGCCTGTGTCTAGGCATTTTCCTAGGTACTGAGTATGATGATGAAGAAAACCAACAGCCCAGTTCCTGTCCCGATCGGGATTCCAAGGATGAGATAAGGAAAAACAGCAAATGTCCATTTATAATATAGTTGACTTGTATATGCCTCTCTCTCTTTACACACACACCTCCCCACAACAACACTAAATGTGCAGACACGTACGTACACATAAATAACGCAGCGAAATGAACAACGATTATAAAATAAGAATCGATAAACCTGTCAGAGTCACATAAAAAATTTATAATGGAAGATAAGAGGAAAATCTTTTTTCTGCTGCGGCCTCTCCCGTTGCCGAGCACAGGCTCCCGACGCGCATGCTCAGCAGCCATGGCTCACGGGCCCAGCCGCTCCGCGGCATGTGGGATCCTCCCGGACCGGGGCACGAACCCGCGTCCCCTGCATCGGCAGGCGGACTCTCAACCACTGCGCCACCAGGGAAGCCCAGATGTCCCTAATCTTTATGTGCCATATTCCATCTGTTAATAATCCTATTCTGACCTTTTCTTTTCCATATGATTTCTTTTTCTCTCAGGACTGCATCTCTTTCAGTGTTAAACAATGTGTTTCCAGCACTTGACCTTGAAAACTATAGGCCCTACTCGTCTCTGGCAAAAGAAGTCTCCTCAAGATAAGAAATAGAAAATGTTCCCTCTCTCCTGGAGCTGCAAGAATAGCAGATAGGATCACAAAAACTGTATCCAGAAAAGTTATTTCTAACAGAGGAGTTTTTTAAAACAACAACAACAACAAAAGAGACATCAGAGATTGTCACTGTGTCCTGTGAGAGCAACCCTGTAATACTTTATTTATTATTTAGACACTAATCTGTGTATTTGAAGCAAAATTCTTTTTTGATGGAAGCTTTTAGACTGGAAAAGTGGATAGCTGGGTCATGCCAAGGCAACGGCACTGAGCTATAGAAACCTTCAAAACTGTTGGAGGGCATATGGGCGGGCTGCCCTCCTGGACAGCAGAGTGACACTTCACAGTGAAAACAAGGATGTGCACGCCAGCAATATCACTCTTTTGATATACATGGCACATTGCGGATGTCATCTTTTTTCTGGTCTAATGCATGTAACGTCTGCTTATTTCATTTGCATTTTTCTGGTTACTAATGATTTGTGCATCCCTCTGTGAGCTTATTACTTCTAGTGTGTTGTCTGTAAACTATTTTTTGTGTACCTTTCACCCATTTTTCTATTGGGGTTGCCATCTTTTTCTTAATGATTCACAGAAGTTCCTTGTATATTTGAAATATTAATCCCTTGCCGTAATTTAGACGTTGTCTTTTTCCCATTCTCTATCTGAAAATAAATTCTTAATTTTCATGTAATGAAATACCATTTTATGTCTTGTGTTTTGTGCTTTTGAAGTTTTCTTTTTTCCTTTTTCTTTTCTTTTTTTTTTTTGTGGTACGCGGGCCTCTCACTGTTGTGGCCTCTCCCGTTGCGGAGCACAAGCTCCAGACGCGCAGGCTCAGCGGCCATGGCTCACGGGCCCAGCAGCTCCGCGGCATGTGGGATCTTCCCGGACCGGGGCACGAACCTGTGTCCCCTGCATTGGCAGGCGGACTCTCAACCACTGCGCCACCAGGGAAGCCCGCTTTTGAAGTTTTGTTTAAGAATTTTTTCCTCATCTCTACATCACAAATATATTATTTGATATTCTTTTCTATTAACCTTATAGTTTTACCTTCATGTTTATGTATTTAATACTTCTGGAGTGAACATTTGTATACGTATTAGGTAAGGATCCAGTTTTATTTTTCTCTTTCCAAAACTATTAAGTAACCCATCCTGTCTTCAATGATTTGTGATGTCTCCTTGATCGTATACTAATGTCCTATATGTGTGACCCTAGCTCTGTACTCTCTATTCTATTCCATTGGTCAATATATCTTTTGTTGAGCAAATACTACTGTTTTTTACTGTGCTCTTCTGTACATCTTAACACCTCATATGGTAAGTGCCTCTTCTTAATATTCTCCTTTTTTAGGATTGACTTTTGTATGCATGAACCTTTACTTCTTGATATGAATTTTGGAGTAATTTTCTTCAGTTCTGGGAAAATTCAACTGGAATTTTCATTAGAATTGCATTAAATTTGTGGATTAATTTGTGGTAGAATCAACATGTCTACAATATTAAGTCATCCCATCAGTGAGCCAGGAACTTCTCTCCATTTGTTTGAATCATCTTTTAAGGTGTTTGTTAGAGGTTTGAAATCTCCATTGTGGTGCTGTGTATTACTGGTGAAACCAGTCCTTAGGAATTTTATAGTTATGTTGTTACCATGAATTGTTTATTATTATTAATCATATTTTCCATTTTGTTATTTCTGCTATGGAGAAATGATTTGGCTTTTGGATCAAGTGTTGGGCAACCTTATTAAATTTCCTTAGTAATTCTATAGTTTATTGATTTTGTGTGCTTTTTGAGGTTGAAGATTATACTAACTGCAAATATGACAGTTTCATCTCTGCCTTTCCAATCCTTGTATGTCTTACTTTCGAAATTTTCTGTGGCATTGGCCAGGGCTTCCAGAGCTGTGTTACACAACAGTGGTGATAGTAGCATTCCTTTTCTCATTCCAGATCCTGAACGGCAATGAATTAAAGGTTTTTCCATGAAATAAAATATGTGCTGTAGCTTTTTGGCAAATAACCTTATAAAATTAAGAAATTTCACTTTGATACGTAGTTTTCTAAAGGATTTTTAAAAAGCAACCATAAATATGCCTTCAGCTTTATCAAATGCTTTTTAAAAATCAGTTGAGATAATATTATTTTCTCCTTTAAGCTATCATTGTGGTGAATTACATTGATTCTGTAATGTTGGCATTCCAAGAATAAACCGCACTCAATTATGAGGCACCTTTAATACTCATATTTGGTTTGGCAACACTATGCTGTGTTTTGAATTTTTTGCACCTTTGGAATTGAAATGGGACTATTGTTTTCTTGTACTGTCCACTCTTGTTTTAGAACCAAGTTACTCTAGCTTCTTTAAAATGGCTGTCCAACTTCATTCTTTATCGGTTTTCTACAACAATCTGTGTAACTTAGAATTAACTGTCCCCTGAGATTTTAGCAGACTGTCTTGAAAAACCATCTGGCTTTAGTGGAGGATACTGGGAGGAGAGATCTTTGACAACCACTTCTACTTATCTAATACTTATTTGTTTTCCTAAAGATGTCTATGTCTCTTTGCATCAAAAGGATGCTTACTTAAACAAATAACCTTGAGGGTGTTAGTTCATCTAAATTAACAAACGGTGTGTCACCAGTAAGTTGATTATATGAATATCTGAGAACAGTGACTCTGTATTAAGTCCAAATTTGAACAAGGAAAGGGGAACTCAGATTAATCTCATTTGGGTCTATATAGGGAATCTCTGTCTCTGTGAACCGGTTCTAACCAGCTCAGAATAATGCTGCTGAAGAGCTTTTATGCTGAGAAATGCTATAGTCGTTTAAAGGTAGGATAATTATTGGGTTTGGTTGTGTTGCAGTTATTGTTGTTGGGTTTTTTTGCCGCGCCATGTGACATGTAGCATCCCAATTCCCCCACCAGGGATCAAACCCACGTACCCCGCATTGGAAAAATGGAGTCTTAACCACTGGACCACCAGGGAAGTCCAGTCGTTGTTGATTGCTGTCTTGTGACTTCTGCCAGAAGAATGCAGGTGCAGTCTTACGTGTGAGCCACCAGTGGTTGACTGAGAGGAGAAACGCGGTAGATCTGTTCTCTTAAATGGCTGTTTCTAGGTTTGATAGTGAGTTGTGTTAGACTTGTGTGTGATTCTAGGAAGTCGGTCATTTCTTTATGACACTTGCAGTCCAGTGGAGGGTGTTTTCCCACACTCTTGGAGCATGGGAAGAGTGAGAAGCCCCCCAGAGCAGAAACCACCCACCTCCTAGCAGGTTGCCTCGCCTCAGTATTAGGGAGCTGCTGCCCTCTACCAGATAAACATATAGGCAAGTGTAGGTCCTGGTCTCAGGAAGCTCAGAGCAGCTGTGTAAAAAATGTTTCCTTTTCTGATGGATGCATTTGCCCCCCATGTTTGTTTTCTTGGGGAGAAAATGCAGTCATATAATCAAGAGTATACACAAGAATTTAATATTTCTTAAGTTGTTTGAATGTAATATCTCTTTTAATCTCCCTGAGTGAACTGAAGGATAGGGAATGGGGAATCCAGCCTTTCTGGTGCTGAAGCTGTGTATTTGCAGCAGCTGCCCTTGCCTCAAGGATTGGTTTGTCAGCGCCTAGAAGAACAAAGGAAAGGACCTGTGGAACTTGGAATTAGAAGTAGTCCCAGGCATGTGCTGGGAATTAAGAGATGGCTCTCTGGAAGAAAAAACAAAAACACTGACTTGGGCTTCCCTAGTGGCGCAGTGGTTGAGAGTCCGCCTGCCGATTCAGGGGACACGGGTTCGTGCCCCGGTCCGGGAAGATCCCACATGCCGCGGAGCGGCTAGGCCCGTGAGCCATGGCCGCTGAGCCTGCGCGTCCGGAGCCTGTGCTCCGCAACAGGAGAGGCCACAACAGTGAGAGGCCCGCGTACCGCAAAACAAAAAAACAAAACAAAAAAAACCCTGACTTAAGTGTTTGTCAATTTCCATGGTGTAAATACTGCCACCACGGCTAATTTCAAAAGACGAAGACTTAACAGTTGGCTTGCAAAATCCCTGAAAATGTAACAGCTAGCTCTCCTGAGCTAGTATGAGCTGATTCCAGCACACCAGAAGGTAATCCACTTCCAAAGGGTAGAGACTACCAGCTATACCTTTGAAACTAAGTTGAAAGTTTCAAAGATTTCCCAGGTGAAAATAAGAAGCAAACCAAACTCTTTTAAAAAGCACTGGCTTTGGACTTCCCTGGCAGTCCAGTGGTTAAGATTCTCAGCTCCCAATGCAGGGGGCACGGGTCTGATCCCTGGTTGGGGAACTAGCATCCTGCATGACGCACAGCATGGCCTAAAAATAAATAAATAAATAAAAAATAAAAAGTACTGGCTTTTTAAGAAAACTCTCTTGAGAGAAAAATTAAAGTTTACTTCCCACAGTGCTTGCAAAGATAGCTACGTCATAGGTTATATATATTCTGTACCTTGAGCAAATACATTAATAAGTTATAGAAGTTGGTTGTCAGAGAATGAATAAGATAATTTTCCACTTTAAAAGATGGTTCTTAATTGAAAAAAAGCTACAACAAAGGTAAGCATTAGTGTTCATCAAAAGATACCATAAAGAAACGTTTTAAAAAAGCAAATTTATTAGACAACTTTGCAGTTGCTGGGATTAAACTTATTACTCTAAACATTGATAAATAAAGGGAAAGAAAGCATTTTAAAAGAATTAGTGCATAGCTGTACATTATAATTTTGTTGAATCGTAAGTTTGTTAAATATAAAACCAAATACATTACTCCCATGAAAATGACTGAAAACATGAAAATAAAAGCCACAAGCTGGGGGAAGATATTTGTAACATACATAATCAAAAAGGCTTTATATGAAGTATATAAAGAGCTCCTACTAATCAATAAAAAAGGAAAAAGAAATAAATATAAATTTCACAGAAGAAAAAGTACAAATGGCTCATCAATATGTAAAAATGGGCAATCTCACTGACAATCAGGAAAACACAAATTTAAACTACAATGTGATACTATTTATCACTCACCAACTTGACATAAAAAACAAATATGGCCTAGGATGTGGAGCAAGGGGGCCATGTATCCACTACTTGTGGGAATATAAATATATAAAATATAGAAATATGTATTGTAAATATATATATATAACCATTTTGGAAAGATAATTTGGTATTACCAACTAAGGTTCAACATAATCATATTCTATTTCACTTCTAGGTCTCTACCATTTGAACTCTTGTACTGGAATATTTGCACAAGATTACCAGAAGCAACACTGTAATAGTGAAACAGAAAAAACCCAAATGTTGAAATAAGCTGTGTTACATTCATGCTTGGCAATAGTCTTCAGCATTGAAAATGGAAGAACTACTGCAACAGTCATCAACCTGCCTATGTCTAAAGAACATATTGTTGACCAAAATAAGCAAATGACTAGTGAATCCATACAATAGAAATCTATTTACAGAAAGTTCAAAAACTGGAAAAACCTTAAAAATATATTGTTTATGGATATGCATATGTGATTAAAAAAAACAATTTTAAAAAAAGCAAGGGAATGATAACACAAAGTTTGGGAAGGAGTTTACCTTTGGAGAAAGGGCAGGGAGAAGCATGCAGCAGAGAGTGGGACACAAGGGGCTTCTGCAGTGTTAGTAATATCCTGTTTCCTGGGTTGCTTGCGGGGGGCTTCCAGAGGGGGGATACCTTAAAAGTTTTAGATGGTAAAGTCATATATTAAGTTTAATTATTCTGCCACTGATCCTTCAAATGAACAAAATTCATAAATTCTAAAACTGCTCAACAAAAGATATGGTCATAGCACACATTGTTTCTTTTTTAAAAATTTTTATTGAAGTATAGTTGATTTACAATGTGGTGTTAGTTTCAGGTGTACAGCAAAGTGAATTGGTTATACACACGTTGTTTCCTAAATCATTCTAGTAATTTCCAAATAATTTGTTGATTTTTTAGTTGGTGTGTGTATTGTCTGACACAGCTGAGACTAGTCAAGTGATGCCCTTTCTGTGCCATGATTTGACATGGGGTAGCAGTGTACTCTTCAATACTCACCCATCAAATTGAAGTTGTTGTATGATGTGTAGTCTCAATAAGTGGAGAAAGAAAGGGTCCATGGTGCCGAATTCTTTCTGTACCCTGCAAGGTAACATGTTCAATTAATTAATGCTGGGATATAATTGACATAGAACATTATATTAGTTTCATGTGTACAACATAATGATTCGATATTTGTATATAGAGTCGGCCCTCCACATCCGTGAGGAGACACGGGTTTGAGCCCTGGTCAGGGAAGATCCCACATGCTGTGGAGCAACTAAGCCCGTGTGCCACAACTACTGAGCCTGTGCTCTAGAGCCCGTGAGCTACAACTACTGAGCCCGCGAGCCACAGCTACTGAAGCCTGCACACCTAGAGCCTGTGCTCCGCAACAAGAGAAGCCACCGCAGTGAGAAGCCTATGCACCACATTGAAGAGTAGCCTCAGCTCGCTGCAACTAGAGAAAGCCCGCGGGCAGCAACAAAGACCCAACGCAGCCAAAAAAACAACACAAAAAGAATTGGTGTAGAGAAACACAATTGAATTTTTATGTGAAACATGGCAATCTCACTGAATTCTCTTAATGGCTTCATTAGTGTGCCATTTGATTCTGATGGGCTCTCTACGTAAAAGCTTGCATCATTTAGAAATAATGATAGTTTCATTTCTTCTCTTCCATTTCTTATCCTCCTCATGTTTCTTGTCTTAGCAACGGGCAGGTCCTCCAGGAGAATGTGAAACTGAGGTGATTCTAAGAGGACACCCATGTCTCCTTCTTGGACTTCTTGAGAATGCACCTAAGGTGTCTTCTTTACACATAAGATTTGCTGTAGAGCAATGATTCTCAAGCTTTTGTGTCTCAGGGTCCCATTATACTCTGAAAAATTATTGAGGACCTCAAAGAAATTTAATTTATCCTGACTCTATCAGGATTTAACACACTGGAAAGAAAAAATATTTGAGCATTTAAAAACACAATAATATATTGTGCTGTTATGAAGTTTTATGAGGACTGAGTTAATTTATGAAAAACCCTTTGCAGAGTATATAAAAAATGGTCAAATAAATAAATGAATAAATAAAAACACAATAATAAATCCATTATGTTAACATAAATAATATATTTTAATGAAAATAATCTTTTTCCAAAACAAAAAGATTAATAACAAATATAGTAGCTTTACATTTTTGAAAAATTTTAAATATTTAGCTTAATAGAAGATAGCTGGATTCTCATGTCTGATCCTGCACTCAATCTGTCACAGTACATTATTTGGGTTGAAGTATACAAAAAAATTCAACATCACACAGATATAACATATAGGTAGAAAACAGGAGAGCATTTTAATAGCATTTTATGATAATTCAGGCAATTCTTTGATACGATACCAAAACTTGACAAGTGGTAGTTTCTTAAAGGTCAGTTGCAATGTAGAAATCTCAAACCATATCAATGAATATTTCATACCCAGTACACTCATGAAAAAAATGAGAATGAAAAAGGAAAAGAATATCTTAGTGCTACTGTGAAAATAGTTTTGATCCCACAGACTCCCCTGAAAGGGTTTTAAGAGACCCTCAGGTTTCCCTAGAACACACTGTGAGAACTGCTGCTATAGATTATTGGTATTTAACCTTTATCAAGTCAAAAAGCCTCTCATTATTTTATAATACCTCTCTTTTTTGTTGTCATGATAGGTGCTGACCTTTATGAAATGCGTGGCTGAGAGGCTGAGAGGGCTTTCTCTGCCCTGGAGCTGAGAGCTCAGCACAGGTACACAGAGTGGTGGAAAGTGCTCGGGGCACGCACGACATTCATTGGGGTGGCCTGTCAATTTTGAAGCTCAAGTGCTTTACACATGAGTTCAAAGGATTTAATTTCTGACACATCGGCTGTCTGGTCCAGAAGGGACCATCCTGAGGAAACGACCAGGAAGGCAAGGTCCAGGCTGGAGGAGTATCCTCTAACCACACACCTGCCAGCAGCCTGGGGGCCTCCTTCCTGGAGCTCCACACCCTCTTCTCCACAGCCCAGGTGGCCCAGGCCTCAGCCCCTCCACCCCTGACAGTGGCCACCAGGCAGAACAGGCCTTGCTGTTTTCTCAGGGTTGCACAATGAGGAATATGACCTGTGGATGAGGACAGCCACTGGTCTCCAGTAAGTTACCCTTTGCAGTTTTGTAGGAGAAATGACCTGCAGGGACTCTCCCCCAGGCACCAGTCCAGCTTTCCTTCTCACCCCATGACCCCAGCAGGGATGGCTCAGTACAATTAGAGCCACGTGTCCCCAGCAGGTCTGCTCCACCGGGTTTTATGTGAAACATTACCATGTTTCACATAAAAATTCAATTGTGTTTCTCTACACCAATTCTTTTTTTGTCGTGTTTTTGGCTGCGTTGGGTCTTCGTTGCTGCCCGCGGGCTTCCTCTAGTTGCAGCGAACGGGGGATACTCTTCAACGCGGTGCACAGGCTTCTCACTGCTGTGGCTTCTCTTGTTGCGGACCACAGGCTCTAGGTGTGCAGGCTTCAGTAGCTGTGGCTTGCGGGCTCAGTAGTTGTAGCTCGCGGGCTCTAGAGCACAGGCTCAGTAGTTGTGGCACACGGGCTTAGTTGCTCCACAGCATGTGGGATCTTCCCGGACCAGGGCTCAAACCCGTGTCTCCTGCATTGGCAGGCGGATTACTGACCACTGCGCCACCAGGGAAGTCCCAACACCAATTCTTAACAGTTAAAAAAATACAATACAAAATACTACCAAAAACATTAACTATCTAGGGAAAACTTTAAAAATACACAAATATTTACAGAAAAAATTTAAGTTTGTTAAAGGATAAAAAGTGGGGGATGTATGTCACGTTCATGGAGAGGATGTTTTGACTTAGTAAAGATATCAGTTCTCCTTGGAGTAATTTATAAATTCAGTGCAATGCTAATCAAAATTCCCCGTGGAATTCTTTTAGGGACACAACAGATTTGTTTTCTACAGATGAATAAAACTCCATGAATAAGTAAATTAAAAAAAATAAGGACCAAGAGGAGACATGCACTGGTCTCTAAGATGCGTGATCTTGGGATTTACCCCAAGGGGGGAGACAACTGTGACTGCTGTCTCTGTCTTTGGGCCAGAGGGCATCCCCAGGGACCAAGAGAACTGAGGGATGTTTGCAACACCAGTTATGTCCAGAATAGGCACCAGAGAAGTAGAGCCACACAGCTTTGAAGATCGTCCTTAACCCAGATGTGGATGAAACAATTTCACATCAAGCAATGGGTACCCACGGAGAAGTGTGTGTACCATCCTCCGTCTCACCATCCTACAGGCAATGTTAAAATGGTGTTGGACTGCACCCGGGAACGGTTCATGAGAGATGTGGCAGAGATGGTGAGGACCCAGTGGGCGCCCGATCTCATCCTCCCTGCACAGGCACAAGTAGTGCAGCCAGTGCTCTGTGGCATCAAGGTGACCGGATTGTTCCTTGAGGTGTGGTGCAGACCGGGGAAAGAAGAGTGTGAACAGTGGATGGAACACACTGGGGATGTAGGAATGGAAGCTTCCGTGGGATGGATGCAGGCAGGTGGCGGAGGACAGAGAGAGTGCACTTTTTGGGTTGTGATTGTGGAGTGGCAGGCTGGGGACAAAAGTGTGTAAAAGCTGAGAAGAGGAGGCACTTGCACTCTGACTGACAAGAACTCTAGAACATAGTTGAACCTGCCGTTGAGGAGTTCACTAGGTCCTTGACCATTCTGCAGAGGAGGAAGAGTGGACCGCTGGGTGTGGATTGAGACCGGAGACATTTAGGTAGAAGAGTAGAGATTACAGGGATTTACAACAAGATAAAGCAAGCCAGGCAAGGATCCAACATCCACTGACAAGAGCTTCATACAGCCTGGCTCATCTGACAGCAGCGAGATGCCCGAGCCACTCCAAGGATGCCTCGGAAGTTGTGTTAAACATGTTTTTCCATTCTGTATCTGTGTTTTTGATGCTTTCACATCCTGGGGCCTCCCTGCCCCTGGAGGGACTGCTTCTCCCAGAGGTAGCCAATTCTTACAGATTAGTAAACTAACCTGTGATAGTAAAGTAACCTGTGAGTGAGCCTTTCAAATACAAACCAACCAATCCAGAGCTCACACTTCAACCACCTCCTTCATTGCGCCCTCACGCTCTGGGCCACTATCCACCTGCCCTGATCACAGCAGAGCCAGGTACCAGACAACTAGGAACCAGCCCCTATGCCGAGCGAGAGCTGAAAGTATTCAAATGAGCCAGTCCTTAACCCGCTCACTGTGCCTCACTGGTCCTCCCACAGAAACCACAATAAAGGCGTTTGTCACGTTTTCTGCCCCTCTCTCTGTCCCCTGGCCCACCCTGGGTGCTTCCTCGTGTGGCCACCCCTTGGTGTGATGTGCCCCCTTCTTTGGGGATCTGTGAGTAACAAACTTCTTTTTCATGGCAGTTGTCTCCCGATCTGTTGGCCTTACCATCACAGTTGTCTCCCCCCTTGGGGTAAATCCCAAGATCACGCATCTTAGAGACCAGTGCATGTCTCCTCTTGGTCCTTATTTTTTTTAACTTACTTATTCATGGACCTTTATTCATCCATAAAACATAAATCTGTTGTGTCCCTAAAAGAATTCCACGGGGAATATTGATTAGCATTGCACTGAATTTATAAATTAATCCAAGGAGAACTGATATCTTTACTAAGTCAAAACATCCTCTCCATGAACATGACATACATCCCCCACTTTTTATCCTTTAACAAACTTAAATTTTCTCTGTAAATATTTGTGTATTATTAAAGTTTTCCCTAGATAGTTAATGTTTTTGGTAGTATTTTGTATTGTATTTTTTTAACTGTTAAGAATTGGTGTTGGGACTTCCCTGGTGGCGCAGTGGTCAGTAATCCGCCTGCCAATGCAGGAGACACGGGTTTGAGCCCTGGTCCGGGAAGATCCCACATGCTGTGGAGCAGCTAAGCCCGTGTGCCACAACTACTGAGCCTGTGCTCTAGAGCCCGTGAGCTACAACTACTGAGCCCGCGAGCCACAGCTACTGAAGCCTGCACACCTAGAGCCTGTGCTGCGCAACAAGAGAAGCCACCGCAGTGAGAAGCCTATGCACCGCATTGAAGAGTAGCCTCAGCTCGCTGCAACTAGAGAAAGCCCACGGGCAGCAACAAAGACCCAACGCAGCCAAAAAAACAACACAAAAAGAATTGGTGTAGAGAAACACAATTGAATTTTTATGTGAAACATGGCAATCTCACTGAATTCTCTTAATGGCTTCATTAGTGTGCCATTTGATTCTGATGGGCTCTCTACGTAAAAGCTTGCATCACTTAGAAATAATGATAGTTTCATTTCTTCTCTTCCATTTCTTATCCTCCTCATGTTTCTTGTCTTAGCAACGGGCAGGTCCTCCAAGAGAATGTGAAACTGAGGTGATCAGAAGAGGACATCCATGTCTCCTTCTTGGCCTTCTTGAGAATGCACCTAAAGTGTCTTCTTTACACATAAGATTTGCTGTAGAGCAATGATTCTCAAGCTTTTGTGTCTCAGGGTCCCATTATACTCCGAAAAATTATTGAGGACCTCAAAGAAATTTAATTTATCCTGACTCTATCAGGATTTAATATACTGGAAAGAAAAAATGTTTAAGCATTTAAAAACACAATAATATATTGTGCTGTTATGAAGTTTTATGAGGATTGAGTTAATTTATGAAAAACCCTTTGCAGAGTATCTAAAAAGTGGTCAAATAAATAATTGAATAAATAAAAACACAATAATAAATCCATTATGTTAACATAAATAATATATTTTAATGAAAATAATCTTTTTCCAGAAGAAAAAGATTAATAACACATATAGTAGCTTTACATTTTTGAAAAGTTTTAAATATCTAGCTTAATAGAAGATAGCTGGATTCTCATGTCTGATCCTGCACTCAATCTGTCACAATACATTATTTGGGTTGAAGTATAGAAAAAAATTCAACATCACACAGATATAACATATAGGTAGAAAACAAGAGAGCATTTTAATAGCATTTTATGATAATTCAGGCAATTCTTTGATATGATACCAAAACTTGACAAGTGGTAGTTTCTTAAAGGTCAGTTGCAATGTAGAAATCTCAAACCATATCAATGAACATTTCATACCCAGTACACTCATGAAAAAAATGAGAATGAAAAAGGAAAAGAATATCTTAGTGCTACTGTGAAAATAGTTTTGATCCCACAGACTCCCCTGAAAGGGTCTTAAGAGACCCTCAGGTTTCCCTAGAACACACTGTGAGAACTGCTGCTATAGATTATTGGTATTTAACCTTTATCAAGTCAAAAAGCCTCTCATTATTTTATAATACCTCCCTTTTTTGTTGTCATGATAGGTGCTGACCCATATGAAATGCATGGCTGAGAGGCTGAGAGGGCTTTCTCTGCCCTGGAGCGGAGAGCTCAGCACAGGTACACAGAGTGGTGGAAAGTGCTCGGGGCACCCACGACATTCATTGGGGTGGCCTGTCAATTTTGAAGCTCAAGGGCTTTACACGTGAGTTCAAAGGATTTAATTTCTGACACATCGGCTGTCTGGTCCAGAAGGGACCATCCTGAGGAAACGACCAGGAAGGCAAGGTCCAGGCTGGAGGAGTATCCTCTAACCACACGCCTGCCAGCAGCCTGGGGGCCTCCTTCCTGGAGCTCCACACCCTCTTCTCCACAGCCCAGGTGGCCCAGGCCTCAGCCCCTCCACCCCTGACAGTGGCCACCAGGCAGAACAGGCCTTGCTGTTTTCTCAGGGTTGCACAATGCGGAATATGACCTGTGGATGAGGACAGCCACTGGTCTCCAGTAAGTTACCCTTTGCAGTTTTGTAGGAGAAATGACCTGCAGGGACTCTCCCCCAGGCACCAGTCCAGCTTTCCTTCTCACCCCATGACCCCAGCAGGGATGGCTCAGTATAAATGCAGTCACCTGTCCCCAGCAAGTCTGCTCCACCGGGTTCAGGTGAGAAAGTTCTCCAAGGAGTGATTTCTTTGAAAACACTTACTTTAATTCTTCTCTTTTGTATTTGTCCTGAATGAGGTCAGTGCTGGTGCATGGGAAATGCTTTTTGATTAATTACAGGCTGCTTTAGCAAGACACAGCTACGTCCCAGCTGCTCTCTTCTTCCACCATAGACACCTTGGTGACCTCTTAGACAGGCTTGGGTTCAGGGTTGGTGGGTTCAGAGCTGAGGGCTAGTGGCTCCGAGTGAGGTCCTACTGCAATATTGCCTAGGTGGACCACTGAGAGTCTAATGAGAACAAGTGGAAAGAACAGCCGGGCTCTCCTCGACATACAAATCCCAAAGTGGGTGTACAAGGCTTGTCCGTGTCTCCCTGACCCTCTCCTTTCATTTCAGCACAATGAAGCTTTTCACAGGCCTCATTCTCTGCTCCTTGGTGCTGGGAGTCCACAGCCGATGGTTTTCCTTCCTTGGTGAGGCTTATGACGGTAAGGCTGGTGGAGGGGGGATGACACCCATGGGCCTCTGGGATTCACCATGAGCGCTCTTAAGGGTTGGAGCTACTGTCTTAGGCGGTGCTGCCCTATGTGGTAGAATGTGCCAGGTGTTTGGGGAGCTTTTTTTCAGACAGATTGAAAACCACAGGATTTATGTCAATCAGTCACTAGAGAAAGAACAGTCATCATTCCCAGCTGAAATGGAAGTTTGAATGGAAGACATAAAATAAGTCTTGAAATGGTACAGCATTTCCCTCAGACCAATTGCATGAAGGAGGATGGAAGCTATCCATCTATTTCCCCTCTCTTCTTCTCTCCCTCCACTCATTTCTCCCTTCCTCCCTCCCTTTCCCTCTTCCTTCCTTCCTTCCTCTCTTCCTTCTTACCTTCCATTTCCTAATTGGATAATTCAGGGACCTTCAGCTTAGCTCTTGCTCCTGCTTCCTATACTCAGTGACACTGTCCCTGGTTCAGTCTGTTTCCTACCCATTTATAGCCTTTTAACTGACAAAAAAACCCGTGTGCGACCGGGGTGGGGAACCTAATAACATATCTCAAGCTTCCGGTAGGAAGTCGGCCCTTACATGCACTTCAGGGTGACCAACTCTCCTGCTTTGCCCAGGTCTGAGGACTTTTCCAGGACACTTTCAACGCTAACTGGGGCAGTTCCAGGAAAACAGGTGCAGTTCTGGTTAGGCTGGGACAGGTGGTCACCTACTTACCTGCAGAATACCTCCGTGAGGGAGGCATCTCCCCCCATCTGAAGGGGAGAAAACCGAGGCTGAGAGCAGCCGAGTCTGCTGCCCAGGGACTAAGTGCCAGTCAGCAGGTGGCAGGACAGAAGTTTGAACCCAGCTGTGCACGAGGCCACAGCTCTTGCTGGGCAGACTTGTCCCAGTGCCACTCCCTCAAGCTGGGGGCTTATCAATCTCAGCTGCATGTTGGATTCACCTGGGGAGCAGTGAAAACTATTGATGCCTGAGACCCACCCCAGAGAGTGTGAGGTAACTGGCCTGGGCTGTGAGGTAGGTCTCAGGGGACTTTCAGTACCTCCCCAGCTGATTGGAAGGTGTAACCAGGCTGAGGCAAGACCCACTGCTCGAGGGCTTGCTTCCTCAGGCAGCCCACGTCATCAATACCGTCCACTAGAAAGTCCTCAGGATGCCATTCACGTGCCTAACAGGCAGGGGAATCAAGTCACAGTTAGCGCATTCGCGCAGCAGGAATACATTTCTTAGGCGTCAGGGCAGAGGTGCTGCATGTCTGCCCCTTTCTCAGAATCTGTCCTCCATGTCACCTCCTCACTCACCCAAATCCCCTGGATCTCATCCTATGCGGCTTCCTTTTATAACAGTGGTTCTGGGCCAAGGGCAATTTTGTGTCCTGGAGATATCTGGCAATGTTTGGAAACACTTTTGGTTGTCCCACTTGGGGAAGAGGTTGCCCGTTAGTGGGTAAAAGTGAGGGATGCTGTTAAACGTGTTACAATACCCAGGACAGCCCTGAACAGCAAAGAATTATCTGGCTTAAAATGTCAGTAGTATGAAGCTGAGGAATCCTGCCCTATAAAGATAGCTCCCTTCTCTCCTTAAACGTATCACATAGAGCCCTAAGTGAGATGCAGTCCAGAGACAGCATCGTAGGGGCCCGACAACCGGGTCCAACGCAGCTGTGCCCCTCCCCCCATAACGACTCTCATTCGAGTTACCAGGAGCAGGAAACTAGACACAAGAATGCTCTTCTCAATCTATGGCACTCATGGTGCTATAGCCACAGGATGAAACTGAGTCAGTGGAAGAGTTTTCATTCCTTGCTTCTTCCCTAAGGTGTGTCACAGTTTTCTGTCCACCTGATAATCCTTCCTCTGTGTGCTTTCCTCCCAGGGGCTAAAGACATGTGGCGAGCCTACTCTGACATGAGAGAAGCCAATTACAAAGATGCAGACAAGTACTTCCACGCCCGGGGCAACTATGACGCTGCCCGAAGGGGACCTGGGGGCGCCTGGGCTGCTGAAGTGATCAGGTACCAGGGGCCCTGAGGATGCAGGGATGGGTGTGAGAGCCTCGGACAGCCAGGAGGGGCCAGGCCCTGGAGAACTTCCTGTAGGGCTGTGGCCTCTCCTCCTCTTATCCACCCTCACCCTCTGTGTCCTGTGTGGGGTCTGAGTGGCTGAAGAGCAGAGCAAGGCTGGTGGGACAGACGATTCCCCAGCCTCCCCCATGGGTGCTGTTCACCCAGCATAAGGGGACCCGCAGGGCTGAGGTGGGCTGAGCCCGGGCAGCCTCAGGCTTCATTCCCTCTTTCCTAGCTCCTGTCAGAGTCCTCGATTCCTTGGAAAGAGGAGAGATGGGGAGGGTGGGCTGTTGCTCGTCAGCCCTGGAGTAATCCCCTACCTGCCCTCCTCCATTCCAGCGATGCCAGGGAGAATAGTCAGAGAGTCACAGACCTTTTTAAGCATGGAGACAGTGGCCACGGACGGGAGGACTCGGAGGCTGACCAGTTTGCCAATAGATGGGGCCGGAGCGGCAAAGACCCCAATTACTTCCGACCTCCTGGCCTGCCCGACAAGTACTGAGCTGCCTCTCACTCTGCTCAGGAGACGACGGGGCTGTGAGCCCCCAAGGGCAGGGACGCTGAGCTTGTGAGTTCTCTGTCCACAGAAGCCAGCAGATCTAATAAATGCTTAAGAGATTGAATGTTGAAAACCGTGTATTATTCTTTGATATAAGGACAGCCTGTTTGTTCCCAAGGGGTGATGGCTGGACACCCACATGAAGACCGAGTCTGTGCCTGTGTCTTGGGTGTCAGGGCCACAATCTCAGCATCATACCGCAGACACCCTGCTCCACCCCTTCCCCTAATCAGACCCGCTCCCCTCCAGGCCCCTCTGGTTACTGTGGTGCTCTTTCTAGGCCCTTCAGTATTCAGGCCTCTTCACTCCCTGGCAGTTGGGTCCTGTCAGCTTCTCTGCCCTGGGGTCTAGTGTCCTTAGTGCGTCCTCAGTGGTGTCTGTGTGTGGGCAGGGGACACAGCCTCGGGACGACTGAATCGTGGAATCCTGCTCCAGCAGCTGCACCTTGATCTTCTGTTCATTTCTCAGCAACACCTACAAATCCATCTATGAACCAATTTCTGTCTGTGCCATCCAGAAGTGCCTCCAACGCTGTCTCCCTTCACTCTATATTCCTTTCCTGATGCAAGTGTCCAGGAATAAACATGTCCAGAAACGGAGGCATAGGGACGCCATGAAGATTAAGTATCAGGAGGTTTTGTATTGCATTGGATATGTATCAGGTCCTTGAGAAGAAGTCATTTTCCCTCCCTGGACCCTTCCCAACAGAGGAAAGCCAGTAGCATGTTACTCTTTTTCCAGTCATGCCGCATGGTTTGTGGGATCTTAGTTCTCCCCCCAGGGATTGAACCCAGGCCCACGGCAGTGAGAGCTCCAAGTCTTAACCACTGGACTGCCACGGAAGTCCCAGCATGTTACTTCTTACTGAGGAAAACAGTGTCTAATAAAAGGGGTTTGGGCCTGTTAGAGCACAGGAATTATGTGACTCTATAAATCACAAATTCCTAGAGAAACCAATAACCTTCTTCCTTGGATAAAAATTTGGTTTTGGTGTTTGGTTTTTTCAGATTACAGATTCCAGGAAGTAAAATGATCTAACACTTTAAAGAGTGGGGAACAGGGGCTTCTGTGGTGGCACAGTGGTTAAGAATCCACCTGCCAATGCAGGGGACACGGGTTCGAGCCCTAGTCCGGGAAGATCCCACATGTCGCAAAGCAACTAAGCCTGTGCACCACAACTACCGAGCCTGCGCTCTAGAGCCCGCGAGCCACAACTGCTGATCCCACACGCCACAAGTACAGAAGCCCGCGCGCCTAGAGCCCGTGCTCCGCAGCAAGAGAAGCCACCACAATGAGAAGCCCACGCACTGCAACGAAGAGTAGCACCCGCTCGCCGCAACTAGAGAAAGCCCGCGTGCAACAACGAAGACCCAATGCAGCCCAAAAAAAAAAAGAATGGTGAATAGACTTCTGTATCCAACTTTTATTTCAAGTAATAAAAAGGCTGATTATTAAATTTTTCCTATTTACAATAATTTGGAGAACTTGCTTTATCTAAACTTTCAAGTCATCCTTTCTCCTGCTTTTCCTTTCTTTCCCCTCATTTTGCAAATTCTATACCTTCAGTACCTGGGATAGAAATCTAATAGTGAACATTCTCATAATAGGAGTCTCCTTACAACCTGGGGTCTGTTGAGACTTTACCACTAGAGCCCTAAACTCAGCAGTGCTTTGAGCCTGTTCTTGCCAGCCAATCTGCCACCACACTCTCCCTAATCCCGGTTACCCTGCTCCTGCTTTATTTTGTCAGACTCACTTTTCTGAGACACAGCCTCTACGTACACCTCTGACAGTGCCTTCTGATGGGAACTGTATGAGAAAGTTCTCCTGTGACTAACTACCTTACAGACACACTTTTTCTTCCTCCTTGACAAGGAAGTTAAACTTGTCTTTCCCCTACAGGGATCATTTCATCATGAATCGTCTCCCCTTAGGAGTGCTCCTGAATCCCACTTTCAGAGTAGAAGTGTGTGCCGGTTATCAGTTTATTTACTCTGAACTCCACGTCCACCCTTCTTTGCCCCGCTTGTGATACTGGAACTGGTAAACATTTCTCCTGTGCCAGCTGGGCACAGTGTTAATCTCTGTCCTTTCAGGGCGCAGGAGGGATGTTGTAGGACACAAACACTTCCTGGTTTGTGCTTTCCTTCTGCCCAGCTCCTGTGGTGCTCTTCTCTTGCACAGGACACGCAGTGACACTCACACCAGGGAGGAAAATGTGCTTGTTCCTCACATGGGCAAAACCTTGCAGAGTCCAGACAGTCAGTAACAGCTTTCCCAATAAAGCACCACATTGAAAACCCTGAGTTCAATCCACATCACTCTTCACTCTTGCACGTTTTCCTCTTCCTCTTTATAGTCAGACTTGTTGAAAACCTGCCCATCTGCACTTTCTGATTCCTCGCTTCTGACTCACACTTGAACCCACACCAGCCTGTCCTCTGTCCCCACCACTCAGCAAAACAGCTCTGGTCACCACTGACCTCCATGTTGCCAAAACAACTGACATGTTTCTCTCCTCCTATCAGGAGGCCTCTGAGCCATGCTCAGCACAGTTGTCCTCTCCCTCCTTCCTGGAAGGTTCTCTCTTGGCTTCATAGTACCACACTCTCCTTTTGCTTCCCTTCAGTTTTCCTTTATCTCCTTAGCTGGGTCTTTTCATCTCCCCAAACTCTAAGTGTCCCTCAGACTTGGTTCTGGGCTCGCACTTTTTATTTCTCTGTATTCTCCCCAACAAGCGCAGCTAACAGTATCTACATGCTGACGCCTCTGAAACTTATATCTCCCCCTCAGAACCTGGTTTCCAAGCTCCATGCTTGTTTATCTGATTGGCCTCCTGAAACCTCTGATTGGATGGCTTCCACAGATCTCACACACTGCATGTCCAAAGGAAACGCTCATCTCCGTCCAGAACTCTTCACCCCCAGGCCACTCCAATTCAGCAAATGACACGACTCTTCCCTCTGTGGCTCACCCCAGATATTGGGAAATGTGCTCGATGCTTCCCTTGCCTTTACCTCCACATCCAATCCACTAGCAAGCCCTGTGATTCTACTTCCAAAATTCATCTCTAGCCCATCAGCTTGGTCTCACGTGCACCTCCACGCTCCTGGCCACACCTGTTCTCACCTGGGTTCCTGCAACAGCTGTCTCAGTAGTCTCCCCATCTTCATGGCTTCCGCCTCTGCTTAAGTGTGACTGTATAGTTTATCATCTAAGCCAAGTCACTTTTCATTGTGAAAGAGACATTATTGATAATTATACCTGGATGACAGGAATAAACTGGAACTGTCCTGGGCAAAAGAGAGCATGTAGGTACCCTACCTCTCAGTCTAGCATACAAACTATACTCAGATCATGTCTCTCCCCTGCTTAAAATCCTTCAATGGATTCCCATGTCCCTTAAAATATAATCCAGGTGCTTATCATGGCTTACAAAGCCCAGTGTGATCTGTCCCTGGCCACCCTCCAGCAGCATCTCATGCCACCCCTTCCCAAGCTCCCCACTCTCCAGTATCACCAACAAACCAAGATTTTCTTTGGCACAGGACGTTTGCAGGTGACATTTTCTCTGCCCACATACTCCTCTGCTCGCTTTTCACAAGGATGGGAATGTCTCACCTGTGGGGTTCTCCCGAATTCACTGTTTCTTGAGAGAGGCCTTCCTGGTCATCCTGGCTGACTCACTCTGGTTATTCTTTACAGTTTACCAATTTTTAACATGTGGGATTCTTTTACTCAATTTTTGGTTTATTCTTCTAATTTTTGTTTGGGTTTTCTTTTGGTCCATCTTCCTCCCTTGTATTATAAAATCAGTGAGAGAAGTGACCATTTCTCTCTTGTTCACCCCTAATATCCCGTACCTGGCATATAATGGCATCTCAACAAATGCTTATTGAAAATGAATAATTGACCTAGTCTTTTATTTTACTAATACAAGAAAGGTTTTCTTTCAAAGAAGGTCAGACTAGTTATAAGGAACAGGAAGGAGCTAAGGAAGAGGGAGATAAGAAAGGTAAAGAAGAAGGAATAAGAGCAGAGTCAAGGGGAAGCAAGAGGCAGAGGGATCCA
The DNA here is from genome assembly GCF_937001465.1 of Orcinus orca. NCBI lineage: Eukaryota > Metazoa > Chordata > Mammalia > Artiodactyla > Delphinidae > Orcinus > Orcinus orca. Next base: position 37,801,774 of record NC_064566.1, on the reverse strand, counting down.
ACCCACAAAGGATGGTTAACCCCAAGGGGAGCAGAAACTTCTCTGGCTCTGAGAAAGGAACGAGGGTGAAGAGAGTGGGGTCAGGGGATGCAGCACATTTGAGATGGACGACAGGGACCTGCGGGAATCTGGTTGTACCTGCTCTTGCTGTAGGTGAGTGTCCCCAGGACTCGTCACACTCCAGTGCGTTCGCCCGTTTTCTTGTCTGTCTTTAGAGCCAGTAGGTAGGGAACCCAAGGGCAAAGGCCTGTCTCTTTTATTGTGTGTTGTCATTGTATCCACAGTGCCTGTCATAGGGCCTCACAAATAGTAGCTGCTTTATACATATTTGTTGAAATGAATGAATAAGGTCTGAGAAGAGTATTGTTCAGAAGTGGACAGAACTGGGGGGAGGGTTTGGGAGTTGTAGAAAGTATGGATGTGGTTTGGATCTGCAGAATGTGGTAATGAGTCACTTTGAGGTGACTACTAAATCTGTACAAATATCATACTCACACCAGCCAAAATGATATAATTTTACTTCATCATAGAAAATATTCAGTTTTCTCCAACGATACTGTGCACACTCCCTCATAGAAATGAAAATGAGGAACGCCATGTGCAAATAAACTGTTAGTCGTTGTGGTAGCTGATGAGAAGCCTTGGGAGAAATAAATGAATATTTTGAATTTCCAAAGTACTGTGCTGATTATCAGAGGGGCAAGTTAGCAGAGAACACTCTGTGAGACTAGAGGAGGGGAAAAAGGACACACTGTATTTCTCTGAGTCTAAGACCCCTAGACTGAAAGATGTGTTACTATTTATACACCACCAAGAAAAAAGATGCTACCATTTAGATTCAGACATAATGTTTTCTTATCACTCTGAATTTTTACTTTACACGTACTGAGAGAGTTCTTTTAAACTTAGACATAGATTTTAATCTTACATCACTCTTGTGTATAAACAAAAAGGAAAGCATACACAAAATTAATCCTAAAGCAATGACAACAATTTCATGAGTGCTGCCTGGTCATTAGTGAATGTAAGACACATCCTAATTTCAGAAATGTATAATCAAGGAATGTGTGTCCTAGAAATGATGAAATATGAGATATAAATGTAAACCTATGCAAGTTCTCTCTCTCTCACTATATTTACTGAGAAGAAATAATAATAAGCTTTGAGCTATTATTAATCATCAGGTGTGATGGGGGTGCTCCTGAGGTGAGGTTCAGCTTCATACCAGCCCCTCAGCTATGGAGGACCTCCCCAGAGAGGAGCAGGTTATCCACAACTGGTCCTGATGATGGTCCATGTTCCAAGCTCCCTCCTTAGCTGAGGTGTCACCTCACCTGGCGCAGCACTGCCTTTATTCTAACCCCAGAATGACTGAGGGCCTCTTCTCTTCCTGCAGAGATGGCAGATGGGAAAGAGCTCACCCCATCTCCTTCCTAGTCACACTCCACCCCTGCCTCTTTAAGCTCTGCTGGCATGGGTGCTCCAACCTTTTAGAAATCCCCAGAACAGTCACCGGCTCCTACACATGTCAACTCTCTCAAGAACTCCCTCACCGTACTCCCTTCTGCTTTGATAGGGGCACCAGAATGAGCTGGGAGTGTTTGCAGTGAGCACGCACCCAGCTGAGAACTGAACAGACATTCTTCTATTCTTCTTGGCACCCTGAACCAATGTGAGGAAATCACCTATCTCCACAAATACTGCACTCCCCACAAGACTGACGACACTGCCGTCTCTCCCTCCCTTTCCTCTGGCGTTTCCTAAGTGGACCAGAGGTGGAATGGGTTGGAGAGGTGTTGATTGCAGAGGCCGGCACTGCTGCCTCTTTGTCAGCCTTGGGAGTTTACTGAGGTCTGGCCCTGCTTCCTGGATGCCCTCTCTAGGATGTGGGGTACTTGGAGCCGCTGTGTCCTCAGCTGTGGGTGATAGAAAAGAAGCATCACTCAACAGCCTGTTTTTCACTCTCGGGTGCATAGGGAGCCCTTTCACCACTCTCTAGTTTCCCAGGTTTGCTTTTTGAAATCTGTAATTATGGGAAAGAAGACCCAGGTCCTTTCTGAGGATAGTGTGCTTTGTTTATACACACATTTACTACCTGTGGAGTCCTGTCAAACCACTCTGTTTAAACCATAGTTGCAAAATCGCCCGTCAATGACCCACTGATACGTTTCCTGAAAGAGTTGGACAAATGGGCAATAACTCAGGCTGGCCAGCGTGTCTAGTTCCTGGACGATCTGACCTGGGAGGGAGCCAGTGCACTGAGATCATCCTTTATTCTCTGCAGGGTGGACTTGGGACTGTCCAAAACAGTCTAACAAAGAGTCTCTAAAAACCTCAATTTATCCTTCCAGTAAAGATGCCTACAGAACTCATTCGTCCTTTTATTCACTATTCAACACCCATTTAATAATTCCCCCAGTATGTGGCAGGAACTGTTCTGGGCGCTGGGAATCTGAGATAGACAAGATCAGTGCTCTCATGCGGGTAACATTCCACTGGAGAGGTATTATTAAGCTAATCAGTATTTAATGAAATTGAATTAAAATATATTGTCCAGTTACTTGTTTATATGCTAATAACGGCTGCCAAGTTCAGGTGTCAACTCTATAACCTACGGCTAAGAATCCAAACGCCCAGGCTTCACAGGCTGGATTTGAATTTCGGCTTTGCCACTGACTGTGGTAGGTAAGGGTAGTAACATACAAAAATGATTATGATAAGCTGTGGAGTGAAAAAGCAGAACATAAAACGATAGTGTTATATCACCCTGTTTTTGTTTATGGGTTTATATGTCTACATGCACTGAGACAATAGATTGGAAACATGACGTTTCTACAGAGGTTCTTCCTGCACACCGGTCCCCCACCCCCACCACCGCGCCCGCCCCGTCTAGGCTGATGAAATTCGTATTGCTTTTATTTTCATTTTTATACTTATTTTAAATTTTTCGATTTTCTTCAGTGGACATGTTTGTCCAATAAGATTCATTAAGTCTGCCTGTGTCTAGGCATTTTCCTAGGTACTGAGTATGATGATGAAGAAAACCAACAGCCCAGTTCCTGTCCCGATCGGGATTCCAAGGATGAGATAAGGAAAAACAGCAAATGTCCATTTATAATATAGTTGACTTGTATATGCCTCTCTCTCTTTACACACACACCTCCCCACAACAACACTAAATGTGCAGACACGTACGTACACATAAATAACGCAGCGAAATGAACAACGATTATAAAATAAGAATCGATAAACCTGTCAGAGTCACATAAAAAATTTATAATGGAAGATAAGAGGAAAATCTTTTTTCTGCTGCGGCCTCTCCCGTTGCCGAGCACAGGCTCCCGACGCGCATGCTCAGCAGCCATGGCTCACGGGCCCAGCCGCTCCGCGGCATGTGGGATCCTCCCGGACCGGGGCACGAACCCGCGTCCCCTGCATCGGCAGGCGGACTCTCAACCACTGCGCCACCAGGGAAGCCCAGATGTCCCTAATCTTTATGTGCCATATTCCATCTGTTAATAATCCTATTCTGACCTTTTCTTTTCCATATGATTTCTTTTTCTCTCAGGACTGCATCTCTTTCAGTGTTAAACAATGTGTTTCCAGCACTTGACCTTGAAAACTATAGGCCCTACTCGTCTCTGGCAAAAGAAGTCTCCTCAAGATAAGAAATAGAAAATGTTCCCTCTCTCCTGGAGCTGCAAGAATAGCAGATAGGATCACAAAAACTGTATCCAGAAAAGTTATTTCTAACAGAGGAGTTTTTTAAAACAACAACAACAACAAAAGAGACATCAGAGATTGTCACTGTGTCCTGTGAGAGCAACCCTGTAATACTTTATTTATTATTTAGACACTAATCTGTGTATTTGAAGCAAAATTCTTTTTTGATGGAAGCTTTTAGACTGGAAAAGTGGATAGCTGGGTCATGCCAAGGCAACGGCACTGAGCTATAGAAACCTTCAAAACTGTTGGAGGGCATATGGGCGGGCTGCCCTCCTGGACAGCAGAGTGACACTTCACAGTGAAAACAAGGATGTGCACGCCAGCAATATCACTCTTTTGATATACATGGCACATTGCGGATGTCATCTTTTTTCTGGTCTAATGCATGTAACGTCTGCTTATTTCATTTGCATTTTTCTGGTTACTAATGATTTGTGCATCCCTCTGTGAGCTTATTACTTCTAGTGTGTTGTCTGTAAACTATTTTTTGTGTACCTTTCACCCATTTTTCTATTGGGGTTGCCATCTTTTTCTTAATGATTCACAGAAGTTCCTTGTATATTTGAAATATTAATCCCTTGCCGTAATTTAGACGTTGTCTTTTTCCCATTCTCTATCTGAAAATAAATTCTTAATTTTCATGTAATGAAATACCATTTTATGTCTTGTGTTTTGTGCTTTTGAAGTTTTCTTTTTTCCTTTTTCTTTTCTTTTTTTTTTTTGTGGTACGCGGGCCTCTCACTGTTGTGGCCTCTCCCGTTGCGGAGCACAAGCTCCAGACGCGCAGGCTCAGCGGCCATGGCTCACGGGCCCAGCAGCTCCGCGGCATGTGGGATCTTCCCGGACCGGGGCACGAACCTGTGTCCCCTGCATTGGCAGGCGGACTCTCAACCACTGCGCCACCAGGGAAGCCCGCTTTTGAAGTTTTGTTTAAGAATTTTTTCCTCATCTCTACATCACAAATATATTATTTGATATTCTTTTCTATTAACCTTATAGTTTTACCTTCATGTTTATGTATTTAATACTTCTGGAGTGAACATTTGTATACGTATTAGGTAAGGATCCAGTTTTATTTTTCTCTTTCCAAAACTATTAAGTAACCCATCCTGTCTTCAATGATTTGTGATGTCTCCTTGATCGTATACTAATGTCCTATATGTGTGACCCTAGCTCTGTACTCTCTATTCTATTCCATTGGTCAATATATCTTTTGTTGAGCAAATACTACTGTTTTTTACTGTGCTCTTCTGTACATCTTAACACCTCATATGGTAAGTGCCTCTTCTTAATATTCTCCTTTTTTAGGATTGACTTTTGTATGCATGAACCTTTACTTCTTGATATGAATTTTGGAGTAATTTTCTTCAGTTCTGGGAAAATTCAACTGGAATTTTCATTAGAATTGCATTAAATTTGTGGATTAATTTGTGGTAGAATCAACATGTCTACAATATTAAGTCATCCCATCAGTGAGCCAGGAACTTCTCTCCATTTGTTTGAATCATCTTTTAAGGTGTTTGTTAGAGGTTTGAAATCTCCATTGTGGTGCTGTGTATTACTGGTGAAACCAGTCCTTAGGAATTTTATAGTTATGTTGTTACCATGAATTGTTTATTATTATTAATCATATTTTCCATTTTGTTATTTCTGCTATGGAGAAATGATTTGGCTTTTGGATCAAGTGTTGGGCAACCTTATTAAATTTCCTTAGTAATTCTATAGTTTATTGATTTTGTGTGCTTTTTGAGGTTGAAGATTATACTAACTGCAAATATGACAGTTTCATCTCTGCCTTTCCAATCCTTGTATGTCTTACTTTCGAAATTTTCTGTGGCATTGGCCAGGGCTTCCAGAGCTGTGTTACACAACAGTGGTGATAGTAGCATTCCTTTTCTCATTCCAGATCCTGAACGGCAATGAATTAAAGGTTTTTCCATGAAATAAAATATGTGCTGTAGCTTTTTGGCAAATAACCTTATAAAATTAAGAAATTTCACTTTGATACGTAGTTTTCTAAAGGATTTTTAAAAAGCAACCATAAATATGCCTTCAGCTTTATCAAATGCTTTTTAAAAATCAGTTGAGATAATATTATTTTCTCCTTTAAGCTATCATTGTGGTGAATTACATTGATTCTGTAATGTTGGCATTCCAAGAATAAACCGCACTCAATTATGAGGCACCTTTAATACTCATATTTGGTTTGGCAACACTGTGCTGTGTTTTGAATTTTTTGCACCTTTGGAATTGAAATGGGACTATTGTTTTCTTGTACTGTCCACTCTTGTTTTAGAACCAAGTTACTCTAGCTTCTTTAAAATGGCTGTCCAACTTCATTCTTTATCGGTTTTCTACAACAATCTGTGTAACTTAGAATTAACTGTCCCCTGAGATTTTAGCAGACTGTCTTGAAAAACCATCTGGCTTTAGTGGAGGATACTGGGAGGAGAGATCTTTGACAACCACTTCTACTTATCTAATACTTATTTGTTTTCCTAAAGATGTCTATGTCTCTTTGCATCAAAAGGATGCTTACTTAAACAAATAACCTTGAGGGTGTTAGTTCATCTAAATTAACAAACGGTGTGTCACCAGTAAGTTGATTATATGAATATCTGAGAACAGTGACTCTGTATTAAGTCCAAATTTGAACAAGGAAAGGGGAACTCAGATTAATCTCATTTGGGTCTATATAGGGAATCTCTGTCTCTGTGAACCGGTTCTAACCAGCTCAGAATAATGCTGCTGAAGAGCTTTTATGCTGAGAAATGCTATAGTCGTTTAAAGGTAGGATAATTATTGGGTTTGGTTGTGTTGCAGTTATTGTTGTTGGGTTTTTTTGCCGCGCCATGTGACATGTAGCATCCCAATTCCCCCACCAGGGATCAAACCCACGTACCCCGCATTGGAAAAATGGAGTCTTAACCACTGGACCACCAGGGAAGTCCAGTCGTTGTTGATTGCTGTCTTGTGACTTCTGCCAGAAGAATGCAGGTGCAGTCTTACGTGTGAGCCACCAGTGGTTGACTGAGAGGAGAAACGCGGTAGATCTGTTCTCTTAAATGGCTGTTTCTAGGTTTGATAGTGAGTTGTGTTAGACTTGTGTGTGATTCTAGGAAGTCGGTCATTTCTTTATGACACTTGCAGTCCAGTGGAGGGTGTTTTCCCACACTCTTGGAGCATGGGAAGAGTGAGAAGCCCCCCAGAGCAGAAACCACCCACCTCCTAGCAGGTTGCCTCGCCTCAGTATTAGGGAGCTGCTGCCCTCTACCAGATAAACATATAGGCAAGTGTAGGTCCTGGTCTCAGGAAGCTCAGAGCAGCTGTGTAAAAAATGTTTCCTTTTCTGATGGATGCATTTGCCCCCCATGTTTGTTTTCTTGGGGAGAAAATGCAGTCATATAATCAAGAGTATACACAAGAATTTAATATTTCTTAAGTTGTTTGAATGTAATATCTCTTTTAATCTCCCTGAGTGAACTGAAGGATAGGGAATGGGGAATCCAGCCTTTCTGGTGCTGAAGCTGTGTATTTGCAGCAGCTGCCCTTGCCTCAAGGATTGGTTTGTCAGCGCCTAGAAGAACAAAGGAAAGGACCTGTGGAACTTGGAATTAGAAGTAGTCCCAGGCATGTGCTGGGAATTAAGAGATGGCTCTCTGGAAGAAAAAACAAAAACACTGACTTGGGCTTCCCTAGTGGCGCAGTGGTTGAGAGTCCGCCTGCCGATTCAGGGGACACGGGTTCGTGCCCCGGTCCGGGAAGATCCCACGTGCCGCGGAGCGGCTAGGCCCGTGAGCCATGGCCGCTGAGCCTGCGCGTCCGGAGCCTGTGCTCCGCAACAGGAGAGGCCACAACAGTGAGAGGCCCGCGTACCGCAAAACAAAAAAACAAAACAAAAAAAACCCTGACTTAAGTGTTTGTCAATTTCCATGGTGTAAATACTGCCACCACGGCTAATTTCAAAAGACGAAGACTTAACAGTTGGCTTGCAAAATCCCTGAAAATGTAACAGCTAGCTCTCCTGAGCTAGTATGAGCTGATTCCAGCACACCAGAAGGTAATCCACTTCCAAAGGGTAGAGACTACCAGCTATACCTTTGAAACTAAGTTGAAAGTTTCAAAGATTTCCCAGGTGAAAATAAGAAGCAAACCAAACTCTTTTAAAAAGCACTGGCTTTGGACTTCCCTGGCAGTCCAGTGGTTAAGATTCTCAGCTCCCAATGCAGGGGGCACGGGTCTGATCCCTGGTTGGGGAACTAGCATCCTGCATGACGCACAGCATGGCCTAAAAATAAATAAATAAATAAAAAATAAAAAGTACTGGCTTTTTAAGAAAACTCTCTTGAGAGAAAAATTAAAGTTTACTTCCCACAGTGCTTGCAAAGATAGCTACGTCATAGGTTATATATATTCTGTACCTTGAGCAAATACATTAATAAGTTATAGAAGTTGGTTGTCAGAGAATGAATAAGATAATTTTCCACTTTAAAAGATGGTTCTTAATTGAAAAAAGCTACAACAAAGGTAAGCATTAGTGTTCATCAAAAGATACCATAAAGAAACTTTTTAAAAAAGCAAATTTATTAGACAACTTTGCAGTTGCTGGGATTAAACTTATTACTCTAAACATTGATAAATAAAGGGAAAGAAAGCATTTTAAAAGAATTAGTGCATAGCTGTACATTATAATTTTGTTGAATCGTAAGTTTGTTAAATATAAAACCAAATACATTACTCCCATGAAAATGACTGAAAACATGAAAATAAAAGCCACAAGCTGGGGGAAGATATTTGTAACATACATAATCAAAAAGGCTTTATATGAAGTATATAAAGAGCTCCTACTAATCAATAAAAAAGGAAAAAGAAATAAATATAAATTTCACAGAAGAAAAAGTACAAATGGCTCATCAATATGTAAAAATGGGCAATCTCATTGACAATCAGGAAAACACAAATTTAAACTACAATGTGATACTATTTATCACTCACCAACTTGACAGAAAAAACAAATATGGCCTAGGATGTGGAGCAAGGGGGCCATGTATCCACTACTTGTGGGAATATAAATATATAAAATATAGAAATATGTATTGTAAATATATATATACAACCATTTTGGAAAGATAATTTGGTATTACCAACTAAGGTTCAACATAATCATATTCTATTTCACTTCTAGGTCTCTACCATTTGAACTCTTGTACTGGAATATTTGCACAAGATTACCAGAAGCAACACTGTAATAGTGAAACAGAAAAAACCCAAATGTTGAAATAAGCTGTGTTACATTCATGCTTGGCAATAGTCTTCAGCATTGAAAATGGAAGAACTACTGCAACAGTCATCAACCTGCCTATGTCTAAAGAACGTATTGTTGACCAAAATAAGCAAATGACTAGTGAATCCATACAATAGAAATCTATTTACAGAAAGTTCAAAAACTGGAAAAACCTTAAAAATACATTGTTTATGGATATGCATATGTGATTAAAAAAAACAATTTTAAAAAAAGCAAGGGAATGATAACACAAAGTTTGGGAAGGAGTTTACCTTTGGAGAAAGGGCAGGGAGAAGCATGCAGCAGAGAGTGGGACACAAGGGGCTTCTGCGGTGTTAGTAATATCCTGTTTCCTGGGTTGCTTGCGGGGGGCTTCCAGAGGGGGGATACTTTAAAAGTTTTAGATGGTAAAGTCATATATTAAGTTTAATTATTCTGCCACTGATCCTTCAAATGAACAAAATTCATAAATTCTAAAACTGCTCAACAAAAGATATGGTCATAGCACACATTGTTTCTTTTTTAAAAATTTTTATTGAAGTATAGTTGATTTACAATGTGGTGTTAGTTTCAGGTGTACAGCAAAGTGAATTGGTTATACACACGTTGTTTCCTAAATCATTCTAGTAATTTCCAAATAATTTGTTGATTTTTTAGTTGGTGTGTGTATTGTCTGACACAGCTGAGACTAGTCAAGTGATGCCCTTTCTGTGCCATGATTTGACATGGGGTAGCAGTGTACTCTTCAATACTCACCCATCAAATTGAAGTTGTTGTATGATGTGTAGTCTCAATAAGTGGAGAAAGAAAGGGTCCATGGTGCCGAATTCTTTCTGTACCCTGCAAGGTAACATGTTCAATTAATTAATGCTGGGATATAATTGACATAGAACATTATATTAGTTTCATGTGTACAACATAATGATTCGATATTTGTATATAGAGTCGGCCCTCCATATCCGTGAGGAGACACGGGTTTGAGCCCTGGTCCGGGAAGATCCCACATGCTGTGGAGCAGCTAAGCCCGTGTGCCACAACTACTGAGCCTGTGCTCTAGAGCCCGTGAGCTACAACTACTGAGCCCGCGAGCCACAGCTACTGAAGCCTGCACACCTAGAGCCTGTGCTGCGCAACAAGAGAAGCCACCGCAGTGAGAAGCCTATGCACCGCATTGAAGAGTAGCCTCAGCTCGCTGCAACTAGAGAAAGCCCGCGGGCAGCAACAAAGACCCAACGCAGCCAAAAAAACAACACAAAAAGAATTGGTGTAGAGAAACACAATTGAATTTTTATGTGAAACATGGCAATCTCACTGAATTCTCTTAATGGCTTCATTAGTGTGCCATTTGATTCTGATGGGCTCTCTACGTAAAAGCTTGCATCATTTAGAAATAATGATAGTTTCATTTCTTCTCTTCCATTTCTTATCCTCCTCATGTTTCTTGTCTTAGCAACGGGCAGGTCCTCCAGGAGAATGTGAAACTGAGGTGATTCTAAGAGGACACCCATGTCTCCTTCTTGGACTTCTTGAGAATGCACCTAAAGTGTCTTCTTTACACATAAGATTTGCTGTAGAGCAATGATTCTCAAGCTTTTGTGTCTCAGGGTCCCATTATACTCTGAAAAATTATTGAGGACCTCAAGAAATTTAATTTATCCTGACTCTATCAGGATTTAACACACTGGAAAGAAAAAATGTTTGAGCATTTAAAAACACAATAATATATTGTGCTGTTATGAAGTTTTATGAGGACTGAGTTAATTTATGAAAAACCCTTTGCAGAGTATCTAAAAAATGGTCAAATAAATAAATGAATAAATAAAAACACAATAATAAATCCATTATGTTAACATAAATAATATATTTTAATGAAAATAATCTTTTTCCAAAACAAAAAGATTAATAACAAATATAATAGCTTTACATTTTTGAAAAATTTTAAATATCTAGCTTAATAGAAGATAGCTGGATTCTCATGTCTGATCCTGCACTCAATCTGTCACAGTACATTATTTGGGTTGAAGTATAGAAAAAAATTCAACATCACACAGATATAACATATAGGTAGAAAACAGGAGAGCATTTTAATAGCATTTTATGATAATTCAGGCAATTCTTTGATACGATACCAAAACTTGACAAGTGGTAGTTTCTTAAAGGTCAGTTGCAATGTAGAAATCTCAAACCATATCAATGAATATTTCATACCCAGTACACTCATGAAAAAAATGAGAATGAAAAAGGAAAAGAATATCTTAGTGCTACTGTGAAAATAGTTTTGATCCCACAGACTCCCCTGAAAGGGTCTTAAGAGACCCTCAGGTTTCCCTAGAACACACTGTGAGAACTGCTGCTATAGATTATTGGTATTTAACCTTTATCAAGTCAAAAAGCCTCTCATTATTTTATAATACCTCTCTTTTTTGTTGTCATGATAGGTGCTGACCTTTATGAAATGCGTGGCTGAGAGGCTGAGAGGGCTTTCTCTGCCCTGGAGCTGAGAGCTCAGCACAGGTACACAGACTGGTGGAAAGTGCTCGGGGCACCCACGACATTCGGTGGGGTGGCCTGTCAATTTTGAAGCTCAAGTGCTTTACACATGAGTTCAAAGGATTTAATTTCTGACACATCGGCTGTCTGGTCCAGAAGGGACCATCCTGAGGAAACGACCAGGAAGGCAAGGTCCAGGCTGGAGGAGTATCCTCTAACCACACACCTGCCAGCAGCCTGGGGGCCTCCTTCCTGGAGCTCCACACCCTCTTCTCCACAGCCCAGGTGGCCCAGGCCTCAGCCCCTCCACCCCTGACAGTGGCCACCAGGCAGAACAGGCCTTGCTGTTTTCTCAGGGTTGCACAATGAGGAATATGACCTGTGGATGAGGACAGCCACTGGTCTCCAGTAAGTTACCCTTTGCAATTTTGTAGGAGAAATGACCTGCAGGGACTCTCCCCCAGGCACCAGTCCAGCTTTCCTTCTCACCCCATGCCCCCAGCAGGGATGGCTCAGTATAAATGCAGCCACCTGTCCCCAGCAGGTCTGCTCCACCAGGTTCAGGTGAGAAAGTTCTCCAAGGAGTGATTTCTTTGAAAACACTTACTTTAATTCTTCTCTTTTGTATTTGTCCTGAATGAGGTCAGTGCTGGCAGCGTGGTGCATGGGAAATGCTTTTTGATTAATTACAGGCTGCTTTAGCAAGACACAGCTACGTCCCAGCTGCTCTCTTCTTCCACCATAGACACCTTGGTGACCTCTTAGACAGGCTTGGGTTCAGGGTTGGTGGGTTCAGAGCTGAGGGCTAGTGGCTTCGAGTGAGGTCCTACTGCAATATTGCCTAGGTGGACCACTGAGAGTCTAATGAGAACAAGTGGAAAGAACAGCCGGGCTCTCCTCGACATACAAATCCCAAAGTGGGTGTACAAGGCTTGTCCGTGTCTCCCTGACCCTCTCCTTTCATTTCAGCACAATGAAGCTTTTCACAGGCCTCATTCTCTGCTCCTTGGTGCTGGGAGTCCACAGCCAATGGTTTTCCTTCCTTGGTGAGGCTTATGACGGTAAGGCTGGTGGAGGGGGGATGACACCCATGGGCCTCTGGGATTCACCATGAGCGCTCTTAAGGGTTGGAGCTACTGTCTTAGGCGGTGCTGCCCTATGTGGTAGAATGTGCCAGGTGTTTGGGGAGCTTTTTTTCAGACAGATTGAAAACCACAGGATTTATGTCAATCAGTCACTAGAGAAAGAACAGTCATCATTCCCAGCTGAAATGGAAGTTTGAATGGAAGACATAAAATAAGTCTTGAAATGGTACAGCATTTCCCTCAGACCAATTGCATGAAGGAGGATGGAAGCTATCCATCTATTTCCCCTCTCTTCTTCTCTCCCTCCACTCATTTCTCCCTTCCTCCCTCCCTTTCCCTCTTCTTTCCTTCCTTCCTCTCTTCCTCTTCTCTTCCTTCTTACCTTCCATTTCCTAATTGGATAATTCAGGGACCTTCAGCTTAGCTCTTGCTCCTGCTTCCTATACTCAGTGACACTGTCCCTGGTTCAGTCTGTTTCCTACCCTTTTATAGCCTTTTAACTGACAAAAAAACCCGTGTGCGACCGGGGCGGGGAACCTAATAACATATCTCAAGCTTCCAGTAGGAACTCGGCCCTTACATGCACTTCAGGGTGACCAACTCTCCTGCTTTGCCCAGGTCTGAGGACTTTTCCAGGACACTTTCAACGCTAACTGGGGCAGTTCCAGGAAAACAGGGGCAGTTCTGGTTAGGCTGGGACAGTTGGTCACCTACTTACCTGCAGAATACCTCCGTGAGGGAGGCATCTCCCCCCATCTGAAGGGGAGAAAACCGAGGCTGAGAGCAGCCGAGTCTGCTGCCCAGGGACTAAGTGCCAGTCAGCAGGTGGCAGGACAGAAGTTTGAACCCAGCTGTGCACGAGGCCACAGCTCTTGCTGGGCAGACTTGTCCCAGTGCCACTCCCTCAAGCTGGGGGCTTATCAATCTCAGCTGCATGTTGGATTCACCTGGGGAGCAGTGAAAACTATTGATGCCTGAGACCCACCCCAGAGAGTGTGAGGTAACTGGCCTGGGCTGTGAGGTAGGTCTCAGGGGACTTTCAGTACCTCCCCAGCTGATTGGAAGGTGTAACCAGGCTGAGGCAAGACCCACTGCTCGAGGGCTTGCTTCCTCAGGCAGCCCACGTCATCAATACCGTCCACTAGAAAGTCCTCAGGATGCCATTCACGTGCCTAACAGGCAGGGGAATCAAGTCACAGTTAGCGCATTCGCGCAGCAGGAATACATTTCTTAGGCGTCAGGGCAGAGGTGCTGCATGTCTGCCCCTTTCTCAGAATCTGTCCTCCATGTCACCTCCTCACTCACCCAAATCCCCTGGATCTCATCCTATGCGGCTTCCTTTTATAACAGTGGTTCGGGGCCAAGGGCAATTTTGTGTCCTGGAGATATCTGGCAATGTTTGGAAACACTTTTGGTTGTCCCACTTGGGGAAGAGGTTGCCCGTTAGTGGGTAAAAGTGAGGGATGCTGTTAAACGTGTTACAATACCCAGGACAGCCCTGAACAGCAAAGAATTATCTGGCTTAAAATGTCAGTAGTATGAAGCTGAGGAATCCTGCCCTATAAAGATAGCTCCCTTCTCTCCTTAAACGTATCACATAGAGCCCTAAGTGAGATGCAGTCCAGAGACAGCATCGTAGGGGCCCGACAACCGGGTCCAACGCAGCTGTGCCCCTCCCCCCATAACGACTCTCATTCGAGTTACCAGGAGCAGGAAACTAGACACAAGAATGCTCTTCTCAATCTATGGCACTCATGGTGCTATAGCCACAGGATGAAACTGAGTCAGTGGAAGAGTTTTCATTCCTTGCTTCTTCCCTAAGGTGTGTCACAGTTTTCTGTCCACCTGATAATCCTTCCTCTGTGTGCTTTCCTCCCAGGGGCTAAAGACATGTGGCGAGCCTACTCTGACATGAGAGAAGCCAATTACAAAGATGCAGACAAGTACTTCCACGCCCGGGGCAACTATGACGCTGCCCGAAGGGGACCTGGGGGCGCCTGGGCTGCTGAAGTGATCAGGTACCAGGGGCCCTGAGGATGCAGGGATGGGTGTGAGAGCCTTGGACAGCCAGGAGGGGCCAAGCCCTGGAGAACTTCCTGTAGGGCTGTGGCCTCTCCTCCTCTTATCCACCCTCACCCTCTGTGTCCTGTGTGGGGTCTGAGTGGCTGAAGAGCAGAGCAAGGCTGGTGGGACAGACGATTCCCCAGCCTCCCCCATGGGTGCTGTTCACCCAGCATAAGGGGACCCGCAGGGCTGAGGTGGGCTGAGCCCGGGCAGCCTCAGGCTTCATTCCCTCTTTCCTAGCTCCTGTCAGAGTCCTCGATTCCTTGGAAAGAGGAGAGATGGGGAGGGTGGGCTGTTGCTCGTCAGCCCTGGAGTAATCCCCTACCTGCCCTCCTCCATTCCAGCGATGCCAGGGAGAATAGTCAGAGAGTCACAGACCTTTTTAAGCATGGAGACAGTGGCCACGGACGGGAGGACTCAGAGGCTGACCAGTTTGCCAATAGATGGGGCCGGAGCGGCAAAGACCCCAATTACTTCCGACCTCCTGGCCTGCCCGACAAGTACTGAGCTGCCTCTCACTCTGCTCAGGAGACGACGGGGCTGTGAGCCCCCAAGGGCAGGGACGCTGAGCTTGTGAGTTCTCTGTCCACAGAAGCCAGCAGATCTAATAAATGCTTAAGAGATTGAATGTTGAAAACCGTGTATTATTCTTTGATATAAGGACAGCCTGTTTGTTCCCAAGGGGTGATGGCTGGACACCCACATGAAGACCGAGTCTGTGCCTGTGTCTTGGGTGTCAGGGCCACAATCTCAGCATCATACCGCAGACACCCTGCTCCACCCCTTCCCCTAATCAGACCCGCTCCCCTCCAGGCCCCTCTGGTTACTGTGGTGCTCTTTCTAGGCCCTTCAGTATTCAGGCCTCTTCACTCCCTGGCAGTTGGGTCCTGTCAGCTTCTCTGCCCTGGGGTCTAGTGTCCTTAGTGCGTCCTCAGTGGTGTCTGTGTGTGGGCAGGGGACACAGCCTCGGGACGACTGAATCGTGGAATCCTGCTCCAGCAGCTGCACCTTGATCTTCTGTTCATTTCTCAGCAACACCTACAAATCCATCTATGAACCAATTTCTGTCTGTGCCATCCAGAAGTGCCTCCAACGCTGTCTCCCTTCACTCTATATTCCTTTCCTGATGCAAGTGTCCAGGAATAAACATGTCCAGAAACGGAGGCATAGGGACGCCATGAAGATTAAGTATCAGGAGGTTTTGTATTGCATTGGATATGTATCAGGTCCTTGAGAAGAAGTCATTTTCCCTCCCTGGACCCTTCCCAACAGAGGAAAGCCAGTAGCATGTTACTCTTTTTCCAGTCATGCCGCATGGTTTGTGGGATCTTAGTTCTCCCCCCAGGGATTGAACCCAGGCCCACGGCAGTGAGAGCTCCAAGTCTTAACCACTGGACTGCCACGGAAGTCCCAGCATGTTACTTCTTACTGAGGAAAACAGTGTCTAATAAAAGGGGTTTGGGCCTGTTAGAGCACAGGAATTATGAGTGACTCTATAAATCACAAATTCCTAGAGAAACCAATAACCTTCTTCCTTGGATAAAAATTTGGTTTTGGTGTTTGGTTTTTTCAGATTACAGATTCCAGGAAGTAAAATGATCTAACACTTTAAAGAGTGGGGAACAGGGGCTTCTGTGGTGGCACAGTGGTTAAGAATCCACCTGCCAATGCAGGGGACACGGGTTCGAGCCCTAGTCCGGGAAGATCCCACATGTCGCAAAGCAACTAAGCCTGTGCACCACAACTACCGAGCCTGCGCTCTAGAGCCCGCGAGCCACAACTGCTGATCCCACACGCCACAAGTACAGAAGCCCGCGCGCCTAGAGCCCGTGCTCCGCAGCAAGAGAAGCCACCACAATGAGAAGCCCACGCACTGCAACGAAGAGTAGCACCCGCTCGCCGCAACTAGAGAAAGCCCGCGTGCAACAACGAAGACCCAATGCAGCCCAAAAAAAAAAAGAATGGTGAATAGACTTCTGTATCCAACTTTTATTTCAAGTAATAAAAAGGCTGATTATTAAATTTTTCCTATTTACAATAATTTGGAGAACTTGCTTTATCTAAACTTTCAAGTCATCCTTTCTCCTGCTTTTCCTTTCTTTCCCCTCATTTTGCAAATTCTATACCTTCAGTACCTGGGATAGAAATCTAATAGTGAACATTCTCATAATAGGAGTCTCCTTACAACCTGGGGTCTGTTGAGACTTTACCACTAGAGCCCTAAACTCAGCAGTGCTTTGAGCCTGTTCTTGCCAGCCAATCTGCCACCACACTCTCCCTAATCCCGGTTACCCTGCTCCTGCTTTATTTTGTCAGACTCACTTTTCTGAGACACAGCCTCTACGTACACCTCTGACAGTGCCTTCTGATGGGAACTGTATGAGAAAGTTCTCCTGTGACTAACTACCTTACAGACACACTTTTTCTTCCTCCTTGACAAGGAAGTTAAACTTGTCTTTCCCCTACAGGGATCATTTCATCATGAATCGTCTCCCCTTAGGAGTGCTCCTGAATCCCACTTTCAGAGTAGAAGTGTGTGCCGGTTATCAGTTTATTTACTCTGAACTCCACGTCCACCCTTCTTTGCCCCGCTTGTGATACTGGAACTGGTAAACATTTCTCCTGTGCCAGCTGGGCACAGTGTTAATCTCTGTCCTTTCAGGGCGCAGGAGGGATGTTGTAGGACACAAACACTTCCTGGTTTGTGCTTTCCTTCTGCCCAGCTCCTGTGGTGCTCTTCTCTTGCACAGGACACGCAGTGACACTCACACCAGGGAGGAAAATGTGCTTGTTCCTCACATGGGCAAAACCTTGCAGAGTCCAGACAGTCAGTAACAGCTTTCCCAATAAAGCACCACATTGAAAACCCTGAGTTCAATCCACATCACTCTTCACTCTTGCACGTTTTCCTCTTCCTCTTTATAGTCAGACTTGTTGAAAACCTGCCCATCTGCACTTTCTGATTCCTCGCTTCTGACTCACACTTGAACCCACACCAGCCTGTCCTCTGTCCCCACCACTCAGCAAAACAGCTCTGGTCACCACTGACCTCCATGTTGCCAAAACAACTGACATGTTTCTCTCCTCCTATCAGGAGGCCTCTGAGCCATGCTCAGCACAGTTGTCCTCTCCCTCCTTCCTGGAAGGTTCTCTCTTGGCTTCATAGTACCACACTCTCCTTTTGCTTCCCTTCAGTTTTCCTTTATCTCCTTAGCTGGGTCTTTTCATCTCCCCAAACTCTAAGTGTCCCTCAGACTTGGTTCTGGGCTCGCACTTTTTATTTCTCTGTATTCTCCCCAACAAGCGCAGCTAACAGTATCTACATGCTGACGCCTCTGAAACTTATATCTCCCCCTCAGAACCTGGTTTCCAAGCTCCATGCTTGTTTATCTGATTGGCCTCCTGAAACCTCTGATTGGATGGCTTCCACAGATCTCACACACTGCATGTCCAAAGGAAACGCTCATCTCCGTCCAGAACTCTTCACCCCCAGGCCACTCCAATTCAGCAAATGACACGACTCTTCCCTCTGTGGCTCACCCCAGATATTGGGAAATGTGCTCGATGCTTCCCTTGCCTTTACCTCCACATCCAATCCACTAGCAAGCCCTGTGATTCTACTTCCAAAATTCATCTCTAGCCCATCAGCTTGGTCTCACGTGCACCTCCACGCTCCTGGCCACACCTGTTCTCACCTGGGTTCCTGCAACAGCTGTCTCAGTAGTCTCCCCATCTTCATGGCTTCCGCCTCTGCTTAAGTGTGACTGTATAGTTTATCATCTAAGCCAAGTCACTTTTCATTGTGAAAGAGACATTATTGATAATTATACCTGGATGACAGGAATAAACTGGAACTGTCCTGGGCAAAAGAGAGCATGTAGGTACCCTACCTCTGAGTCTAGCATACAAACTATACTCAGATCATGTCTCTCCCCTGCTTAAAATCCTTCAATGGATTCCCATGTCCCTTAAAATATAATCCAGGTGCTTATCATGGCTTACAAAGCCCAGTGTGATCTGTCCCTGGCCACCCTCCAGCAGCATCTCATGCCACCCCTTCCCAAGCTCCCCACTCTCCAGTATCACCAACAAACCAAGATTTTCTTTGGCACAGGACGTTTGCAGGTGACATTTTCTCTGCCCACATACTCCTCTGCTCGCTTTTCACAAGGATGGGAATGTCTCACCTGTGGGGTTCTCCCGAATTCACTGTTTCTTGAGAGAGGCCTTCCTGGTCATCCTGGCTGACTCACTCTGGTTATTCTTTACAGTTTACCAATTTTTAACATGTGGGATTCTTTTACTCAATTTTTGGTTTATTCTTCTAATTTTTGTTTGGGTTTTCTTTTGGTCCATCTTCCTCCCTTGTATTATAAAATCAGTGAGAGAAGTGACCATTTCTCTCTTGTTCACCCCTAATATCCCGTACCTGGCATATAATGGCATCTCAACAAATGCTTATTGAAAATGAATAATTGACCTAGTCTTTTATTTTACTAATACAAGAAAGGTTTTCTTTCAAAGAAGGTCAGACTAGTTATAAGGAACAGGAAGGAGCTAAGGAAGAGGGAGATAAGAAAGGTAAAGAAGAAGGAATAAGAGCAGAGTCAAGGGGAAGCAAGAGGCAGAGGGATCCAACCCACAAAGGATGGTTAACCCCAAGGGGAGCAGAAACTTCTCTGGCTCTGAGAAAGGAACGAGGGTGAAGAGAGTGGGGTCAGGGGATGCAGCACATTTGAGATGGACGACAGGGACCTGCGGGAATCTGGTTGTACCTGCTCTTGCTGTAGGTGAGTGTCCCCAGGACTCGTCACACTCCAGTGCGTTCGCCCGTTTTCTTGTCTGTCTTTAGAGCCAGTAGGTAGGGAACCCAAGGGCAAAGGCCTGTCTCTTTTATTGTGTGTTGTCATTGTATCCACAGTGCCTGTCATAGGGCCTCACAAATAGTAGCTGCTTTATACATATTTGTTGAAATGAATGAATAAGGTCTGAGAAGAGTATTGTTCAGAAGTGGACAGAACTGGGGGGAGGGTTTGGGAGTTGTAGAAAGTATGGATGTGGTTTGGATCTGCAGAATGTGGTAATGAGTCACTTTGAGGTGACTACTAAATCTGTACAAATATCATACTCACACCAGCCAAAATGATATAATTTTACTTCATCATAGAAAATATTCAGTTTTCTCCAACGATACTGTGCACACTCCCTCATAGAAATGAAAATGAGGAACGCCATGTGCAAATAAACTGTTAGTCGTTGTGGTAGCTGATGAGAAGCCTTGGGAGAAATAAATGAATATTTTGAATTTCCAAAGTACTGTGCTGATTATCAGAGGGGCAAGTTAGCAGAGAACACTCTGTGAGACTAGAGGAGGGGAAAAAGGACACACTGTATTTCTCTGAGTCTAAGACCCCTAGACTGAAAGATGTGTTACTATTTATACACCACCAAGAAAAAAGATGCTACCATTTAGATTCAGACATAATGTTTTCTTATCACTCTGAATTTTTACTTTACACGTACTGAGAGAGTTCTTTTAAACTTAGACATAGATTTTAATCTTACATCACTCTTGTGTATAAACAAAAAGGAAAGCATACACAAAATTAATCCTAAAGCAATGACAACAATTTCATGAGTGCTGCCTGGTCATTAGTGAATGTAAGACACATCCTAATTTCAGAAATGTATAATCAAGGAATGTGTGTCCTAGAAATGATGAAATATGAGATATAAATGTAAACCTATGCAAGTTCTCTCTCTCTCACTATATTTACTGAGAAGAAATAATAATAAGCTTTGAGCTATTATTAATCATCAGGTGTGATGGGGGTGCTCCTGAGGTGAGGTTCAGCTTCATACCAGCCCCTCAGCTATGGAGGACCTCCCCAGAGAGGAGCAGGTTATCCACAACTGGTCCTGATGATGGTCCATGTTCCAAGCTCCCTCCTTAGCTGAGGTGTCACCTCACCTGGCGCAGCACTGCCTTTATTCTAACCCCAGAATGACTGAGGGCCTCTTCTCTTCCTGCAGAGATGGCAGATGGGAAAGAGCTCACCCCATCTCCTTCCTAGTCACACTCCACCACTGCCTCTTTAAGCTCTGCTGGCATGGGTGCTCCAACCTTTTAGAAATCCCCAGAACAGTCACCGGCTCCTACACATGTCAACTCTCTCAAGAACTCCCTCACCGTACTCCCTTCTGCTTTGATAGGGGCACCAGAATGAGCTGGGAGTGTTTGCAGTGAGCACGCACCCAGCTGAGAACTGAACAGACATTCTTCTATTCTTCTTGGCACCCTGAACCAATGTGAGGAAATCACCTATCTCCACAAATACTGCACTCCCCACAAGACTGACGACACTGCCGTCTCTCCCTCCCTTTCCTCTGGCGTTTCCTAAGTGGACCAGAGGTGGAATGGGTTGGAGAGGTGTTGATTGCAGAGGCCGGCACTGCTGCCTCTTTGTCAGCCTTGGGAGTTTACTGAGGTCTGGCCCTGCTTCCTGGATGCCCTCTCTAGGATGTGGGGTACTTGGAGCTGCTGTGTCCTCAGCTGTGGGTGATAGAAAAGAAGCATCACTCAACAGCCTGTTTTTCACTCTCGGGTGCATAGGGAGCCCTTTCACCACTCTCTAGTTTCCCAGGTTTGCTTTTTGAAATCTGTAATTATGGGAAAGAAGACCCAGGTCCTTTCTGAGGATAGTGTGCTTTGTTTATACACACATTTACTACCTGTGGAGTCCTGTCAAACCACTCTGTTTAAACCATAGTTGCAAAATCGCCCGTCAATGACCCACTGATACGTTTCCTGAAAGAGTTGGACAAATGGGCAATAACTCAGGCTGGCCAGCGTGTCTAGTTCCTGGACGATCTGACCTGGGAGGGAGCCAGTGCACTGAGATCATCCTTTATTCTCTGCAGGGTGGACTTGGGACTGTCCAAAACAGTCTAACAAAGAGTCTCTAAAAACCTCAATTTATCCTTCCAGTAAAGATGCCTACAGAACTCATTCGTCCTTTTATTCACTATTCAACACCCATTTAATAATTCCCCCAGTATGTGGCAGGAACTGTTCTGGGCGCTGGGAATCTGAGATAGACAAGATCAGTGCTCTCATGCGGGTAACATTCCACTGGAGAGGTATTATTAAGCTAATCAGTATTTAATGAAATTGAATTAAAATATATTGTCCAGTTACTTGTTTATATGCTAATAACGGCTGCCAAGTTCAGGTGTCAACTCTATAACCTACGGCTAAGAATCCAAACGCCCAGGCTTCACAGGCTGGATTTGAATTTCGGCTTTGCCACTGACTGTGGTAGGTAAGGGTAGTAACATACAAAAATGATTATGATAAGCTGTGGAGTGAAAAAGCAGAACATAAAACGATAGTGTTATATCACCCTGTTTTTGTTTATGGGTTTATATGTCTACATGCACTGAGACAATAGATTGGAAACATGACGTTTCTACAGAGGTTCTTCCTGCACACCGGTCCCCCACCCCCACCACCGCGCCCGCCCCGTCTAGGCTGATGAAATTCGTATTGCTTTTATTTTCATTTTTATACTTATTTTAAATTTTTCGATTTTCTTCAGTGGACATGTTTGTCCAATAAGATTCATTAAGTCTGCCTGTGTCTAGGCATTTTCCTAGGTACTGAGTATGATGATGAAGAAAACCAACAGCCCAGTTCCTGTCCCGATCGGGATTCCAAGGATGAGATAAGGAAAAACAGCAAATGTCCATTTATAATATAGTTGACTTGTATATGCCTCTCTCTCTTTACACACACACCTCCCCACAACAACACTAAATGTGCAGACACGTACGTACACATAAATAACGCAGCGAAATGAACAACGATTATAAAATAAGAATCGATAAACCTGTCAGAGTCACATAAAAAATTTATAATGGAAGATAAGAGGAAAATCTTTTTTCTGCTGCGGCCTCTCCCGTTGCCGAGCACAGGCTCCCGACGCGCATGCTCAGCAGCCATGGCTCACGGGCCCAGCCGCTCCGCGGCATGTGGGATCCTCCCGGACCGGGGCACGAACCCGCGTCCCCTGCATCGGCAGGCGGACTCTCAACCACTGCGCCACCAGGGAAGCCCAGATGTCCCTAATCTTTATGTGCCATATTCCATCTGTTAATAATCCTATTCTGACCTTTTCTTTTCCATATGATTTCTTTTTCTCTCAGGACTGCATCTCTTTCAGTGTTAAACAATGTGTTTCCAGCACTTGACCTTGAAAACTATAGGCCCTACTCGTCTCTGGCAAAAGAAGTCTCCTCAAGATAAGAAATAGAAAATGTTCCCTCTCTCCTGGAGCTGCAAGAATAGCAGATAGGATCACAAAAACTGTATCCAGAAAAGTTATTTCTAACAGAGGAGTTTTTTAAAACAACAACAACAACAAAAGAGACATCAGAGATTGTCACTGTGTCCTGTGAGAGCAACCCTGTAATACTTTATTTATTATTTAGACACTAATCTGTGTATTTGAAGCAAAATTCTTTTTTGATGGAAGCTTTTAGACTGGAAAAGTGGATAGCTGGGTCATGCCAAGGCAACGGCACTGAGCTATAGAAACCTTCAAAACTGTTGGAGGGCATATGGGCGGGCTGCCCTCCTGGACAGCAGAGTGACACTTCACAGTGAAAACAAGGATGTGCACGCCAGCAATATCACTCTTTTGATATACATGGCACATTGCGGATGTCATCTTTTTTCTGGTCTAATGCATGTAACGTCTGCTTATTTCATTTGCATTTTTCTGGTTACTAATGATTTGTGCATCCCTCTGTGAGCTTATTACTTCTAGTGTGTTGTCTGTAAACTATTTTTTGTGTACCTTTCACCCATTTTTCTATTGGGGTTGCCATCTTTTTCTTAATGATTCACAGAAGTTCCTTGTATATTTGAAATATTAATCCCTTGCCGTAATTTAGACGTTGTCTTTTTCCCATTCTCTATCTGAAAATAAATTCTTAATTTTCATGTAATGAAATACCATTTTATGTCTTGTGTTTTGTGCTTTTGAAGTTTTCTTTTTTCCTTTTTCTTTTCTTTTTTTTTTTTGTGGTACGCGGGCCTCTCACTGTTGTGGCCTCTCCCGTTGCGGAGCACAAGCTCCAGACGCGCAGGCTCAGCGGCCATGGCTCACGGGCCCAGCAGCTCCGCGGCATGTGGGATCTTCCCGGACCGGGGCACGAACCTGTGTCCCCTGCATTGGCAGGCGGACTCTCAACCACTGCGCCACCAGGGAAGCCCGCTTTTGAAGTTTTGTTTAAGAATTTTTTCCTCATCTCTACATCACAAATATATTATTTGATATTCTTTTCTATTAACCTTATAGTTTTACCTTCATGTTTATGTATTTAATACTTCTGGAGTGAACATTTGTATACGTATTAGGTAAGGATCCAGTTTTATTTTTCTCTTTCCAAAACTATTAAGTAACCCATCCTGTCTTCAATGATTTGTGATGTCTCCTTGATCGTATACTAATGTCCTATATGTGTGACCCTAGCTCTGTACTCTCTATTCTATTCCATTGGTCAATATATCTTTTGTTGAGCAAATACTACTGTTTTTTACTGTGCTCTTCTGTACATCTTAACACCTCATATGGTAAGTGCCTCTTCTTAATATTCTCCTTTTTTAGGATTGACTTTTGTATGCATGAACCTTTACTTCTTGATATGAATTTTGGAGTAATTTTCTTCAGTTCTGGGAAAATTCAACTGGAATTTTCATTAGAATTGCATTAAATTTGTGGATTAATTTGTGGTAGAATCAACATGTCTACAATATTAAGTCATCCCATCAGTGAGCCAGGAACTTCTCTCCATTTGTTTGAATCATCTTTTAAGGTGTTTGTTAGAGGTTTGAAATCTCCATTGTGGTGCTGTGTATTACTGGTGAAACCAGTCCTTAGGAATTTTATAGTTATGTTGTTACCATGAATTGTTTATTATTATTAATCATATTTTCCATTT
Source organism: Orcinus orca (assembly GCF_937001465.1). Classification (NCBI taxonomy): domain Eukaryota; kingdom Metazoa; phylum Chordata; class Mammalia; order Artiodactyla; family Delphinidae; genus Orcinus; species Orcinus orca. Next base: position 37,777,120 of record NC_064566.1, on the reverse strand, counting down.
TGTTATTTCTGCTATGGAGAAATGATTTGGCTTTTGGATCAAGTGTTGGGCAACCTTATTAAATTTCCTTAGTAATTCTATAGTTTATTGATTTTGTGTGCTTTTTGAGGTTGAAGATTATACTAACTGCAAATATGACAGTTTCATCTCTGCCTTTCCAATCCTTGTATGTCTTACTTTCGAAATTTTCTGTGGCATTGGCCAGGGCTTCCAGAGCTGTGTTACACAACAGTGGTGATAGTAGCATTCCTTTTCTCATTCCAGATCCTGAACGGCAATGAATTAAAGGTTTTTCCATGAAATAAAATATGTGCTGTAGCTTTTTGGCAAATAACCTTATAAAATTAAGAAATTTCACTTTGATACGTAGTTTTCTAAAGGATTTTTAAAAAGCAACCATAAATATGCCTTCAGCTTTATCAAATGCTTTTTAAAAATCAGTTGAGATAATATTATTTTCTCCTTTAAGCTATCATTGTGGTGAATTACATTGATTCTGTAATGTTGGCATTCCAAGAATAAACCGCACTCAATTATGAGGCACCTTTAATACTCATATTTGGTTTGGCAACACTATGCTGTGTTTTGAATTTTTTGCACCTTTGGAATTGAAATGGGACTATTGTTTTCTTGTACTGTCCACTCTTGTTTTAGAACCAAGTTACTCTAGCTTCTTTAAAATGGCTGTCCAACTTCATTCTTTATCGGTTTTCTACAACAATCTGTGTAACTTAGAATTAACTGTCCCCTGAGATTTTAGCAGACTGTCTTGAAAAACCATCTGGCTTTAGTGGAGGATACTGGGAGGAGAGATCTTTGACAACCACTTCTACTTATCTAATACTTATTTGTTTTCCTAAAGATGTCTATGTCTCTTTGCATCAAAAGGATGCTTACTTAAACAAATAACCTTGAGGGTGTTAGTTCATCTAAATTAACAAACGGTGTGTCACCAGTAAGTTGATTATATGAATATCTGAGAACAGTGACTCTGTATTAAGTCCAAATTTGAACAAGGAAAGGGGAACTCAGATTAATCTCATTTGGGTCTATATAGGGAATCTCTGTCTCTGTGAACCGGTTCTAACCAGCTCAGAATAATGCTGCTGAAGAGCTTTTATGCTGAGAAATGCTATAGTCGTTTAAAGGTAGGATAATTATTGGGTTTGGTTGTGTTGCAGTTATTGTTGTTGGGTTTTTTTGCCGCGCCATGTGACATGTAGCATCCCAATTCCCCCACCAGGAATCAAACCCACGTACCCCGCATTGGAAAAATGGAGTCTTAACCACTGGACCACCAGGGAAGTCCAGTCGTTGTTGATTGCTGTCTTGTGACTTCTGCCAGAAGAATGCAGGTGCAGTCTTACGTGTGAGCCACCAGTGGTTGACTGAGAGGAGAAACGCGGTAGATCTGTTCTCTTAAATGGCTGTTTCTAGGTTTGATAGTGAGTTGTGTTAGACTTGTGTGTGATTCTAGGAAGTCGGTCATTTCTTTATGACACTTGCAGTCCAGTGGAGGGTGTTTTCCCACACTCTTGGAGCATGGGAAGAGTGAGAAGCCCCCCAGAGCAGAAACCACCCACCTCCTAGCAGGTTGCCTCGCCTCAGTATTAGGGAGCTGCTGCCCTCTACCAGATAAACATATAGGCAAGTGTAGGTCCTGGTCTCAGGAAGCTCAGAGCAGCTGTGTAAAAAATGTTTCCTTTTCTGATGGATGCATTTGCCCCCCATGTTTGTTTTCTTGGGGAGAAAATGCAGTCATATAATCAAGAGTATACACAAGAATTTAATATTTCTTAAGTTGTTTGAATGTAATATCTCTTTTAATCTCCCTGAGTGAACTGAAGGATAGGGAATGGGGAATCCAGCCTTTCTGGTGCTGAAGCTGTGTATTTGCAGCAGCTGCCCTTGCCTCAAGGATTGGTTTGTCAGCGCCTAGAAGAACAAAGGAAAGGACCTGTGGAACTTGGAATTAGAAGTAGTCCCAGGCATGTGCTGGGAATTAAGAGATGGCTCTCTGGAAGAAAAAACAAAAACACTGACTTGGGCTTCCCTAGTGGCGCAGTGGTTGAGAGTCCGCCTGCCGATTCAGGGGACACGGGTTCGTGCCCCGGTCCGGGAAGATCCCACATGCCGCGGAGCGGCTAGGCCCGTGAGCCATGGCCGCTGAGCCTGCGCGTCCGGAGCCTGTGCTCCGCAACAGGAGAGGCCACAACAGTGAGAGGCCCGCGTACCGCAAAACAAAAAAACAAAACAAAAAAAACCCTGACTTAAGTGTTTGTCAATTTCCATGGTGTAAATACTGCCACCACGGCTAATTTCAAAAGACGAAGACTTAACAGTTGGCTTGCAAAATCCCTGAAAATGTAACAGCTAGCTCTCCTGAGCTAGTATGAGCTGATTCCAGCACACCAGAAGGTAATCCACTTCCAAAGGGTAGAGACTACCAGCTATACCTTTGAAACTAAGTTGAAAGTTTCAAAGATTTCCCAGGTGAAAATAAGAAGCAAACCAAACTCTTTTAAAAAGCACTGGCTTTGGACTTCCCTGGCAGTCCAGTGGTTAAGATTCTCAGCTCCCAATGCAGGGGGCACGGGTCTGATCCCTGGTTGGGGAACTAGCATCCTGCATGACGCACAGCATGGCCTAAAAATAAATAAATAAATAAAAAATAAAAAGTACTGGCTTTTTAAGAAAACTCTCTTGAGAGAAAAATTAAAGTTTACTTCCCACAGTGCTTGCAAAGATAGCTACGTCATAGGTTATATATATTCTGTACCTTGAGCAAATACATTAATAAGTTATAGAAGTTGGTTGTCAGAGAATGAATAAGATAATTTTCCACTTTAAAAGATGGTTCTTAATTGAAAAAAAGCTACAACAAAGGTAAGCATTAGTGTTCATCAAAAGATACCATAAAGAAACGTTTTAAAAAAGCAAATTTATTAGACAACTTTGCAGTTGCTGGGATTAAACTTATTACTCTAAACATTGATAAATAAAGGGAAAGAAAGCATTTTAAAAGAATTAGTGCATAGCTGTACATTATAATTTTGTTGAATCGTAAGTTTGTTAAATATAAAACCAAATACATTACTCCCATGAAAATGACTGAAAACATGAAAATAAAAGCCACAAGCTGGGGGAAGATATTTGTAACATACATAATCAAAAAGGCTTTATATGAAGTATATAAAGAGCTCCTACTAATCAATAAAAAAGGAAAAAGAAATAAATATAAATTTCACAGAAGAAAAAGTACAAATGGCTCATCAATATGTAAAAATGGGCAATCTCACTGACAATCAGGAAAACACAAATTTAAACTACAATGTGATACTATTTATCACTCACCAACTTGACATAAAAAACAAATATGGCCTAGGATGTGGAGCAAGGGGGCCATGTATCCACTACTTGTGGGAATATAAATATATAAAATATAGAAATATGTATTGTAAATATATATATATAACCATTTTGGAAAGATAATTTGGTATTACCAACTAAGGTTCAACATAATCATATTCTATTTCACTTCTAGGTCTCTACCATTTGAACTCTTGTACTGGAATATTTGCACAAGATTACCAGAAGCAACACTGTAATAGTGAAACAGAAAAAACCCAAATGTTGAAATAAGCTGTGTTACATTCATGCTTGGCAATAGTCTTCAGCATTGAAAATGGAAGAACTACTGCAACAGTCATCAACCTGCCTATGTCTAAAGAACATATTGTTGACCAAAATAAGCAAATGACTAGTGAATCCATACAATAGAAATCTATTTACAGAAAGTTCAAAAACTGGAAAAACCTTAAAAATATATTGTTTATGGATATGCATATGTGATTAAAAAAAACAATTTTAAAAAAAGCAAGGGAATGATAACACAAAGTTTGGGAAGGAGTTTACCTTTGGAGAAAGGGCAGGGAGAAGCATGCAGCAGAGAGTGGGACACAAGGGGCTTCTGCAGTGTTAGTAATATCCTGTTTCCTGGGTTGCTTGCGGGGGGCTTCCAGAGGGGGGATACCTTAAAAGTTTTAGATGGTAAAGTCATATATTAAGTTTAATTATTCTGCCACTGATCCTTCAAATGAACAAAATTCATAAATTCTAAAACTGCTCAACAAAAGATATGGTCATAGCACACATTGTTTCTTTTTTAAAAATTTTTATTGAAGTATAGTTGATTTACAATGTGGTGTTAGTTTCAGGTGTACAGCAAAGTGAATTGGTTATACACACGTTGTTTCCTAAATCATTCTAGTAATTTCCAAATAATTTGTTGATTTTTTAGTTGGTGTGTGTATTGTCTGACACAGCTGAGACTAGTCAAGTGATGCCCTTTCTGTGCCATGATTTGACATGGGGTAGCAGTGTACTCTTCAATACTCACCCATCAAATTGAAGTTGTTGTATGATGTGTAGTCTCAATAAGTGGAGAAAGAAAGGGTCCATGGTGCCGAATTCTTTCTGTACCCTGCAAGGTAACATGTTCAATTAATTAATGCTGGGATATAATTGACATAGAACATTATATTAGTTTCATGTGTACAACATAATGATTCGATATTTGTATATAGAGTCGGCCCTCCACATCCGTGAGGAGACACGGGTTTGAGCCCTGGTCAGGGAAGATCCCACATGCTGTGGAGCAACTAAGCCCGTGTGCCACAACTACTGAGCCTGTGCTCTAGAGCCCGCGAGCTACAACTACTGAGCCCGCGAGCCACAGCTACTGAAGCCTGCACACCTAGAGCCTGTGCTCCGCAACAAGAGAAGCCACCGCAGTGAGAAGCCTATGCACCACATTGAAGAGTAGCCTCAGCTCGCTGCAACTAGAGAAAGCCCGCGGGCAGCAACAAAGACCCAACGCAGCCAAAAAAACAACACAAAAAGAATTGGTGTAGAGAAACACAATTGAATTTTTATGTGAAACATGGCAATCTCACTGAATTCTCTTAATGGCTTCATTAGTGTGCCATTTGATTCTGATGGGCTCTCTACGTAAAAGCTTGCATCATTTAGAAATAATGATAGTTTCATTTCTTCTCTTCCATTTCTTATCCTCCTCATGTTTCTTGTCTTAGCAACGGGCAGGTCCTCCAGGAGAATGTGAAACTGAGGTGATCAGAAGAGGACACCCATGTCTCCTTCTTGGACTTCTTGAGAATGCACCTAAGGTGTCTTCTTTACACATAAGATTTGCTGTAGAGCAATGATTCTCAAGCTTTTGTGTCTCAGGGTCCCATTATACTCTGAAAAATTATTGAGGACCTCAAAGAAATTTAATTTATCCTGACTCTATCAGGATTTAACACACTGGAAAGAAAAAATATTTGAGCATTTAAAAACACAATAATATATTGTGCTGTTATGAAGTTTTATGAGGACTGAGTTAATTTATGAAAAACCCTTTGCAGAGTATATAAAAAATGGTCAAATAAATAAATGAATAAATAAAAACACAATAATAAATCCATTATGTTAACATAAATAATATATTTTAATGAAAATAATCTTTTTCCAAAACAAAAAGATTAATAACAAATATAGTAGCTTTACATTTTTGAAAAATTTTAAATATTTAGCTTAATAGAAGATAGCTGGATTCTCATGTCTGATCCTGCACTCAATCTGTCACAGTACATTATTTGGGTTGAAGTATACAAAAAAATTCAACATCACACAGATATAACATATAGGTAGAAAACAGGAGAGCATTTTAATAGCATTTTATGATAATTCAGGCAATTCTTTGATACGATACCAAAACTTGACAAGTGGTAGTTTCTTAAAGGTCAGTTGCAATGTAGAAATCTCAAACCATATCAATGAATATTTCATACCCAGTACACTCATGAAAAAAATGAGAATGAAAAAGGAAAAGAATATCTTAGTGCTACTGTGAAAATAGTTTTGATCCCACAGACTCCCCTGAAAGGGTTTTAAGAGACCCTCAGGTTTCCCTAGAACACACTGTGAGAACTGCTGCTATAGATTATTGGTATTTAACCTTTATCAAGTCAAAAAGCCTCTCATTATTTTATAATACCTCTCTTTTTTGTTGTCATGATAGGTGCTGACCTTTATGAAATGCGTGGCTGAGAGGCTGAGAGGGCTTTCTCTGCCCTGGAGCTGAGAGCTCAGCACAGGTACACAGAGTGGTGGAAAGTGCTCGGGGCACGCACGACATTCATTGGGGTGGCCTGTCAATTTTGAAGCTCAAGTGCTTTACACATGAGTTCAAAGGATTTAATTTCTGACACATCGGCTGTCTGGTCCAGAAGGGACCATCCTGAGGAAACGACCAGGAAGGCAAGGTCCAGGCTGGAGGAGTATCCTCTAACCACACACCTGCCAGCAGCCTGGGGGCCTCCTTCCTGGAGCTCCACACCCTCTTCTCCACAGCCCAGGTGGCCCAGGCCTCAGCCCCTCCACCCCTGACAGTGGCCACCAGGCAGAACAGGCCTTGCTGTTTTCTCAGGGTTGCACAATGAGGAATATGACCTGTGGATGAGGACAGCCACTGGTCTCCAGTAAGTTACCCTTTGCAGTTTTGTAGGAGAAATGACCTGCAGGGACTCTCCCCCAGGCACCAGTCCAGCTTTCCTTCTCACCCCATGACCCCAGCAGGGATGGCTCAGTACAATTAGAGCCACGTGTCCCCAGCAGGTCTGCTCCACCGGGTTTTATGTGAAACATTACCATGTTTCACATAAAAATTCAATTGTGTTTCTCTACACCAATTCTTTTTTTGTCGTGTTTTTGGCTGCGTTGGGTCTTCGTTGCTGCCCGCGGGCTTCCTCTAGTTGCAGCGAACGGGGGATACTCTTCAACGCGGTGCACAGGCTTCTCACTGCTGTGGCTTCTCTTGTTGCGGACCACAGGCTCTAGGTGTGCAGGCTTCAGTAGCTGTGGCTTGCGGGCTCAGTAGTTGTAGCTCGCGGGCTCTAGAGCACAGGCTCAGTAGTTGTGGCACACGGGCTTAGTTGCTCCACAGCATGTGGGATCTTCCCGGACCAGGGCTCAAACCCGTGTCTCCTGCATTGGCAGGCGGATTACTGACCACTGCGCCACCAGGGAAGTCCCAACACCAATTCTTAACAGTTAAAAAAATACAATACAAAATACTACCAAAAACATTAACTATCTAGGGAAAACTTTAAAAATACACAAATATTTACAGAAAAAATTTAAGTTTGTTAAAGGATAAAAAGTGGGGGATGTATGTCACGTTCATGGAGAGGATGTTTTGACTTAGTAAAGATATCAGTTCTCCTTGGAGTAATTTATAAATTCAGTGCAATGCTAATCAAAATTCCCCGTGGAATTCTTTTAGGGACACAACAGATTTGTTTTCTACAGATGAATAAAACTCCATGAATAAGTAAATTAAAAAAAATAAGGACCAAGAGGAGACATGCACTGGTCTCTAAGATGCGTGATCTTGGGATTTACCCCAAGGGGGGAGACAACTGTGACTGCTGTCTCTGTCTTTGGGCCAGAGGGCATCCCCAGGGACCAAGAGAACTGAGGGATGTTTGCAACACCAGTTATGTCCAGAATAGGCACCAGAGAAGTAGAGCCACACAGCTTTGAAGATCGTCCTTAACCCAGATGTGGATGAAACAATTTCACATCAAGCAATGGGTACCCACGGAGAAGTGTGTGTACCATCCTCCGTCTCACCATCCTACAGGCAATGTTAAAATGGTGTTGGACTGCACCCGGGAACGGTTCATGAGAGATGTGGCAGAGATGGTGAGGACCCAGTGGGCGCCCGATCTCATCCTCCCTGCACAGGCACAAGTAGTGCAGCCAGTGCTCTGTGGCATCAAGGTGACCGGATTGTTCCTTGAGGTATGGTGCAGACCGGGGAAAGAAGAGTGTGAACAGTGGATGGAACACACTGGGGATGTAGGAATGGAAGCTTCCGTGGGATGGATGCAGGCAGGTGGCGGAGGACAGAGAGAGTGCACTTTTTGGGTTGTGATTGTGGAGTGGCAGGCTGGGGACAAAAGTGTGTAAAAGCTGAGAAGAGGAGGCACTTGCACTCTGGCTGACAAGAACTCTAGAACATAGTTGAACCTGCCGTTGAGGAGTTCACTAGGTCCTTGACCATTCTGCAGAGGAGGAAGAGTGGACCGCTGGGTGTGGATTGAGACCGGAGACATTTAGGTAGAAGAGTAGAGATTACAGGGATTTACAACAAGATAAAGCAAGCCAGGCAAGGATCCAACATCCACTGACAAGAGCTTCATACAGCCTGGCTCATCTGACAGCAGCGAGATGCCCGAGCCACTCCAAGGATGCCTCGGAAGTTGTGTTAAACATGTTTTTCCATTCTGTATCTGTGTTTTTGATGCTTTCACATCCTGGGGCCTCCCTGCCCCTGGAGGGACTGCTTCTCCCAGAGGTAGCCAATTCTTACAGATTAGTAAACTAACCTGTGATAGTAAAGTAACCTGTGAGTGAGCCTTTCAAATACAAACCAACCAATCCAGAGCTCACACTTCAACCACCTCCTTCATTGCGCCCTCACGCTCTGGGCCACTATCCACCTGCCCTGATCACAGCAGAGCCAGGTACCAGACAACTAGGAACCAGCCCCTATGCCGAGCGAGAGCTGAAAGTATTCAAATGAGCCAGTCCTTAACCCGCTCACTGTGCCTCACTGGTCCTCCCACAGAAACCACAATAAAGGCGTTTGTCACGTTTTCTGCCCCTCTCTCTGTCCCCTGGCCCACCCTGGGTGCTTCCTCGTGTGGCCACCCCTTGGTGTGATGTGCCCCCTTCTTTGGGGATCTGTGAGTAACAAACTTCTTTTTCATGGCAGTTGTCTCCCGATCTGTTGGCCTTACCATCACAGTTGTCTCCCCCCTTGGGGTAAATCCCAAGATCACGCATCTTAGAGACCAGTGCATGTCTCCTCTTGGTCCTTATTTTTTTTAACTTACTTATTCATGGACCTTTATTCATCCATAAAACATAAATCTGTTGTGTCCCTAAAAGAATTCCACGGGGAATATTGATTAGCATTGCACTGAATTTATAAATTAATCCAAGGAGAACTGATATCTTTACTAAGTCAAAACATCCTCTCCATGAACATGACATACATCCCCCACTTTTTATCCTTTAACAAACTTAAATTTTCTCTGTAAATATTTGTGTATTATTAAAGTTTTCCCTAGATAGTTAATGTTTTTGGTAGTATTTTGTATTGTATTTTTTTAACTGTTAAGAATTGGTGTTGGGACTTCCCTGGTGGCGCAGTGGTCAGTAATCCGCCTGCCAATGCAGGAGACACGGGTTTGAGCCCTGGTCCGGGAAGATCCCACATGCTGTGGAGCAGCTAAGCCCGTGTGCCACAACTACTGAGCCTGTGCTCTAGAGCCCGTGAGCTACAACTACTGAGCCCGCGAGCCACAGCTACTGAAGCCTGCACACCTAGAGCCTGTGCTGCGCAACAAGAGAAGCCACCGCAGTGAGAAGCCTATGCACCGCATTGAAGAGTAGCCTCAGCTCGCTGCAACTAGAGAAAGCCCACGGGCAGCAACAAAGACCCAACGCAGCCAAAAAAACAACACAAAAAGAATTGGTGTAGAGAAACACAATTGAATTTTTATGTGAAACATGGCAATCTCACTGAATTCTCTTAATGGCTTCATTAGTGTGCCATTTGATTCTGATGGGCTCTCTACGTAAAAGCTTGCATCACTTAGAAATAATGATAGTTTCATTTCTTCTCTTCCATTTCTTATCCTCCTCATGTTTCTTGTCTTAGCAACGGGCAGGTCCTCCAAGAGAATGTGAAACTGAGGTGATCAGAAGAGGACATCCATGTCTCCTTCTTGGCCTTCTTGAGAATGCACCTAAAGTGTCTTCTTTACACATAAGATTTGCTGTAGAGCAATGATTCTCAAGCTTTTGTGTCTCAGGGTCCCATTATACTCCGAAAAATTATTGAGGACCTCAAAGAAATTTAATTTATCCTGACTCTATCAGGATTTAATATACTGGAAAGAAAAAATGTTTAAGCATTTAAAAACACAATAATATATTGTGCTGTTATGAAGTTTTATGAGGATTGAGTTAATTTATGAAAAACCCTTTGCAGAGTATCTAAAAAGTGGTCAAATAAATAATTGAATAAATAAAAACACAATAATAAATCCATTATGTTAACATAAATAATATATTTTAATGAAAATAATCTTTTTCCAGAAGAAAAAGATTAATAACACATATAGTAGCTTTACATTTTTGAAAAGTTTTAAATATCTAGCTTAATAGAAGATAGCTGGATTCTCATGTCTGATCCTGCACTCAATCTGTCACAATACATTATTTGGGTTGAAGTATAGAAAAAAATTCAACATCACACAGATATAACATATAGGTAGAAAACAAGAGAGCATTTTAATAGCATTTTATGATAATTCAGGCAATTCTTTGATATGATACCAAAACTTGACAAGTGGTAGTTTCTTAAAGGTCAGTTGCAATGTAGAAATCTCAAACCATATCAATGAACATTTCATACCCAGTACACTCATGAAAAAAATGAGAATGAAAAAGGAAAAGAATATCTTAGTGCTACTGTGAAAATAGTTTTGATCCCACAGACTCCCCTGAAAGGGTCTTAAGAGACCCTCAGGTTTCCCTAGAACACACTGTGAGAACTGCTGCTATAGATTATTGGTATTTAACCTTTATCAAGTCAAAAAGCCTCTCATTATTTTATAATACCTCCCTTTTTTGTTGTCATGATAGGTGCTGACCCATATGAAATGCATGGCTGAGAGGCTGAGAGGGCTTTCTCTGCCCTGGAGCGGAGAGCTCAGCACAGGTACACAGAGTGGTGGAAAGTGCTCGGGGCACCCACGACATTCATTGGGGTGGCCTGTCAATTTTGAAGCTCAAGGGCTTTACACGTGAGTTCAAAGGATTTAATTTCTGACACATCGGCTGTCTGGTCCAGAAGGGACCATCCTGAGGAAACGACCAGGAAGGCAAGGTCCAGGCTGGAGGAGTATCCTCTAACCACACGCCTGCCAGCAGCCTGGGGGCCTCCTTCCTGGAGCTCCACACCCTCTTCTCCACAGCCCAGGTGGCCCAGGCCTCAGCCCCTCCACCCCTGACAGTGGCCACCAGGCAGAACAGGCCTTGCTGTTTTCTCAGGGTTGCACAATGCGGAATATGACCTGTGGATGAGGACAGCCACTGGTCTCCAGTAAGTTACCCTTTGCAGTTTTGTAGGAGAAATGACCTGCAGGGACTCTCCCCCAGGCACCAGTCCAGCTTTCCTTCTCACCCCATGACCCCAGCAGGGATGGCTCAGTATAAATGCAGTCACCTGTCCCCAGCAAGTCTGCTCCACCGGGTTCAGGTGAGAAAGTTCTCCAAGGAGTGATTTCTTTGAAAACACTTACTTTAATTCTTCTCTTTTGTATTTGTCCTGAATGAGGTCAGTGCTGGTGCATGGGAAATGCTTTTTGATTAATTACAGGCTGCTTTAGCAAGACACAGCTACGTCCCAGCTGCTCTCTTCTTCCACCATAGACACCTTGGTGACCTCTTAGACAGGCTTGGGTTCAGGGTTGGTGGGTTCAGAGCTGAGGGCTAGTGGCTCCGAGTGAGGTCCTACTGCAATATTGCCTAGGTGGACCACTGAGAGTCTAATGAGAACAAGTGGAAAGAACAGCCGGGCTCTCCTCGACATACAAATCCCAAAGTGGGTGTACAAGGCTTGTCCGTGTCTCCCTGACCCTCTCCTTTCATTTCAGCACAATGAAGCTTTTCACAGGCCTCATTCTCTGCTCCTTGGTGCTGGGAGTCCACAGCCGATGGTTTTCCTTCCTTGGTGAGGCTTATGACGGTAAGGCTGGTGGAGGGGGGATGACACCCATGGGCCTCTGGGATTCACCATGAGCGCTCTTAAGGGTTGGAGCTACTGTCTTAGGCGGTGCTGCCCTATGTGGTAGAATGTGCCAGGTGTTTGGGGAGCTTTTTTTCAGACAGATTGAAAACCACAGGATTTATGTCAATCAGTCACTAGAGAAAGAACAGTCATCATTCCCAGCTGAAATGGAAGTTTGAATGGAAGACATAAAATAAGTCTTGAAATGGTACAGCATTTCCCTCAGACCAATTGCATGAAGGAGGATGGAAGCTATCCATCTATTTCCCCTCTCTTCTTCTCTCCCTCCACTCATTTCTCCCTTCCTCCCTCCCTTTCCCTCTTCCTTCCTTCCTTCCTCTCTTCCTTCTTACCTTCCATTTCCTAATTGGATAATTCAGGGACCTTCAGCTTAGCTCTTGCTCCTGCTTCCTATACTCAGTGACACTGTCCCTGGTTCAGTCTGTTTCCTACCCATTTATAGCCTTTTAACTGACAAAAAAACCCGTGTGCGACCGGGGTGGGGAACCTAATAACATATCTCAAGCTTCCGGTAGGAAGTCGGCCCTTACATGCACTTCAGGGTGACCAACTCTCCTGCTTTGCCCAGGTCTGAGGACTTTTCCAGGACACTTTCAACGCTAACTGGGGCAGTTCCAGGAAAACAGGTGCAGTTCTGGTTAGGCTGGGACAGGTGGTCACCTACTTACCTGCAGAATACCTCCGTGAGGGAGGCATCTCCCCCCATCTGAAGGGGAGAAAACCGAGGCTGAGAGCAGCCGAGTCTGCTGCCCAGGGACTAAGTGCCAGTCAGCAGGTGGCAGGACAGAAGTTTGAACCCAGCTGTGCACGAGGCCACAGCTCTTGCTGGGCAGACTTGTCCCAGTGCCACTCCCTCAAGCTGGGGGCTTATCAATCTCAGCTGCATGTTGGATTCACCTGGGGAGCAGTGAAAACTATTGATGCCTGAGACCCACCCCAGAGAGTGTGAGGTAACTGGCCTGGGCTGTGAGGTAGGTCTCAGGGGACTTTCAGTACCTCCCCAGCTGATTGGAAGGTGTAACCAGGCTGAGGCAAGACCCACTGCTCGAGGGCTTGCTTCCTCAGGCAGCCCACGTCATCAATACCGTCCACTAGAAAGTCCTCAGGATGCCATTCACGTGCCTAACAGGCAGGGGAATCAAGTCACAGTTAGCGCATTCGCGCAGCAGGAATACATTTCTTAGGCGTCAGGGCAGAGGTGCTGCATGTCTGCCCCTTTCTCAGAATCTGTCCTCCATGTCACCTCCTCACTCACCCAAATCCCCTGGATCTCATCCTATGCGGCTTCCTTTTATAACAGTGGTTCTGGGCCAAGGGCAATTTTGTGTCCTGGAGATATCTGGCAATGTTTGGAAACACTTTTGGTTGTCCCACTTGGGGAAGAGGTTGCCCGTTAGTGGGTAAAAGTGAGGGATGCTGTTAAACGTGTTACAATACCCAGGACAGCCCTGAACAGCAAAGAATTATCTGGCTTAAAATGTCAGTAGTATGAAGCTGAGGAATCCTGCCCTATAAAGATAGCTCCCTTCTCTCCTTAAACGTATCACATAGAGCCCTAAGTGAGATGCAGTCCAGAGACAGCATCGTAGGGGCCCGACAACCGGGTCCAACGCAGCTGTGCCCCTCCCCCCATAACGACTCTCATTCGAGTTACCAGGAGCAGGAAACTAGACACAAGAATGCTCTTCTCAATCTATGGCACTCATGGTGCTATAGCCACAGGATGAAACTGAGTCAGTGGAAGAGTTTTCATTCCTTGCTTCTTCCCTAAGGTGTGTCACAGTTTTCTGTCCACCTGATAATCCTTCCTCTGTGTGCTTTCCTCCCAGGGGCTAAAGACATGTGGCGAGCCTACTCTGACATGAGAGAAGCCAATTACAAAGATGCAGACAAGTACTTCCACGCCCGGGGCAACTATGACGCTGCCCGAAGGGGACCTGGGGGCGCCTGGGCTGCTGAAGTGATCAGGTACCAGGGGCCCTGAGGATGCAGGGATGGGTGTGAGAGCCTCGGACAGCCAGGAGGGGCCAGGCCCTGGAGAACTTCCTGTAGGGCTGTGGCCTCTCCTCCTCTTATCCACCCTCACCCTCTGTGTCCTGTGTGGGGTCTGAGTGGCTGAAGAGCAGAGCAAGGCTGGTGGGACAGACGATTCCCCAGCCTCCCCCATGGGTGCTGTTCACCCAGCATAAGGGGACCCGCAGGGCTGAGGTGGGCTGAGCCCGGGCAGCCTCAGGCTTCATTCCCTCTTTCCTAGCTCCTGTCAGAGTCCTCGATTCCTTGGAAAGAGGAGAGATGGGGAGGGTGGGCTGTTGCTCGTCAGCCCTGGAGTAATCCCCTACCTGCCCTCCTCCACTCCAGCGATGCCAGGGAGAATAGTCAGAGAGTCACAGACCTTTTTAAGCATGGAGACAGTGGCCACGGACGGGAGGACTCGGAGGCTGACCAGTTTGCCAATAGATGGGGCCGGAGCGGCAAAGACCCCAATTACTTCCGACCTCCTGGCCTGCCCGACAAGTACTGAGCTGCCTCTCACTCTGCTCAGGAGACGACGGGGCTGTGAGCCCCCAAGGGCAGGGACGCTGAGCTTGTGAGTTCTCTGTCCACAGAAGCCAGCAGATCTAATAAATGCTTAAGAGATTGAATGTTGAAAACCGTGTATTATTCTTTGATATAAGGACAGCCTGTTTGTTCCCAAGGGGTGATGGCTGGACACCCACATGAAGACCGAGTCTGTGCCTGTGTCTTGGGTGTCAGGGCCACAATCTCAGCATCATACCGCAGACACCCTGCTCCACCCCTTCCCCTAATCAGACCCGCTCCCCTCCAGGCCCCTCTGGTTACTGTGGTGCTCTTTCTAGGCCCTTCAGTATTCAGGCCTCTTCACTCCCTGGCAGTTGGGTCCTGTCAGCTTCTCTGCCCTGGGGTCTAGTGTCCTTAGTGCGTCCTCAGTGGTGTCTGTGTGTGGGCAGGGGACACAGCCTCGGGACGACTGAATCGTGGAATCCTGCTCCAGCAGCTGCACCTTGATCTTCTGTTCATTTCTCAGCAACACCTACAAATCCATCTATGAACCAATTTCTGTCTGTGCCATCCAGAAGTGCCTCCAACGCTGTCTCCCTTCACTCTATATTCCTTTCCTGATGCAAGTGTCCAGGAATAAACATGTCCAGAAACGGAGGCATAGGGACGCCATGAAGATTAAGTATCAGGAGGTTTTGTATTGCATTGGATATGTATCAGGTCCTTGAGAAGAAGTCATTTTCCCTCCCTGGACCCTTCCCAACAGAGGAAAGCCAGTAGCATGTTACTCTTTTTCCAGTCATGCCGCATGGTTTGTGGGATCTTAGTTCTCCCCCCAGGGATTGAACCCAGGCCCACGGCAGTGAGAGCTCCAAGTCTTAACCACTGGACTGCCACGGAAGTCCCAGCATGTTACTTCTTACTGAGGAAAACAGTGTCTAATAAAAGGGGTTTGGGCCTGTTAGAGCACAGGAATTATGAGTGACTCTATAAATCACAAATTCCTAGAGAAACCAATAACCTTCTTCCTTGGATAAAAATTTGGTTTTGGTGTTTGGTTTTTTCAGATTACAGATTCCAGGAAGTAAAATGATCTAACACTTTAAAGAGTGGGGAACAGGGGCTTCTGTGGTGGCACAGTGGTTAAGAATCCACCTGCCAATGCAGGGGACACGGGTTCGAGCCCTAGTCCGGGAAGATCCCACATGTCGCAAAGCAACTAAGCCTGTGCACCACAACTACCGAGCCTGCGCTCTAGAGCCCGCGAGCCACAACTGCTGATCCCACACGCCACAAGTACAGAAGCCCGCGCGCCTAGAGCCCGTGCTCCGCAGCAAGAGAAGCCACCACAATGAGAAGCCCACGCACTGCAACGAAGAGTAGCACCCGCTCGCCGCAACTAGAGAAAGCCCGCGTGCAACAACGAAGACCCAATGCAGCCCAAAAAAAAAAAGAATGGTGAATAGACTTCTGTATCCAACTTTTATTTCAAGTAATAAAAAGGCTGATTATTAAATTTTTCCTATTTACAATAATTTGGAGAACTTGCTTTATCTAAACTTTCAAGTCATCCTTTCTCCTGCTTTTCCTTTCTTTCCCCTCATTTTGCAAATTCTATACCTTCAGTACCTGGGATAGAAATCTAATAGTGAACATTCTCATAATAGGAGTCTCCTTACAACCTGGGGTCTGTTGAGACTTTACCACTAGAGCCCTAAACTCAGCAGTGCTTTGAGCCTGTTCTTGCCAGCCAATCTGCCACCACACTCTCCCTAATCCCGGTTACCCTGCTCCTGCTTTATTTTGTCAGACTCACTTTTCTGAGACACAGCCTCTACGTACACCTCTGACAGTGCCTTCTGATGGGAACTGTATGAGAAAGTTCTCCTGTGACTAACTACCTTACAGACACACTTTTTCTTCCTCCTTGACAAGGAAGTTAAACTTGTCTTTCCCCTACAGGGATCATTTCATCATGAATCGTCTCCCCTTAGGAGTGCTCCTGAATCCCACTTTCAGAGTAGAAGTGTGTGCCGGTTATCAGTTTATTTACTCTGAACTCCACGTCCACCCTTCTTTGCCCCGCTTGTGATACTGGAACTGGTAAACATTTCTCCTGTGCCAGCTGGGCACAGTGTTAATCTCTGTCCTTTCAGGGCGCAGGAGGGATGTTGTAGGACACAAACACTTCCTGGTTTGTGCTTTCCTTCTGCCCAGCTCCTGTGGTGCTCTTCTCTTGCACAGGACACGCAGTGACACTCACACCAGGGAGGAAAATGTGCTTGTTCCTCACATGGGCAAAACCTTGCAGAGTCCAGACAGTCAGTAACAGCTTTCCCAATAAAGCACCACATTGAAAACCCTGAGTTCAATCCACATCACTCTTCACTCTTGCACGTTTTCCTCTTCCTCTTTATAGTCAGACTTGTTGAAAACCTGCCCATCTGCACTTTCTGATTCCTCGCTTCTGACTCACACTTGAACCCACACCAGCCTGTCCTCTGTCCCCACCACTCAGCAAAACAGCTCTGGTCACCACTGACCTCCATGTTGCCAAAACAACTGACATGTTTCTCTCCTCCTATCAGGAGGCCTCTGAGCCATGCTCAGCACAGTTGTCCTCTCCCTCCTTCCTGGAAGGTTCTCTCTTGGCTTCATAGTACCACACTCTCCTTTTGCTTCCCTTCAGTTTTCCTTTATCTCCTTAGCTGGGTCTTTTCATCTCCCCAAACTCTAAGTGTCCCTCAGACTTGGTTCTGGGCTCGCACTTTTTATTTCTCTGTATTCTCCCCAACAAGCGCAGCTAACAGTATCTACATGCTGACGCCTCTGAAACTTATATCTCCCCCTCAGAACCTGGTTTCCAAGCTCCATGCTTGTTTATCTGATTGGCCTCCTGAAACCTCTGATTGGATGGCTTCCACAGATCTCACACACTGCATGTCCAAAGGAAACGCTCATCTCCGTCCAGAACTCTTCACCCCCAGGCCACTCCAATTCAGCAAATGACACGACTCTTCCCTCTGTGGCTCACCCCAGATATTGGGAAATGTGCTCGATGCTTCCCTTGCCTTTACCTCCACATCCAATCCACTAGCAAGCCCTGTGATTCTACTTCCAAAATTCATCTCTAGCCCATCAGCTTGGTCTCACGTGCACCTCCACGCTCCTGGCCACACCTGTTCTCACCTGGGTTCCTGCAACAGCTGTCTCAGTAGTCTCCCCATCTTCATGGCTTCCGCCTCTGCTTAAGTGTGACTGTATAGTTTATCATCTAAGCCAAGTCACTTTTCATTGTGAAAGAGACATTATTGATAATTATACCTGGATGACAGGAATAAACTGGAACTGTCCTGGGCAAAAGAGAGCATGTAGGTACCCTACCTCTCAGTCTAGCATACAAACTATACTCAGATCATGTCTCTCCCCTGCTTAAAATCCTTCAATGGATTCCCATGTCCCTTAAAATATAATCCAGGTGCTTATCATGGCTTACAAAGCCCAGTGTGATCTGTCCCTGGCCACCCTCCAGCAGCATCTCATGCCACCCCTTCCCAAGCTCCCCACTCTCCAGTATCACCAACAAACCAAGATTTTCTTTGGCACAGGACGTTTGCAGGTGACATTTTCTCTGCCCACATACTCCTCTGCTCGCTTTTCACAAGGATGGGAATGTCTCACCTGTGGGGTTCTCCCGAATTCACTGTTTCTTGAGAGAGGCCTTCCTGGTCATCCTGGCTGACTCACTCTGGTTATTCTTTACAGTTTACCAATTTTTAACATGTGGGATTCTTTTACTCAATTTTTGGTTTATTCTTCTAATTTTTGTTTGGGTTTTCTTTTGGTCCATCTTCCTCCCTTGTATTATAAAATCAGTGAGAGAAGTGACCATTTCTCTCTTGTTCACCCCTAATATCCCGTACCTGGCATATAATGGCATCTCAACAAATGCTTATTGAAAATGAATAATTGACCTAGTCTTTTATTTTACTAATACAAGAAAGGTTTTCTTTCAAAGAAGGTCAGACTAGTTATAAGGAACAGGAAGGAGCTAAGGAAGAGGGAGATAAGAAAGGTAAAGAAGAAGGAATAAGAGCAGAGTCAAGGGGAAGCAAGAGGCAGAGGGATCCAACCCACAAAGGATGGTTAACCCCAAGGGGAGCAGAAACTTCTCTGGCTCTGAGAAAGGAACGAGGGTGAAGAGAGTGGGGTCAGGGGATGCAGCACATTTGAGATGGACGACAGGGACCTGCGGGAATCTGGTTGTACCTGCTCTTGCTGTAGGTGAGTGTCCCCAGGACTCGTCACACTCCAGTGCGTTCGCCCGTTTTCTTGTCTGTCTTTAGAGCCAGTAGGTAGGGAACCCAAGGGCAAAGGCCTGTCTCTTTTATTGTGTGTTGTCATTGTATCCACAGTGCCTGTCATAGGGCCTCACAAATAGTAGCTGCTTTATACATATTTGTTGAAATGAATGAATAAGGTCTGAGAAGAGTATTGTTCAGAAGTGGACAGAACTGGGGGGAGGGTTTGGGAGTTGTAGAAAGTATGGATGTGGTTTGGATCTGCAGAATGTGGTAATGAGTCACTTTGAGGTGACTACTAAATCTGTACAAATATCATACTCACACCAGCCAAAATGATATAATTTTACTTCATCATAGAAAATATTCAGTTTTCTCCAACGATACTGTGCACACTCCCTCATAGAAATGAAAATGAGGAACGCCATGTGCAAATAAACTGTTAGTCGTTGTGGTAGCTGATGAGAAGCCTTGGGAGAAATAAATGAATATTTTGAATTTCCAAAGTACTGTGCTGATTATCAGAGGGGCAAGTTAGCAGAGAACACTCTGTGAGACTAGAGGAGGGGAAAAAGGACACACTGTATTTCTCTGAGTCTAAGACCCCTAGACTGAAAGATGTGTTACTATTTATACACCACCAAGAAAAAAGATGCTACCATTTAGATTCAGACATAATGTTTTCTTATCACTCTGAATTTTTACTTTACACGTACTGAGAGAGTTCTTTTAAACTTAGACATAGATTTTAATCTTACATCACTCTTGTGTATAAACAAAAAGGAAAGCATACACAAAATTAATCCTAAAGCAATGACAACAATTTCATGAGTGCTGCCTGGTCATTAGTGAATGTAAGACACATCCTAATTTCAGAAATGTATAATCAAGGAATGTGTGTCCTAGAAATGATGAAATATGAGATATAAATGTAAACCTATGCAAGTTCTCTCTCTCTCACTATATTTACTGAGAAGAAATAATAATAAGCTTTGAGCTATTATTAATCATCAGGTGTGATGGGGGTGCTCCTGAGGTGAGGTTCAGCTTCATACCAGCCCCTCAGCTATGGAGGACCTCCCCAGAGAGGAGCAGGTTATCCACAACTGGTCCTGATGATGGTCCATGTTCCAAGCTCCCTCCTTAGCTGAGGTGTCACCTCACCTGGCGCAGCACTGCCTTTATTCTAACCCCAGAATGACTGAGGGCCTCTTCTCTTCCTGCAGAGATGGCAGATGGGAAAGAGCTCACCCCATCTCCTTCCTAGTCACACTCCACCACTGCCTCTTTAAGCTCTGCTGGCATGGGTGCTCCAACCTTTTAGAAATCCCCAGAACAGTCACCGGCTCCTACACATGTCAACTCTCTCAAGAACTCCCTCACCGTACTCCCTTCTGCTTTGATAGGGGCACCAGAATGAGCTGGGAGTGTTTGCAGTGAGCACGCACCCAGCTGAGAACTGAACAGACATTCTTCTATTCTTCTTGGCACCCTGAACCAATGTGAGGAAATCACCTATCTCCACAAATACTGCACTCCCCACAAGACTGACGACACTGCCGTCTCTCCCTCCCTTTCCTCTGGCGTTTCCTAAGTGGACCAGAGGTGGAATGGGTTGGAGAGGTGTTGATTGCAGAGGCCGGCACTGCTGCCTCTTTGTCAGCCTTGGGAGTTTACTGAGGTCTGGCCCTGCTTCCTGGATGCCCTCTCTAGGATGTGGGGTACTTGGAGCCGCTGTGTCCTCAGCTGTGGGTGATAGAAAAGAAGCATCACTCAACAGCCTGTTTTTCACTCTCGGGTGCATAGGGAGCCCTTTCACCACTCTCTAGTTTCCCAGGTTTGCTTTTTGAAATCTGTAATTATGGGAAAGAAGACCCAGGTCCTTTCTGAGGATAGTGTGCTTTGTTTATACACACATTTACTACCTGTGGAGTCCTGTCAAACCACTCTGTTTAAACCATAGTTGCAAAATCGCCCGTCAATGACCCACTGATACGTTTCCTGAAAGAGTTGGACAAATGGGCAATAACTCAGGCTGGCCAGCGTGTCTAGTTCCTGGACGATCTGACCTGGGAGGGAGCCAGTGCACTGAGATCATCCTTTATTCTCTGCAGGGTGGACTTGGGACTGTCCAAAACAGTCTAACAAAGAGTCTCTAAAAACCTCAATTTATCCTTCCAGTAAAGATGCCTACAGAACTCATTCGTCCTTTTATTCACTATTCAACACCCATTTAATAATTCCCCCAGTATGTGGCAGGAACTGTTCTGGGCGCTGGGAATCTGAGATAGACAAGATCAGTGCTCTCATGCGGGTAACATTCCACTGGAGAGGTATTATTAAGCTAATCAGTATTTAATGAAATTGAATTAAAATATATTGTCCAGTTACTTGTTTATATGCTAATAACGGCTGCCAAGTTCAGGTGTCAACTCTATAACCTACGGCTAAGAATCCAAACGCCCAGGCTTCACAGGCTGGATTTGAATTTCGGCTTTGCCACTGACTGTGGTAGGTAAGGGTAGTAACATACAAAAATGATTATGATAAGCTGTGGAGTGAAAAAGCAGAACATAAAACGATAGTGTTATATCACCCTGTTTTTGTTTATGGGTTTATATGTCTACATGCACTGAGACAATAGATTGGAAACATGACGTTTCTACAGAGGTTCTTCCTGCACACCGGTCCCCCACCCCCACCACCGCGCCCGCCCCGTCTAGGCTGATGAAATTCGTATTGCTTTTATTTTCATTTTTATACTTATTTTAAATTTTTCGATTTTCTTCAGTGGACATGTTTGTCCAATAAGATTCATTAAGTCTGCCTGTGTCTAGGCATTTTCCTAGGTACTGAGTATGATGATGAAGAAAACCAACAGCCCAGTTCCTGTCCCGATCGGGATTCCAAGGATGAGATAAGGAAAAACAGCAAATGTCCATTTATAATATAGTTGACTTGTATATGCCTCTCTCTCTTTACACACACACCTCCCCACAACAACACTAAATGTGCAGACACGTACGTACACATAAATAACGCAGCGAAATGAACAACGATTATAAAATAAGAATCGATAAACCTGTCAGAGTCACATAAAAAATTTATAATGGAAGATAAGAGGAAAATCTTTTTTCTGCTGCGGCCTCTCCCGTTGCCGAGCACAGGCTCCCGACGCGCATGCTCAGCAGCCATGGCTCACGGGCCCAGCCGCTCCGCGGCATGTGGGATCCTCCCGGACCGGGGCACGAACCCGCGTCCCCTGCATCGGCAGGCGGACTCTCAACCACTGCGCCACCAGGGAAGCCCAGATGTCCCTAATCTTTATGTGCCATATTCCATCTGTTAATAATCCTATTCTGACCTTTTCTTTTCCATATGATTTCTTTTTCTCTCAGGACTGCATCTCTTTCAGTGTTAAACAATGTGTTTCCAGCACTTGACCTTGAAAACTATAGGCCCTACTCGTCTCTGGCAAAAGAAGTCTCCTCAAGATAAGAAATAGAAAATGTTCCCTCTCTCCTGGAGCTGCAAGAATAGCAGATAGGATCACAAAAACTGTATCCAGAAAAGTTATTTCTAACAGAGGAGTTTTTTAAAACAACAACAACAACAAAAGAGACATCAGAGATTGTCACTGTGTCCTGTGAGAGCAACCCTGTAATACTTTATTTATTATTTAGACACTAATCTGTGTATTTGAAGCAAAATTCTTTTTTGATGGAAGCTTTTAGACTGGAAAAGTGGATAGCTGGGTCATGCCAAGGCAACGGCACTGAGCTATAGAAACCTTCAAAACTGTTGGAGGGCATATGGGCGGGCTGCCCTCCTGGACAGCAGAGTGACACTTCACAGTGAAAACAAGGATGTGCACGCCAGCTATATCACTCTTTTGATATACATGGCACATTGCGGATGTCATCTTTTTTCTGGTCTAATGCATGTAACGTCTGCTTATTTCATTTGCATTTTTCTGGTTACTAATGATTTGTGCATCCCTCTGTGAGCTTATTACTTCTAGTGTGTTGTCTGTAAACTATTTTTTGTGTACCTTTCACCCATTTTTCTATTGGGGTTGCCATCTTTTTCTTAATGATTCACAGAAGTTCCTTGTATATTTGAAATATTAATCCCTTGCCGTAATTTAGACGTTGTCTTTTTCCCATTCTCTATCTGAAAATAAATTCTTAATTTTCATGTAATGAAATACCATTTTATGTCTTGTGTTTTGTGCTTTTGAAGTTTTCTTTTTTCCTTTTTCTTTTCTTTTTTTTTTTTGTGGTACGCGGGCCTCTCACTGTTGTGGCCTCTCCCGTTGCGGAGCACAAGCTCCAGACGCGCAGGCTCAGCGGCCATGGCTCACGGGCCCAGCAGCTCCGCGGCATGTGGGATCTTCCCGGACCGGGGCACGAACCTGTGTCCCCTGCATTGGCAGGCGGACTCTCAACCACTGCGCCACCAGGGAAGCCCGCTTTTGAAGTTTTGTTTAAGAATTTTTTCCTCATCTCTACATCACAAATATATTATTTGATATTCTTTTCTATTAACCTTATAGTTTTACCTTCATGTTTATGTATTTAATACTTCTGGAGTGAACATTTGTATACGTATTAGGTAAGGATCCAGTTTTATTTTTCTCTTTCCAAAACTATTAAGTAACCCATCCTGTCTTCAATGATTTGTGATGTCTCCTTGATCGTATACTAATGTCCTATATGTGTGACCCTAGCTCTGTACTCTCTATTCTATTCCATTGGTCAATATATCTTTTGTTGAGCAAATACTACTGTTTTTTACTGTGCTCTTCTGTACATCTTAACACCTCATATGGTAAGTGCCTCTTCTTAATATTCTCCTTTTTTAGGATTGACTTTTGTATGCATGAACCTTTACTTCTTGATATGAATTTTGGAGTAATTTTCTTCAGTTCTGGGAAAATTCAACTGGAATTTTCATTAGAATTGCATTAAATTTGTGGATTAATTTGTGGTAGAATCAACATGTCTACAATATTAAGTCATCCCATCAGTGAGCCAGGAACTTCTCTCCATTTGTTTGAATCATCTTTTAAGGTGTTTGTTAGAGGTTTGAAATCTCCATTGTGGTGCTGTGTATTACTGGTGAAACCAGTCCTTAGGAATTTTATAGTTATGTTGTTACCATGAATTGTTTATTATTATTAATCATATTTTCCATTTTGTTATTTCTGCTATGGAGAAATGATTTGGCTTTTGGATCAAGTGTTGGGCAACCTTATTAAATTTCCTTAGTAATTCTATAGTTTATTGATTTTGTGTGCTTTTTGAGGTTGAAGATTATACTAACTGCAAATATGACAGTTTCATCTCTGCCTTTCCAATCCTTGTATGTCTTACTTTCGAAATTTTCTGTGGCATTGGCCAGGGCTTCCAGAGCTGTGTTACACAACAGTGGTGATAGTAGCATTCCTTTTCTCATTCCAGATCCTGAACGGCAATGAATTAAAGGTTTTTCCATGAAATAAAATATGTGCTGTAGCTTTTTGGCAAATAACCTTATAAAATTAAGAAATTTCACTTTGATACGTAGTTTTCTAAAGGATTTTTAAAAAGCAACCATAAATATGCCTTCAGCTTTATCAAATGCTTTTTAAAAATCAGTTGAGATAATATTATTTTCTCCTTTAAGCTATCATTGTGGTGAATTACATTGATTCTGTAATGTTGGCATTCCAAGAATAAACCGCACTCAATTATGAGGCACCTTTAATACTCATATTTGGTTTGGCAACACTGTGCTGTGTTTTGAATTTTTTGCACCTTTGGAATTGAAATGGGACTATTGTTTTCTTGTACTGTCCACTCTTGTTTTAGAACCAAGTTACTCTAGCTTCTTTAAAATGGCTGTCCAACTTCATTCTTTATCGGTTTTCTACAACAATCTGTGTAACTTAGAATTAACTGTCCCCTGAGATTTTAGCAGACTGTCTTGAAAAACCATCTGGCTTTAGTGGAGGATACTGGGAGGAGAGATCTTTGACAACCACTTCTACTTATCTAATACTTATTTGTTTTCCTAAAGATGTCTATGTCTCTTTGCATCAAAAGGATGCTTACTTAAACAAATAACCTTGAGGGTGTTAGTTCATCTAAATTAACAAACGGTGTGTCACCAGTAAGTTGATTATATGAATATCTGAGAACAGTGACTCTGTATTAAGTCCAAATTTGAACAAGGAAAGGGGAACTCAGATTAATCTCATTTGGGTCTATATAGGGAATCTCTGTCTCTGTGAACCGGTTCTAACCAGCTCAGAATAATGCTGCTGAAGAGCTTTTATGCTGAGAAATGCTATAGTCGTTTAAAGGTAGGATAATTATTGGGTTTGGTTGTGTTGCAGTTATTGTTGTTGGGTTTTTTTGCCGCGCCATGTGACATGTAGCATCCCAATTCCCCCACCAGGGATCAAACCCACGTACCCCGCATTGGAAAAATGGAGTCTTAACCACTGGACCACCAGGGAAGTCCAGTCGTTGTTGATTGCTGTCTTGTGACTTCTGCCAGAAGAATGCAGGTGCAGTCTTACGTGTGAGCCACCAGTGGTTGACTGAGAGGAGAAACGCGGTAGATCTGTTCTCTTAAATGGCTGTTTCTAGGTTTGATAGTGAGTTGTGTTAGACTTGTGTGTGATTCTAGGAAGTCGGTCATTTCTTTATGACACTTGCAGTCCAGTGGAGGGTGTTTTCCCACACTCTTGGAGCATGGGAAGAGTGAGAAGCCCCCCAGAGCAGAAACCACCCACCTCCTAGCAGGTTGCCTCGCCTCAGTATTAGGGAGCTGCTGCCCTCTACCAGATAAACATATAGGCAAGTGTAGGTCCTGGTCTCAGGAAGCTCAGAGCAGCTGTGTAAAAAATGTTTCCTTTTCTGATGGATGCATTTGCCCCCCATGTTTGTTTTCTTGGGGAGAAAATGCAGTCATATAATCAAGAGTATACACAAGAATTTAATATTTCTTAAGTTGTTTGAATGTAATATCTCTTTTAATCTCCCTGAGTGAACTGAAGGATAGGGAATGGGGAATCCAGCCTTTCTGGTGCTGAAGCTGTGTATTTGCAGCAGCTGCCCTTGCCTCAAGGATTGGTTTGTCAGCGCCTAGAAGAACAAAGGAAAGGACCTGTGGAACTTGGAATTAGAAGTAGTCCCAGGCATGTGCTGGGAATTAAGAGATGGCTCTCTGGAAGAAAAAACAAAAACACTGACTTGGGCTTCCCTAGTGGCGCAGTGGTTGAGAGTCCGCCTGCCGATTCAGGGGACACGGGTTCGTGCCCCGGTCCGGGAAGATCCCACGTGCCGCGGAGCGGCTAGGCCCGTGAGCCATGGCCGCTGAGCCTGCGCGTCCGGAGCCTGTGCTCCGCAACAGGAGAGGCCACAACAGTGAGAGGCCCGCGTACCGCAAAACAAAAAAACAAAACAAAAAAAACCCTGACTTAAGTGTTTGTCAATTTCCATGGTGTAAATACTGCCACCACGGCTAATTTCAAAAGACGAAGACTTAACAGTTGGCTTGCAAAATCCCTGAAAATGTAACAGCTAGCTCTCCTGAGCTAGTATGAGCTGATTCCAGCACACCAGAAGGTAATCCACTTCCAAAGGGTAGAGACTACCAGCTATACCTTTGAAACTAAGTTGAAAGTTTCAAAGATTTCCCAGGTGAAAATAAGAAGCAAACCAAACTCTTTTAAAAAGCACTGGCTTTGGACTTCCCTGGCAGTCCAGTGGTTAAGATTCTCAGCTCCCAATGCAGGGGGCACGGGTCTGATCCCTGGTTGGGGAACTAGCATCCTGCATGACGCACAGCATGGCCTAAAAATAAATAAATAAATAAAAAATAAAAAGTACTGGCTTTTTAAGAAAACTCTCTTGAGAGAAAAATTAAAGTTTACTTCCCACAGTGCTTGCAAAGATAGCTACGTCATAGGTTATATATATTCTGTACCTTGAGCAAATACATTAATAAGTTATAGAAGTTGGTTGTCAGAGAATGAATAAGATAATTTTCCACTTTAAAAGATGGTTCTTAATTGAAAAAAGCTACAACAAAGGTAAGCATTAGTGTTCATCAAAAGATACCATAAAGAAACTTTTTAAAAAAGCAAATTTATTAGACAACTTTGCAGTTGCTGGGATTAAACTTATTACTCTAAACATTGATAAATAAAGGGAAAGAAAGCATTTTAAAAGAATTAGTGCATAGCTGTACATTATAATTTTGTTGAATCGTAAGTTTGTTAAATATAAAACCAAATACATTACTCCCATGAAAATGACTGAAAACATGAAAATAAAAGCCACAAGCTGGGGGAAGATATTTGTAACATACATAATCAAAAAGGCTTTATATGAAGTATATAAAGAGCTCCTACTAATCAATAAAAAAGGAAAAAGAAATAAATATAAATTTCACAGAAGAAAAAGTACAAATGGCTCATCAATATGTAAAAATGGGCAATCTCATTGACAATCAGGAAAACACAAATTTAAACTACAATGTGATACTATTTATCACTCACCAACTTGACAGAAAAAACAAATATGGCCTAGGATGTGGAGCAAGGGGGCCATGTATCCACTACTTGTGGGAATATAAATATATAAAATATAGAAATATGTATTGTAAATATATATATACAACCATTTTGGAAAGATAATTTGGTATTACCAACTAAGGTTCAACATAATCATATTCTATTTCACTTCTAGGTCTCTACCATTTGAACTCTTGTACTGGAATATTTGCACAAGATTACCAGAAGCAACACTGTAATAGTGAAACAGAAAAAACCCAAATGTTGAAATAAGCTGTGTTACATTCATGCTTGGCAATAGTCTTCAGCATTGAAAATGGAAGAACTACTGCAACAGTCATCAACCTGCCTATGTCTAAAGAACGTATTGTTGACCAAAATAAGCAAATGACTAGTGAATCCATACAATAGAAATCTATTTACAGAAAGTTCAAAAACTGGAAAAACCTTAAAAATACATTGTTTATGGATATGCATATGTGATTAAAAAAAACAATTTTAAAAAAAGCAAGGGAATGATAACACAAAGTTTGGGAAGGAGTTTACCTTTGGAGAAAGGGCAGGGAGAAGCATGCAGCAGAGAGTGGGACACAAGGGGCTTCTGCGGTGTTAGTAATATCCTGTTTCCTGGGTTGCTTGCGGGGGGCTTCCAGAGGGGGGATACTTTAAAAGTTTTAGATGGTAAAGTCATATATTAAGTTTAATTATTCTGCCACTGATCCTTCAAATGAACAAAATTCATAAATTCTAAAACTGCTCAACAAAAGATATGGTCATAGCACACATTGTTTCTTTTTTAAAAATTTTTATTGAAGTATAGTTGATTTACAATGTGGTGTTAGTTTCAGGTGTACAGCAAAGTGAATTGGTTATACACACGTTGTTTCCTAAATCATTCTAGTAATTTCCAAATAATTTGTTGATTTTTTAGTTGGTGTGTGTATTGTCTGACACAGCTGAGACTAGTCAAGTGATGCCCTTTCTGTGCCATGATTTGACATGGGGTAGCAGTGTACTCTTCAATACTCACCCATCAAATTGAAGTTGTTGTATGATGTGTAGTCTCAATAAGTGGAGAAAGAAAGGGTCCATGGTGCCGAATTCTTTCTGTACCCTGCAAGGTAACATGTTCAATTAATTAATGCTGGGATATAATTGACATAGAACATTATATTAGTTTCATGTGTACAACATAATGATTCGATATTTGTATATAGAGTCGGCCCTCCATATCCGTGAGGAGACACGGGTTTGAGCCCTGGTCCGGGAAGATCCCACATGCTGTGGAGCAGCTAAGCCCGTGTGCCACAACTACTGAGCCTGTGCTCTAGAGCCCGTGAGCTACAACTACTGAGCCCGCGAGCCACAGCTACTGAAGCCTGCACACCTAGAGCCTGTGCTCCGCAACAAGAGAAGCCACCGCAGTGAGAAGCCTATGCACCGCATTGAAGAGTAGCCTCAGCTCGCTGCAACTAGAGAAAGCCCGCGGGCAGCAACAAAGACCCAACGCAGCCAAAAAAACAACACAAAAAGAATTGGTGTAGAGAAACACAATTGAATTTTTATGTGAAACATGGCAATCTCACTGAATTCTCTTAATGGCTTCATTAGTGTGCCATTTGATTCTGATGGGCTCTCTACGTAAAAGCTTGCATCATTTAGAAATAATGATAGTTTCATTTCTTCTCTTCCATTTCTTATCCTCCTCATGTTTCTTGTCTTAGCAACGGGCAGGTCCTCCAGGAGAATGTGAAACTGAGGTGATTCTAAGAGGACACCCATGTCTCCTTCTTGGACTTCTTGAGAATGCACCTAAAGTGTCTTCTTTACACATAAGATTTGCTGTAGAGCAATGATTCTCAAGCTTTTGTGTCTCAGGGTCCCATTATACTCTGAAAAATTATTGAGGACCTCAAGAAATTTAATTTATCCTGACTCTATCAGGATTTAACACACTGGAAAGAAAAAATGTTTGAGCATTTAAAAACACAATAATATATTGTGCTGTTATGAAGTTTTATGAGGACTGAGTTAATTTATGAAAAACCCTTTGCAGAGTATCTAAAAAATGGTCAAATAAATAAATGAATAAATAAAAACACAATAATAAATCCATTATGTTAACATAAATAATATATTTTAATGAAAATAATCTTTTTCCAAAACAAAAAGATTAATAACAAATATAGTAGCTTTACATTTTTGAAAAATTTTAAATATCTAGCTTAATAGAAGATAGCTGGATTCTCATGTCTGATCCTGCACTCAATCTGTCACAGTACATTATTTGGGTTGAAGTATAGAAAAAAATTCAACATCACACAGATATAACATATAGGTAGAAAACAGGAGAGCATTTTAATAGCATTTTATGATAATTCAGGCAATTCTTTGATACGATACCAAAACTTGACAAGTGGTAGTTTCTTAAAGGTCAGTTGCAATGTAGAAATCTCAAACCATATCAATGAATATTTCATACCCAGTACACTCATGAAAAAAATGAGAATGAAAAAGGAAAAGAATATCTTAGTGCTACTGTGAAAATAGTTTTGATCCCACAGACTCCCCTGAAAGGGTCTTAAGAGACCCTCAGGTTTCCCTAGAACACACTGTGAGAACTGCTGCTATAGATTATTGGTATTTAACCTTTATCAAGTCAAAAAGCCTCTCATTATTTTATAATACCTCTCTTTTTTGTTGTCATGATAGGTGCTGACCTTTATGAAATGCGTGGCTGAGAGGCTGAGAGGGCTTTCTCTGCCCTGGAGCTGAGAGCTCAGCACAGGTACACAGACTGGTGGAAAGTGCTCGGGGCACCCACGACATTCGGTGGGGTGGCCTGTCAATTTTGAAGCTCAAGTGCTTTACACATGAGTTCAAAGGATTTAATTTCTGACACATCGGCTGTCTGGTCCAGAAGGGACCATCCTGAGGAAACGACCAGGAAGGCAAGGTCCAGGCTGGAGGAGTATCCTCTAACCACACACCTGCCAGCAGCCTGGGGGCCTCCTTCCTGGAGCTCCACACCCTCTTCTCCACAGCCCAGGTGGCCCAGGCCTCAGCCCCTCCACCCCTGACAGTGGCCACCAGGCAGAACAGGCCTTGCTGTTTTCTCAGGGTTGCACAATGAGGAATATGACCTGTGGATGAGGACAGCCACTGGTCTCCAGTAAGTTACCCTTTGCAATTTTGTAGGAGAAATGACCTGCAGGGACTCTCCCCCAGGCACCAGTCCAGCTTTCCTTCTCACCCCATGCCCCCAGCAGGGATGGCTCAGTATAAATGCAGCCACCTGTCCCCAGCAGGTCTGCTCCACCAGGTTCAGGTGAGAAAGTTCTCCAAGGAGTGATTTCTTTGAAAACACTTACTTTAATTCTTCTCTTTTGTATTTGTCCTGAATGAGGTCAGTGCTGGCAGCGTGGTGCATGGGAAATGCTTTTTGATTAATTACAGGCTGCTTTAGCAAGACACAGCTACGTCCCAGCTGCTCTCTTCTTCCACCATAGACACCTTGGTGACCTCTTAGACAGGCTTGGGTTCAGGGTTGGTGGGTTCAGAGCTGAGGGCTAGTGGCTTCGAGTGAGGTCCTACTGCAATATTGCCTAGGTGGACCACTGAGAGTCTAATGAGAACAAGTGGAAAGAACAGCCGGGCTCTCCTCGACATACAAATCCCAAAGTGGGTGTACAAGGCTTGTCCGTGTCTCCCTGACCTCTCCTTTCATTTCAGCACAATGAAGCTTTTCACAGGCCTCATTCTCTGCTCCTTGGTGCTGGGAGTCCACAGCCAATGGTTTTCCTTCCTTGGTGAGGCTTATGACGGTAAGGCTGGTGGAGGGGGGATGACACCCATGGGCCTCTGGGATTCACCATGAGCGCTCTTAAGGGTTGGAGCTACTGTCTTAGGCGGTGCTGCCCTATGTGGTAGAATGTGCCAGGTGTTTGGGGAGCTTTTTTTCAGACAGATTGAAAACCACAGGATTTATGTCAATCAGTCACTAGAGAAAGAACAGTCATCATTCCCAGCTGAAATGGAAGTTTGAATGGAAGACATAAAATAAGTCTTGAAATGGTACAGCATTTCCCTCAGACCAATTGCATGAAGGAGGATGGAAGCTATCCATCTATTTCCCCTCTCTTCTTCTCTCCCTCCACTCATTTCTCCCTTCCTCCCTCCCTTTCCCTCTTCTTTCCTTCCTTCCTCTCTTCCTCTTCTCTTCCTTCTTACCTTCCATTTCCTAATTGGATAATTCAGGGACCTTCAGCTTAGCTCTTCCTCCTGCTTCCTATACTCAGTGACACTGTCCCTGGTTCAGTCTGTTTCCTACCCTTTTATAGCCTTTTAACTGACAAAAAAACCCGTGTGCGACCGGGGCGGGGAACCTAATAACATATCTCAAGCTTCCAGTAGGAACTCGGCCCTTACATGCACTTCAGGGTGACCAACTCTCCTGCTTTGCCCAGGTCTGAGGACTTTTCCAGGACACTTTCAACGCTAACTGGGGCAGTTCCAGGAAAACAGGGGCAGTTCTGGTTAGGCTGGGACAGTTGGTCACCTACTTACCTGCAGAATACCTCCGTGAGGGAGGCATCTCCCCCCATCTGAAGGGGAGAAAACCGAGGCTGAGAGCAGCCGAGTCTGCTGCCCAGGGACTAAGTGCCAGTCAGCAGGTGGCAGGACAGAAGTTTGAACCCAGCTGTGCACGAGGCCACAGCTCTTGCTGGGCAGACTTGTCCCAGTGCCACTCCCTCAAGCTGGGGGCTTATCAATCTCAGCTGCATGTTGGATTCACCTGGGGAGCAGTGAAAACTATTGATGCCTGAGACCCACCCCAGAGAGTGTGAGGTAACTGGCCTGGGCTGTGAGGTAGGTCTCAGGGGACTTTCAGTACCTCCCCAGCTGATTGGAAAGTGTAACCAGGCTGAGGCAAGACCCACTGCTCGAGGGCTTGCTTCCTCAGGCAGCCCACGTCATCAATACCGTCCACTAGAAAGTCCTCAGGATGCCATTCACGTGCCTAACAGGCAGGGGAATCAAGTCACAGTTAGCGCATTCACGCAGCAGGAATACATTTCTTAGGCGTCAGGGCAGAGGTGCTGCATGTCTGCCCCTTTCTCAGAATCTGTCCTCCATGTCACCTCCTCACTCACCCAAATCCCCTGGATCTCATCCTATGCGGCTTCCTTTTATAACAGTGGTTCGGGGCCAAGGGCAATTTTGTGTCCTGGAGATATCTGGCAATGTTTGGAAACACTTTTGGTTGTCCCACTTGGGGAAGAGGTTGCCCGTTAGTGGGTAAAAGTGAGGGATGCTGTTAAACGTGTTACAATACCCAGGACAGCCCTGAAC
The DNA here is from genome assembly GCF_937001465.1 of Orcinus orca. Classification (NCBI taxonomy): domain Eukaryota; kingdom Metazoa; phylum Chordata; class Mammalia; order Artiodactyla; family Delphinidae; genus Orcinus; species Orcinus orca. Next base: position 37,744,431 of record NC_064566.1, on the reverse strand, counting down.
AGCAAAGAATTATCTGGCTTAAAATGTCAGTAGTATGAAGCTGAGGAATCCTGCCCTATAAAGATAGCTCCCTTCTCTCCTTAAACGTATCACATAGAGCCCTAAGTGAGATGCAGTCCAGAGACAGCATCGTAGGGGCCCGACAACCGGGTCCAACGCAGCTGTGCCCCTCCCCCCATAACGACTCTCATTCGAGTTACCAGGAGCAGGAAACTAGACACAAGAATGCTCTTCTCAATCTATGGCACTCATGGTGCTATAGCCACAGGATGAAACTGAGTCAGTGGAAGAGTTTTCATTCCTTGCTTCTTCCCTAAGGTGTGTCACAGTTTTCTGTCCACCTGATAATCCTTCCTCTGTGTGCTTTCCTCCCAGGGGCTAAAGACATGTGGCGAGCCTACTCTGACATGAGAGAAGCCAATTACAAAGATGCAGACAAGTACTTCCACGCCCGGGGCAACTATGACGCTGCCCGAAGGGGACCTGGGGGCGCCTGGGCTGCTGAAGTGATCAGGTACCAGGGGCCCTGAGGATGCAGGGATGGGTGTGAGAGCCTCGGACAGCCAGGAGGGGCCAAGCCCTGGAGAACTTCCTGTAGGGCTGTGGCCTCTCCTCCTCTTATCCACCCTCACCCTCTGTGTCCTGTGTGGGGTCTGAGTGGCTGAAGAGCAGAGCAAGGCTGGTGGGACAGACGATTCCCAAGCCTCCCCCATGGGTGCTGTTCACCCAGCATAAGGGGACCCGCAGGGCTGAGGTGGGCTGAGCCCGGGCAGCCTCAGGCTTCATTCCCTCTTTCCTAGCTCCTGTCAGAGTCCTTGATTCCTTGGAAAGAGGAGAGATGGGGAGGGTGGGCTGTTGCTCGTCAGCCCTGGAGTAATCCCCTACCTGCCCTCCTCCATTCCAGCGATGCCAGGGAGAATATTCAGAGAGTCACAGACCTTTTTAAGCCTGGAGACAGTGGCCACGGACGGGAGGACTCGGAGGCCGACCAGTTTGCCAATAGATGGGGCCGGAGCGGCAAAGACCCCAATTACTTCCGACCTCCTGGCCTGCCCGACAAGTACTGAGCTGCCTCTCACTCTGCTCAGGAGACGACGGGGCTGTGAGCCCCCAAGGGCAGGGACGCTGAGCTAGTGAGTTCTCTGTCCACAGAAGACAGCAGATCTAATAAATGCTTAAGAGATTGAATGTTGAAAACCGTGTATTATTCTTTGATATAAGGACAGCCTGTTTGTTCCCAAGGGGTGATGGCTGGAACCCACGTGAAGGCCGAGTCTGTGCCTGTGTCTTGGGTGTCGGGGCCACAATCTCAGCATCATACAGGGCAGACACCCTGCTCCACCCCTTCCCCTAATCAGACCCGCTCCCCTCCAGGCCCCTCTGGTTACAGTGGTGCTCTTTCTAGGCCCTTCTGTATTCAGGCCTCTTCACTCCCTGGCAGTTGGGTCCTGTCAGCTTCTCTGCCCTGGGGTCTAGTGCCCTTAGTGCGTCCTCAGTGGTGTCTGTGTGCGGGCAGGGGACACAGCCTCGGGACGACTGGATCGTGGAATCCTGCTCCAGCAGCTGCACCTTGATCTTCTGTTCATTTCTCAGCAACACCTACAAATCCATCTATGAACCAATTTCTGTCTGTGCCATCCAGAAGTGCCTCCAACGCTGTCTCCCTTCACTCTATATTCCTTGCCTGATGCAAGTGTCCAGGAATAAACATGTCCAGAAACGGAGGCATAGGGACGCCATCAAGATTAAGTATCAGGAGGTTTTGTATTGCATTGGATATGTATCAGGTCCTTGAGAAGAAGTCATTTTCCCTCCCTGGACCCTTCCCAACAGAGGAAAGCCAGTAGCATGTTACTCTTTTTCCAGTCATGCCGCATGGCTTGTGGGATCTTAGTTCTCCCCGCAGGGATTGAACCCAGGCCCACGGCAGTGAGAGCTCCAAGTCTTAACCACTGGACTGCCACGGAAGTCCCAGCATGTTACTTCTTACTGAGGAAAACAGTGTCTAATAAAAGGGGTTTGGGCCTGTTAGAGCACAGGAATTATGAGTGACTCTATAAATCACAAATTCCTAGAGAAACCAATAACCTTCTTCCTTGGATAAAAATTTGGTTTTGGTGTTTGGTTTTTTCAGATTACAGATTCCAAGAAGTAAAATGATCTAACACTTTAAAGAGTGGGGAACAGGGGCTTCTGTGGTGGCACAGTGGTTAAGAATCCACCTGCCAATGCAGGGGACACAGGTTTGAGCCCTGGTCTGGGAAGATCCCACATGCTGTGGAGCAACTAAGCCCGTGTGCCACAACTACTGAGCCTGTGCTCTAGAGCCCGCGAGCTACAACTACTGAGCCCGCGAGCCACAGCTACTGAAGCCTGCACACCTAGAGCCTGTGCTCCGCAACAAGAGAAGCCACCGCAGTGAGAAGCCTGTGCACCACGTTGAAGAGCATCCCCCGTTCGCTGCAACTAGAGAAAGCCCGCGGGCAGCAACGAAGACCCAATGCAGCCAAAAACACGACAAAAAAAGAATTGGTGTAGAGAAACACAATTGAATTTTTATGTGAAACATGGCAATCTCACTGAATTCTCTTAATGGCTTCATTAGTGTGCCATTTGATTCTGATGGGCTCTCTACGTAAAAGCTTGCATCACTTAGAAATAATGATAGTTTCATTTCTTCTCTTCCATTTCTTATCGTCCTCATGTTTCTTGTCTTAGCAACGGGCAGGTCCTCCAGGAGAATGTGAAACTGAGGTGATCAGAAGAGGACATCCATGTCTCCTTCTTGGCCTTCTTGAGAATGCACCTAAAGTGTCTTCTTTACACATAAGATTTGCTGTAGAGCAATGATTCTCAAGCTTTTGTGTCTCAGGGTCCCATTATACTCTGAAAACTTATTGAGGACCTCAAAGAAATTTAATTTATCTTGACTCTATCAGGATTTAACACACTGGAAAGAAAAAATGTTTGAGCATTTAAAAACACAATAATATATTGTGCTGTTATGAAGTTTTATGAGGTTTGAGTTAATATATGAAAAACCCTTTGCAGAGTATCTAAAAAGTGGTCAAATGAATAAATAAAAACACAATAATAAATCCATTATGTTAACATAAATAATATATTTTAATGAAAATAATCTTTTTCCAAAACAAAAAGATTAATAACAAAAATAGTAGCCTTACATTTTTGAAAAGTTTTAAATATCTAGCTTAATAGAAGATAGCTGGATTCTCATGTCTGATCCTGCACTCAGTCTGTCACAATACATTATTTGGGTTGAAGTATACAAAAAAATTCAACATCACACAGATATAACATATAGGTAGAAAACAGGAGAGCATTTTAATAGCATTTTATGATAATTCAGGCAATTCTTTGATATGATACCAAAACTTGACAAGTGGTAGTTTCTTAAAGGTCAGTTGCCATGTAGAAATCTCAAACCATATCAATGAACATTTTATACCCAGTACACTCATGAAAAAGGAAAAGAATATCTTAGTGCTACTGTGAAAATAGTTTTTATCCCACAGACTCCCCTGAAAGAGTCTTAAGAGACCCTCAGGTTTCCCTAGAACACACTGTGAGAACAGCTGCTATAGATTATTGGTATTTAACCTTTATCAAGTCAAAAAGCTTCTCATTATTTTATAATACCTCTCTTTTTTGTTGTCATAATAGGTGTTGAGCTTTATGAAATGCATGGCTGAGAGGCTGAGAGGGCTTTCTCTGCCCTGGAGCGGAGAGCTCAGCACAGGTACACAGCGTGGTGGAAAGTGCTCGGGGCACCCACGACATTCGGTGGGGTGGCCTGTCAGTTTTGAAGCTCAAGGGCTTTACACGTGAGTTCAAAGGATTTAATTTCTGACACATCGGCTGTCTGGTCCAGAAGGGACCATCCTGAGGAAACGACCAGGAAAGCAAGGTCCAGGCTGGAGGAGTATTCTCTAACCACACACCTGCCAGCAGCCTGGGGGCCTCCTTCCTGGAGCTCCACACCCTCTTCTCCACAGCCCAGGTGGCCCAGGCCTCAGCCCCTCCACCCCTGACAGTGGCCACCAGGCAGAACAGGCCTTGCTGTTTTCTCAGGGTTGCACAATGAGGAATATGACCTGTGGATGAGGACAGCCACTGGTCTCCAGTAAGTTACCCTTTGCAATTTTGTAGGAGAAATGACCTGCAGGGACTCTCCCCCAGGCACCAGTCCAGCTTTCCTTCTCACCCCATGCCCCCAGCAGGGATGGCTCAGTATAAATGCAGCCACCTGTCCCCAGCAGGTCTGCTCCACCAGGTTCAGGTGAGAAAGTTCTCCAAGGAGTGATTTCTTTGAAAACACTTACTTTAATTCTTCTCTTTTGTATTTGTCCTGAATGAGGTCAGTGCTGGCAGCGTGGTGCATGGGAAATGCTTTTTGATTAATTACAGGCTGCTTTAGCAAGACACAGCTACGTCCCAGCTGCTCTCTTCTTCCACCATAGACACCTTGGTGACCTCTTAGACAGGCTTGGGTTCAGGGTTGGTGGGTTCAGAGCTGAGGGCTAGTGGCTTCGAGTGAGGTCCTACTGCAATATTGCCTAGGTGGACCACTGAGAGTCTAATGAGAACAAGTGGAAAGAACAGCCGGGCTCTCCTCGACATACAAATCCCAAAGTGGGTGTACAAGGCTTGTCCGTGTCTCCCTGACCCTCTCCTTTCATTTCAGCACAATGAAGCTTTTCACAGGCCTCATTCTCTGCTCCTTGGTGCTGGGAGTCCACAGCCGATGGTTTTCCTTCCTTGGTGAGGCTTATGACGGTAAGGCTGGTGGAGGGGGGATGACACCCATGGGCCTCTGGGATTCACCATGAGTGCTCTTAAGGGTTGGAGCTACTGTCTTAGGCGGTGCTGCCCTATGTGGTAGAATGTGCCAGGTGTTTGGGGAGCTTTTTTTCAGACAGATTGAAAACCACAGGATTTATGTCAATCAGTCACTAGAGAAAGAACAGTCATCATTCCCAGCTGAAATGGAAGTTTGAATGGAAGACATAAAATAAGTCTTGAAATGGTACAGCATTTCCCTCAGACCAATTGCATGAAGGAGGATGAAAGCTATCCATCTATTTCCCCTCTCTTCTTCTCTCCCTCCACTCATTTCTCCCTTCCTCCCTCCCTTTCCCTCTTCCTTCCTTCCTTCCTCTCTTCCTTCTTACCTTCCATTTCCTAATTGGATAATTCAGGGACCTTCAGCTTAGCTCTTGCTCCTGCTTCCTATACTCAGTGACACTGTCCCTGGTTCAGTCTGTTTCCTACCCTTTTATAGCCTTTTAACTGACAAAAAAACCTGTGTGCGACCGGGGTGGGAAACCTAATAACATATCTCAAGCTTCCAGTAGGAAGTCGGCCCTTACATGCACTTCAGGGTGACCAACTCTCCTGCTTTGCCTAGGTCTGAGGACTTTTCCAGGACACTTTCAACGCTAACTGGGGCAGTTCCAGGAAAACAGGTGCAGTTCTGGTTAGGCTGGGACAGGTGGTCACCTACTTACCTGCAGAATACCTCCGTGAGGGAGGCATCTCCCCCCATCTGAAGGGGAGAAAACCGAGGCTGAGAGCAGCCGAGTCTGCTGCCCAGGGACTAAGTGCCAGTCAGCAGGTGGCAGGACAGAAGTTTGAACCCAGCTGTGCACGAGGCCACAGCTCTTGCTGGGCAGACTTGTCCCAGTGCCACTCCCTCAAGCTGGGGGCTTATCAATCTCAGCTGCATGTTGGATTCACCTGGGGAGCAGTGAAAAGTATTGATGCCTGAGACCCACCCCAGAGAGTGTGAGGTAACTGGCCTGGGCTGTGAGGTAGGTCTCAGGGGACTTTCAGTACCTCCCCAGCTGATTGGAAGGTGTAACCAGGCTGAGGCAAAGACCCACTGCTCGAGGGCTTGCTTCCTCAGGCAGCCCACGTCATCAATACCGTCCACTAGAAAGTCCTCAGGATGCCATTCACGTGCCTAACAGGCAGGGGAATCAAGTCACAGTTAGCGCATTCGCGCAGCAGGAATACATTTCTTAGGCGTCAGGGCAGAGGTGCTGCATGTCTGCCCCTTTCTCAGAATCTGTCCTCCATGTCACCTCCTCACTCGCCCAAATCCCCTGGATCTCATCCTATGCGGCTTCCTTTTATAACAGTGGTTCGGGGCCAAGGGCAATTTTGTGTCCTGGAGATATCTGGCAATGTTTGGAAACACTTTTGGTTGTCCCACTTGGGGAATAGGTTGCCCGTTAGTGGGTAAAAGTGAGGGATGCTGTTAAACGTGTTACAATACCCAGGACAGCCCTGAACAGCAAAGAATTATCTGGCTTAAAATGTCAGTAGTATGAAGCTGAGGAATCCTGCCCTATAAAGATAGCTCCCTTCTCTCCTTAAACGTATCACATAGAGCCCTAAGTGAGATGCAGTCCAGAGACAGCATCGTAGGGGCCCGACAACCGGGTCCAACGCAGCTGTGCCCCTCCCCCCATAACGACTCTCATTCGAGTTACCAGGAGCAGGAAACTAGACACAAGAATGCTCTTCTCAATCTATGGCACTCATGGTGCTATAGCCACAGGATGAAACTGAGTCAGTGGAAGAGTTTTCATTCCTTGCTTCTTCCCTAAGGTGTGTCACAGTTTTCTGTCCACCTGATAATCCTTCCTCTGTGTGCTTTCCTCCCAGGGGCTAAAGACATGTGGCGAGCCTACTCTGACATGAGAGAAGCCAATTACAAAGATGCAGACAAGTACTTCCACGCCCGGGGCAACTATGACGCTGCCCGAAGGGGACCTGGGGGCGTCTGGGCTGCTGAAGTGATCAGGTACCAGGGGCCCTGAGGATGCAGGGATGGGTGTGAGAGCCTCGGACAGCCAGGAGGGGCCAGGCCCTGGAGAACTTCCTGTAGGGCTGTGGCCTCTCCTCCTCTTATCCACCCTCACCCTCTGTGTCCTGTGTGGGGTCTGAGTGGCTGAAGAGCAGAGCAAGGCTGGTGGGACAGACGATTCCCAAGCCTCCCCCATGGGTGCTGTTCACCCAGCATAAGGGGACCCGCAGGGCTGAGGTGGGCTGAGCCCGGGCAGCCTCAGGCTTCATTCCCTCTTTCCTAGCTCCTGTCAGAGTCCTTGATTCCTTGGAAAGAGGAGAGATGGGGAGGGTGGGCTGTTGCTCGTCAGCCCTGGAGTAATCCCCTACCTGCCCTCCTCCATTCCAGCGATGCCAGGGAGAATATTCAGAGAGTCACAGACCTTTTTAAGCCTGGAGACAGTGGCCACGGACGGGAGGACTCGGAGGCCGACCAGTTTGCCAATAGATGGGGCCGGAGCGGCAAAGACCCCAATTACTTCCGACCTCCTGGCCTGCCCGACAAGTACTGAGCTGCCTCTCACTCTGCTCAGGAGACGACGGGGCTGTGAGCCCCCAAGGGCAGGGACGCTGAGCTTGTGAGTTCTCTGTCCACAGAAGCCAGCAGATCTAATAAATGCTTAAGAGATTGAATGTTGAAAACCATGTATTATTCTTTGATATAAGGACAGCCTGTTTGTTCCCAAGGGGTGATGGCTGGACACCCACGTGAAGGCCGAGTCTGTGCCTGTGTCTTGGGTGTCGGGGCCACAATCTCAGCATCATACAGGGCAGACACCCTGCTCCACCCCTTCCCCTTATCAGACCCGCTCCCCTCCACGCCCCTCTGGTTACTGTGGTGCTCTTTCTAGGCCCTTCTGTATTCAGGCCTCTTCACTCCCTGGCAGTTGGGTCCTGTCAGCTTCTCTGCCCTGGGGTCTAGTGCCCTTAGTGCGTCCTCAGTGGTGTCTGTGTGTGGGCAGGGGACACAGCCTCGGGACGACTGGATCGTGGAATCCTGCTCCAGCAGCTGCACCTTGATCTTCTGTTCATTTCTCAGCAACACCTACAAATCCATCTATGAACCAATTTCTGTCTGTGCCATCCAGAAGTGCCTCCAACGCTGTCTCCCCTCACTCTATATTCCTTGCCTGATGCAAGTGTCCAGGAATAAACATGTCCAGAAACGGAGGCATAGGGACGACATCAAGATTAAGTATCAGGAGGTTTTGTATTGCATTGGATATGTATCAGGTCCTTGAGAAGAAGTCATTTTCCCTCCCTGGACCCTTCCCAACAGAGGAAAGCCAGCAGCATGTTACTCTTTTTCCAGTCATGCCGCATGGCTTGTGGGATCTTAGTTCTCCCCCCAGGGATTGAACCCAGGCCCACGGCAGTGAGAGCTCCAAGTCTTAACCACTGGACTGCCACGGAAGTCCCAGCATGTTACTTCTTACTGAGGAAAACAGTGTCTAATAAAAGGGGTTTGGGCCTGTTAGAGCACAGGAATTATGAGTGACTCTATAAATCACAAATTCCTAGAGAAACCAATAACCTTCTTCCTTGGATAAAAATTTGGTTTTGGTGTTTGGTTTTTTCAGATTACAGATTCCAAGAAGTAAAATGATCTAACACTTTAAAGAGTGGGGAACAGGGGCTTCTGTGGTGGCACAGTGGTTAAGAATCCACCTGCCAATGCAGGGGACACAGGTTTGAGCCCTGGTCTGGGAAGATCCCACATGCTGTGGAGCAACTAAGCCCGTGTGCCACAACTACCGAGCCTGCGCTCTAGAGCCCGCGAGCCACAACTGCTGATCCCACACGCCACAACTACAGAAGCCCGCGCGCCTAGAGCCCGTGCTCCGCAGCAAGAGAAGCCACCGCAATGAGAAGTCCACGCACCGCAACGAAGAGTAGCCCCCGCTCGCCGCAACTAGAGAAAGCCCGCATGCAACAATGAAGACCCAATGCAGCCAAAAAAAAAAAGAAAAAAGAATGGTGAATAGACTTCTGTATCCAACTATTATTTCAAGTAATAAAAAGGCTGATTATTAAATTTTTCCTATTTACAATAATTTGGAGAACTTGCTTTATCTAAACTTTCAAGTCATCCTTTCTCCTACTTCTCCTTTCTTTCCCCTCATTTTGCAAATTCTATACCTTCAGTACCTGGGATAGAAATCTAATAGTGAACATTCTCATAACAGGAGTCTCCTTACAACCTGGGGTCTGTTGAGACTTTACCACTAGAGCCCTGAACTCAGCAGTGCTTTGAGCCTGTTCTTGCCAGCCAATCTGCCACCACACTCTCCCTAATCCCGGTTACCCTGCTCCTGCTTTATTTTGTCAGACTCACTTTTCTGAGACACAGCCTCTACGTACACCTCTGACAGTGCCTTCTGATGGGAACTGTATGAGAAAGTTCTCCTGTGACTAACTACCTTACAGACACACTTTTTCTTCCTCCTTGACAAGGAAATTAAACTTGTCTTTCCCCTACAGGGATCATTTCATCATGAATCGTCTCCCCTTAGGAGTGCTCCTGAATCCCACTTTCAGAGTAGAAGTGTGTGCCGGTTATCAGTTTATTTCCTCTGAACTCCACGTCCACCCTTCTTTGCCCCGCTTGTGATACTGGAACTGGTAAACATTTCTCCTGTGCCAGCTGGGCACGGTGTTAATCTCTGTCCTTTCAGAGCGCAGGAGGGACGTTGTAGGACACAAACACTTCCTGGTTTGTGCTTTCCTTCTGCCCAGCTCCTGTGGTGCTCTTCTCTTGCACAGGACACGCAGTGACACTCACGCCAGGGAGGAAAATGTGCTTGTTCCTCACATGGGCAAAACCTTGCAGAGTCCAGACAGTCAGTAACAGCTTTCCCAATAAAGCACCACATTGAAAACCCTGAGTTCAATCCACATCACTCTTCACTCTTGCACGTTTTCCTCTTCCTCTTTATAGTCAGACTTGTTGAAAACCTGCCCATCTGCACTTTCTGATTCCTCGCTTCTGACTCACACTTGAACCCACACCAGCCTGTCCTCTGTCCCTACCACTCAGCAAAACAGCTCTGGTCACCACTGACCTCCATGTTGCCAAAACAACTGACATGTTTCTCTCCTCCTATCAGGAGGCCTCTGAGCCATGCTCAGCACAGTTGTCCTCTCCCTCCTTCCTGGAAGGTTCTCTCTTGGCTTCATAGTACCACACTCTCCTTTTGCTTCCCTTCAGTTTTCCTTTATCTCCTTAGCTGGGTCTTTTCATCTCCCCAAACTCTAAGTGTCCCTCAGACTTGGTTCTGGGCTCGCACTTTTTATTTCTCTGTATTCTCCCCAACAAGCGCAGCTAATAGTATCTACATGCTGACGCCTCTGAAACTTATATCTTCCCCTCAGAACCTGGTTTCCAAGCTCCATGCTTGTTTATCTGATTGGCCTCCTGAAACCTCTGATTGGATGGCTTCCAGAGATCTCACACTCTGCTTGTCCAAAGGAAACGCTCATCTCCGTCCAGAACTCTTCACCCCCAGGCCACTCCAATTCAGCAAATGACACGACTCTTCCCTCTGTGGCTCACCCCAGATATTGGGAAATGTGCTTGATGCTTCCATTGCCTTTACCTCCACATCCAATCCACTAGCAAGCCCTGTGATTTTACTTCCAAAATTCATCTCTAGCCCATCAGCTTGGTCTCACGTGCACCTCCATGCTCCTGGCCACACCTGTTCTCACCTGGGTTCCTGCAACAGCTGTCTCAGTAGTCTCCCCATCTTCATGGCTTCCGCCTCTGCTTAAGTGTGACTGTATAGTTTATCATCTAAGCCAAGTCACTTTCCATTGTGAAAGGAACATTATTGATAATTATACCTGGATGACAGGAATAAACTGGAACTGTTCTGGGCAAAATAGGCCTGTCTGTCTAGCATTCAGACTGATCTTTGCAAACCATAATCTGATCATGTGTCCCTTCTGCTTAAAACCCTTTAGCAGATCTGGTCCCTGGTCACCTTCCAGCATCATCTCATGCCACACCCTCCCAGCTCACTGCTCTCCAGCCACACTGTTCTTCCCTCAGTCCTACCAACATGTCAAGCTCTAATTTACCAGGGTGTCTACACATGATATTGCCTTTGCCTAGAACACGCTTCCCACCTCTCCTTCACATGGGTGCTTCCTTTTTTCCTGTGCCTCTCACTTGAAATCTCTCTTCGGAAAGGCCTTCTCTGACTACTCTGAGTGACCTACCATGACTATTCTTTCTTTCTTAGCAATTATCAATATGTGGGATGATTTTATTCATTTCTCGGTTTACTTTTTCTGTTACTTGGGTGGTTTGTTGGTTTTGATTGTTTTCTTGGTCTGTCTTCCACCCTAGATTGTAACAATTTCTGTCTCATTTATCTAGCACCAAGAAAAGTATCTAGCACATAACAGGACTTCAACAAACACTTATTGAACACATGAACGATTGAGAGAATTTATTTTTTAACTTACTAGTAAGAAGGGAATTTTTGCAAGGTAATAGAAATGCATTACCTTTCTTATAAAACGTATTTCCATTATACACAGATACCACATTTTCTTTATCTATTTATCCATTGATGGACATTTAAGTACTTAGGTTTCTTCCATATATTGGCTGTTGTAAATAATGCTGCAGTTAACATAGGGGTGCATGTATCTTCTAAAAAATTTTTTAATTGAGGTACAGTTGATGTATATTATGTACGTTTCAGGTGTACAACACAGTGATTCACAATTTTTAAAGGTTATACTGCATTTATAGTTATTATAAAGTATTAGCTATTATTCCCTGTGCATCCTTGTAGTTTTATACATAGTAGTTTATACTTCTCAATCCTTTACCCCTATCATGCCCTTCCCTCTCTCTACTAGTAACCACTAGTTTGTTCTCTATATCGTGAGTCTGTTGGGGTTTTTTTTGTTGTTGTTATATTCAAGTTTGTTTTATTTTTTAGATTCCACATGTAAGTATGTAAAAGTTCTCATCACAAGAAAAAAATTTCATCACTGTGTATGGTAATTGATGTTAATTAAACTTATTGGGGTGATCATTTCACAATATGTACCAGTATCAAAACATTATGTTGTATAACTGAAACTAATGTAATGTATTAATTATATCTCAATTAAAATAATAATAATAATAAAGGCCATTCTAATCAGCACCCAGAATCACTGGAAGAGAGGGACCAGAGAGCCTGAGCTTGTGTTTGATCCAGCTGGAGTCAAGTTCCCAGGCACAGAAAGTTTATTTAAGCCTAAATAAACTGAGAACAGAACAAGCTGTGAGACTGTCACCTGGGATCCTCCCAGAAATGCAAAATCTCAAGTTCTACCTCAGATCTACTATGGCAGCCAGGACCAGTTACATAATGTGTGGTACCAGTACCAAATAAAAATGTGCGGACCTTGTTCAGAAATTATTAAAAATTCTAAGATGGTGAAAGCAGGGCAGTAACCAAGCACTGGGCCGTGCTAAGCATGGGGCTCTGCACAGCTGCACAAGCCTCATGCCACAAAGATGGGCAGTTTCCTAGGAAAAGCTACACAGACAGCCAGGGGATTAAAAACTCTGATACAAAGTCACTAAACCCAGGCTTTGCCTATTGGTATCAGATAAAATCATGCTTAGATTGCTAGAAGAATATATCAACTCGAATATTCAGATTGATTCAGAGTCGTCCATCTGGAATAATGTATTATTACCTGGGGAAGATGGGAAAACCACAATCTGGGAAAACATTCTCTGTATTTAGGACACGGCGGTGCCAGTTAGTATTTTTCTGAACCCTCTGGGAAGAAATGCCAAGCAGGAATTTTCCAGGCCTCTCTTGTGGTTTGTATTTGATCCACTAAACCAGGGTTGACTGGAAACTCCAGGCTGGTCAACTCTGCACGGCAGCATTGTGTAGTAATTCTGTACTGTTACTCAAGAAGTTTCATGGTATCCAGATTTCTTCTAAATGAAGGAGAGGGAAAAGCTGGGTTTTGCTCTGACCTTACTCTAAAGTTACTGTTCCTGGTGCAAGGGATGATTTCAGCCCCTTTTTGTGCCCCAAAATGGTTAAGATGGTAAATTTTATGGTATCTGTAGTTTACAATTAAAAAAACGAACTTGACATGTGGAACCTGAAGAAACAGAACCCTGGTGGAATTTCAGCAGGTGGGCCCTGGGGCAAAGGGCAGCTCAGGGTTGATTGAGCAGAGGCACAACCAGAGGGCAAGTGCAGAGCGTGTCCAAGAACAGAGAGCCCAGGATGAGAGACAAACTTGGGCTCTGAAACTGAAAACAAGAGTCCAGGAACAAGTCACAGAGGGCCTTGTCGACAAAAAAATTTTAATCAGTAATCAATCTAAGAAAGAAATAGAGAATTTTATTCCAGCCAATATGAAGATTATAACTCAGGAGACAGTCTTTCAGAAAGCTCTGAGGGGGAGGCTTCTGGGAAGATGGCGGAAGAGTAAGACGCGGAGATCACCCTCCTCCCCACAGATACACCAGAAATACATCTACACGTGGAACAACTCCTACAGAACACCTACTGAACGCTGGCAGAAGACCTCAGACCTCCCAAAAGGCAAGAAACCCCCACGTACCTGGGTAGAGCAAAAGAAAAAAGAATAAACAGAGACAAAAGAATAGGGACGGGACCCCCACCAGTGGGAGGGAGCTGTGAAGGAGGAAAGGTTTCCACACACTAGGAAGCCCCTTCGCGGGCGGAGACTGCGGGAGGCGGAGGGGGAAAGCTTCGGAGCCGCGGAGGAGAGCGCAGCCACAAGGGTGCGGAGGGCAAAGCGGAGAGATTGCCGCACAGAGGAACGGTACCAACCAGCACTCACCAGCCCGAGAGACTTGTCTGTTCACCCGCCGGGGCGGGCGGGGCTGGGAGTTAAGGCTCGGGCTTCGGTCGGAGCGCAGGGATAGGACTGGGGTTGGCGGCGTGAACACTGCCTGCCAGGGGATTAGTGCGCCACGGCTAGCCGGGAGGGAGTCCGGGGAAAAGTCTGGACCTGCCTAAGAGGCAAGAGACTTTCTTACCTCTTTGTTTCCTGGTGCACAAGGAGAGGGGATTAAGAGCGCTGCTTAGGGCTTCCCTGGTGGCGCAGTGGTTGAGAGTCCGCCTGCCGATGCAGGGGACACGGGCTCGTGCCCCGTTCCGGGAAGATTCCACATGCCGCGGAGCGGCTGGGCCCGTGAGCCATGGCAAAAAAGAGCGTTGCTTAAAGGAGCTCCAGAGACGGGCGGGAGCCACGGCTAAAAGCACGGACCCCAGAGACGGGCATGAGATGCTGAGGCTGCTGCTGCCGCCACCAAGAAGCCTGTGTGTGAGCACAGGTCACTATCCACACCTCCCCTCCCGGGAGCCTGTGCAGCCCGCCACTGCAAGGGTCCCCGGATTCAGGGGCAACTCCTCCGGGAGAACGCACGGCGCGCCTCAGGCTGCAGCAACGTCACGCTGGCCTCTGCCGCCGCAGGCTCGCCCCGCACTCCGTGCCCCTCCCTCCCCCCCGGCCTGAGTGAGCCAGAGCCCCCGAATCAGCAGCTCCTTTAACCCCGTCCTGTCTGAGCGAAGAACAGACGCCCTCCGGCGACCTACACGCAGAGGCGGGGCCAAATCCAAAGCTGAGCCCCTGGGAGCTGTGAGAACAAAGAAGAGAAAGGGAAATCTCTCCCAGCAGCCTCAGAAGCAGCGGATTAAAGCTCCACAATCAACTTGATGTACCTGCATCTGTGGAATACATGAATAGACAATGACTCATCCCAAATTAAGGAGGTGGACTTGAGAGCAAGATTTATTATTTTTTCCCCTTTTCCTCTTTTTGTGAGTGTGTATGTGTATGCTTCTGTGTGAGATTTTGTCTGTATAGCTTTGCTTCCACAGTTTGTCCTAGGGTTCTATCCATCCGTTTTTCTGATGTTTATTTAAGTTTTTTCTTTTTTTTCTCTTAATAATTATTTTTTTTATTTTAATAACTTTATTATATTTTATATTACTTTATTTTATTTTACTTTATCTCCTTTCTTTTTTTCCTTCCTTTCCTCCTTCCTTCCTCCCTCCCTCCCTCCCTCCTTTCTTTCTTTCTTTCTTTCTCTCTTTCTACTTCTACTAATTCTTTCTTTCTACTTTTTCTCCCTTTTATTCTGAGCCGTGTGAATGAAAGGCTCTTGGTGCAGCAGCCAGGAGTCAGTGCTGTGCCTCTGAGGAGGGAGAGCCAACTTCAGGACACTGGTCCACAAGAGACCTCCCAGCTCCACATAATATCAAATGGCAAAAATCTCCCAGAGATCTCCATCTCAACACCAGCACCCAGCTTCACTCAACGACCAGCAAGCTACAGTGCTGGACATCCTATGCCAAACAACTAACAAGACAGGAACACAACCCCACCCATTAGCAGAGAGGCTGCCTAAAATCATAACAAGTCCACAGACACCCCAAAACACACCACCAGACGTGGACCTGCCCACCAGAAAGACAAGATCCAGCCTCATCCACCAGAACACAGGCACTAGTCCCCTCCACCAGGAAGTCTACACAACCCACTGATCCAACCTTAGCCACTGGGGACAGACACCAAAAACAATGGGAACTACGAACCTGCAGCCTGCAAAAAGGAGACCCCAAACACAGTAAGATAAGCAAAATGAGAAGACAGAAAAACACACAGCAGATGAAGGAGCAAGATAAAAACGCACCAGACCTAACAAATGAAGAGGAAATAGGCAGTCTACCTGAAAAGGAATTCAGAATAATGATAGTAAAGATGATCCAAAATCTTGGAACTAGAATAGACAAAATGCAAGAAACAGTTAACAAGGACCTAGAAGAACTAAAGATGAAACAAACAACGATGAACAACACAATAAATGAAATTAAAAATACTCTAGATGGGATCAATAGCAGACAAACGGAGGCAGAAGAACGGATAAGTGACCTGGAAGATAAAATAGTGGAAATAACTACTGTAGAGCAGAATAAAGAAAAAAGAATGAAAAGAACTGAGGACAGTCTCAGAGACCTCTGGGACAACATCAAATGCACCAACATTCGAATTATAGGGGTCCCAGAAGAAGAAGAGAAAAAGAAAGGGACTGAGAAAATATTTGAAGAGATTATAGTTGAAAACTTCCCTAATATGGGAAAGGAAATAGTTAATCAAGTCCAGGAAGCACAGAGAGTCCCATACAGGATAAATACAAGGAGAAATACGCCGAGACACATATTAATCAAACTGTCAAAAATTAAATACAAAGAAAACATATTAAAAGCAGCAAGGGAAAACCAACATATAACACACAAGGGAATCCCCATAAGGTTAACAACTGATCTTTCAGCAGAAACTCTGCAAGCCAGAAGGGACTGGCAGGACATATTTAAAGTGATGAAGGAGAAAAATCTACCACCAAGATTACTCTACCCAGCAAAGATCTCATTCAGATTTGATGGAGAAATTTAAACCTTTACAGACAAGCAAAAGCTGAGAGAGTTCAGCACCACCAAACCAGCTTTACAACAAATGCTAGAGGAACTTCGCTAGGCAAGAAACACAAGAGAAGGAAAAGACCTACAATAACGAACCCAAAACAATTAAGAAAATGGGAATAGGAACATACATATCGATAATTACCTTAAATGTAAATGGACTAAATGCTCCCACCAAAAGACACAGATTGGCTGAATGGATACAAAAACAAGACACATATATTTGCTGTCTACAAGACACCCACTTCAGACCTAGAGACACATACAGACTGAAAGTGAGGGGATGGAAAAAGATATTCCATGCAAATGGAAACCAAAAGAAAGCTGGAGTAGCAATTCTCATATCAGACAAAATAGACTTTAAAATAAAGACTATTAGGAGAGACAAGGACACTACATAATGATCAAGGGATCGATCCAAGAAGAAGATATAACAATTGTAAATATTTATGCACCCAACATAGGAGCACCTCAATACATAAGGCAAATACTAACAGCCATAAAAGGGGAAATCGACAATAACACATTCATAGTAGGGGACTTTAACACCCCACTTTCACCAATGGACAGATCATCCAAAATGAAAATAAATAAGGAGACACAAGCTTTAAATGATACATTAAACAAGATGGACTTAATTGATATTTATAGGACATTCCATCCAAAAACAACAGAATACACATTTTTCTCTAGTGCTCATGGAACATTCTCCAGGATAAATCATATCTTGGGTCACAAATCAAGCCTTGGTAAATTTACAAAAATTGAAATTATATCAAGTATTTTTTCCGACCACAACGCTGTGAGACTAGATATCAATTACAGGAAAAAAATCTGTAAAAAATACAAACACATGGAGGCTAAACAATACACTACTTAATAACGAAGTGATCACTGAAGAAATCAAAGAGGAAATAAAAAAATACCTAGAAACAAATGACAATGGAGACACAACGACCCAAAATCTATGGGATGCAACAAAAGCAGTTCTAAGTGGGAAGTTTATAGCAATACAATCCTACCTTAAGAAACAAGAAACACCTTGAATAAACAACCTAACCTTGCACCTAAAGCAATTAGAGAAAGAAGAACAAAAAAACCCCAGAGTTAGCAGAAGGAAAGAAATCATAAAAGTCAGATCAGAAATAAATGAAGGAAACGATAGCAAAGATCAATAAAACTAAAAGCTGGTTCTTTGGGAAGATAAACAAAACTGATAAACCATTAGCCAGACTCATCAAGAAAAAAAGGGAGAAGTCTCAAATCAATAGAATTAGAAATGAAAAAGGAGAAGTAACAACTGACACTGCAGAAATACAAAAGATCATGAGAGATTACTACAAGCAACTCTATGCCAATAAAATGGACAACCTGGAAGAAATGGACAAATTCTTAGAAATGCACAACCTGCCAAGACTGAATCAGGAAGAAATAGAAAATATGAACAGACCAATCACAAGCACTGAAATTGAAACTGTGATTAAAAATATTCCAACAAACAAAAGCCCAGGACCACATGGCTTTACAGGCGAATTCTATCAAACATTTAGAGAAGAGTTAACAGCTATCCTTCTCAAACTCCTCCAAAATATAGCAGAGGGAGGAACACTCCCAAACTCATTCTACGAGGCCACCATCACCCTGATACCAAAACCAGACAAGGATGTCACAAAGAAAGAAAACTACAGGCCAATATCACTGATGAACATAGATGCAAAAATCCTCAACAAAATACTAGCAAACAGAATCCAACACCACATTAAACAGATCATACACCATGATCAAGTGGGGTTTATTCCAGGAATGCAAGAATTTTTCAATATACGCAAATCAATCAACGTGATACACCATATTAACAAATTGAAGGAGAAAAACCATATGATCATCTCAATAGATGCAGAGAAAGCTTTCGACAAAATTCAACACCCATTTATGATAAAAACCCTGCAGAAAGTAGGCATAGAGGGAACTTTCCTCAACATAATAAAGGCCATATATGACAAACCCACAGCCAACATCGTCCTCAATGGTGAAAAACTGAAAGCATTTCCACTAAGATCAGGAACAAGACAAGGTTGCCCACTCTCACCACTCTTATTCAACATAGTTTTGGAAGTTTTAGCCACAGCAATCAGAGAATAAAAGGAAATAAAAGGAATCCAAATCGGAAAAGAAGAAGTAAAGCTGTCACTGCTTGCAGATGACATGATACTATACATAGAGAATCCTAAAGATGCTACCAGAAAACTACTAGAGCTAATCAATGAATTTGGTAAAGTAGCAGGATACAAAATTAATGCACAGAAATCTCTGGCATTCCTATACACTGATGATGAAAAATCTGAAAGTGAAATCAAGAAAACACTCCCATTTACCACTGCAACAAAAAGAATAAAATATCTAGGAATAAACTTACCTAAGGAGACAGAAGACCTGTATGCAGAAAATTATAAGACACTGATGAAAGAAATTAAAGATGATACAAATAGATGGAGAGATATACCATGTTCTTGGATTGGAAGAATCAACATTGTGAAAATGACTCTACTACCCAAAGCAATCTACAGATTCAATGCAATCCCTCTCAAACTACCACTGGCATTTTTCACAGAACTAGAACAAAAACTTTCATAATTTGTATGGAAACACAAAAGACCCCGAATAGCCAAAGCAATCTTGAGAACGAAAAATGGAGCTGGAGGAATCAGGCGCCGTGACTTCAGACTGTACTATAAAGCTACAGTAATCAAGACAGTATGGTACTGGCACAAAAACAGAAAGATCAACGGAACAGGATAGAAAGCCCAGCGATAAACCCTCGCACATACGGTCACCTTATCTTAGATAAAGGAGGCAGGAATGTACAGTGGAGAAAGGACAGCCTCTTCAATAAGTGGTGCTGGGAAAACTGGACATGTACATGTAAAAGTATGAGATTAGATCACTCCCTTACACCATACACAAAAGTAAGCTCAAAATGGATTAAAGACCTAAATGTAAGGCCAGAAACTATCAAACTCTTAGAGGAAAACATAGGCAGAACACTCTATGACATAAATCACAGCAAGATCCTTTTTGACCCACCTCCTAGAGAAATGGAAATAAAAACAAAAATAAACAAATGGGTCCTAATGAAACTTAAAAGCTTTTGCACAGCAAAGGAAACCATAAACAAGACCAAAAGACAACCCTCAGAATGGGAGAAAATATTTGCAAATGAAGCAACTGACAAAGGATTAATCTCCAAATTTTATAAGCAGCTCATGCAGCTCAATAACAAAAAACCAAACAACCCAATCCAAAAATGGGCAGAAGACCTAAATAGACATTTCTCCAAAGAAGATATACAGACTGCCAACAAACACATGAAAGAATGCTCAACATCATTAATCATTAGAGAAATGCAAATCAAAACTACAATGAGATATCATCTCACACTGGTCAGAATGGCCCTCATCAAAAACTCTAGAAACAATAAATGCTGGAGAGGGTGTGGAGAAAAGGGAACCCTCTTGCACTGCTGGTGGGAATGTAAATTGATACAGCCACTGTGGAGAACAGTATGGAGGTTCCTTAAAAAACTAAAAATAGAACTACCATATGACCCAGCAATCCCACTACTGGGCATATACCCTGAGAAAACCATAATTCAAAAAGAGCCATGTACCAAAATGTTCACTGCAGCTCTATTTACAATAGCGCGGAGATGGAAACAACCTAAGTGTCCATCATCGGTGAATGGATAAAGAAGATGTGGCACATATATACAATGGAATATTACTCAGCCATAAAAAGAAACGAAATTGAGCTATTTGTAATGAGGTGGATAGACTTAGAGTCTGTCATAGAGAGTGAAGTAAGTCAGAGAGAGACAAATACCGAATGCTAACACAAATATATGGAATTTAAGAAAAAAAAATGTCATGAAGAACCTAGGGGTAAGACGGGAATAAAGACACAGACCTACTAGAGAAAGGACTTGAGGATATGGGGAGGGCGAAGGGTAAGCTGTGACAAAGTGAGAGAGAGGCATGGACATATATACACTACCAAACGTAAGGTAGAGCTAGTGGGAAGCAGCCTCATAGCACAGGGAGATCAGCTCCGTGCTTTGTGACCGCCTGGAGGGGTGGGATAGGGAGGGTGGGAGGGAGGGAGATGCAAGAGGGAAGAGATATGGGAACATATGTATAACTGATTCACTTTGTTAGAAAGCAGAAACTAACATACCACTGTAAAGCAATTATACCCCAATAAAGATGTTAAAAAAAAAAAAAGTGAAAACAGAAAAAAAATGTAAAAAAAAAAAAAAAAAAAAAAAAAACAGCTCTGAGGGGAATTCCCTGGTGGTCCAGTGGTTAGGACTCTGCTCTTTCACAGCCGAGGACGCGGGTTCGATCCCTGGTCAGGGAACTAAGATCCTGCAAGCCGTTCCACCCATTAGAGGTCAAAGCAGTTATATAAGTTTTTGAGGCAAAGGGTTATACATCAAAGTGACATATTGACTATGTAGTCCAACAGGCAAGCAGTGGGTCATTGTGACCCCTTACAGGATTAAAAGGAAATGTTAATTCCTAAAGAGTTACCTTGCTGGGGGCTTCCCTGGGGGCTTCCCTGGTGGCGCAGTGGTTGAGAGTCCGCCTGCCGATGCAGGGGACGCGGGTTCGTGCCCCGGTCCAGGAAGATCCCACATGCCACGGAGCGGCTGGGCCCGTGAGCCATGGCCGCTGAGCCTGCGCGTCCGGAGCCTGTGCTCCGCAACGGGAGAGGTCACAACAGTGAGAGGCCCGCGTACCACACACAAAAAATAAATAAATAAAAATAATTTTTTAAAAAAGTTACCTTGCTGATGCCAGGAGGAAATTGCTTTTTTTTTTTTCTTTTTGGCAAGTAGGCATTCCTGTGTCTTTTAAGGGAACCTAGTTAATGTGTAGTACAGATGCACAATGTACACTAAAGGGGAGGGGATAGTGGTTCAAAAAGCAGAGAAAATTTTACGTTAGATTTTTTTCTTGTCCTGCCTTAAAATAATTTTGTTTCATCAGTTTAAATGTCAATCTCAAGGATTTGGGCTTTATTTTGAAAGCAGAGGAGAGCCACCGAAAGTTTCTGATTGGAAGTGGCTTAAGGCTACGCCTCAGAGGACAAGGATTCTGACAATATATCTCCAATTAACTTCCCATGAGACCCAGGGAAGAACTCTTTCTCAGGGGCCTAGGTTTATCTACAAACTAGGATAACTCTACATCTAAATTTAGGAATAACGTGGGGGTAGGAGACAAGCTGAAGGAGGTTAAATTAGTCCTTAGATCTACAAGTTCCAGGTCTGGGGCAGGATCCCAGCGTCTGTATTTTTAACGAGCTCCTGTGATGATTCTGATGCATGGCAAGTTCGTGAATCACCTGACTGGGTGGTACCTAATGCTGGTTCCATTGTGATGTGCTGAGACTCAGTGGTGGTGGGGAAGGCAGTCTTTAGAAGTGTTAACGAGAAAACCACAGGCCCAAAATGGTGCCACTTGTGCTCCCGTGATACCAAGCCTAGACTTAATACTTGACTTAGTTGCAGTTTCAACCCTCCCCAGAAATGTAATCTTAACCAGTGGAATTTTCCGGTCAGCACCGAAGAGGTAATCTGCATGTGGGCCCTCTCCATCCACGCCCCACCCCCAGAAGAGGTAACATGCATGATAAAAGTTTTGATGATCCCTTTCCCCCAAAAAGAAGATATCCTGACCTAGAAATAATCTTTTTTCTTTTGTCTTGTCCCACCCTTCTTCCTGTAAAAGCTCTCCGTTTCGTACACCCACTCAGAGCACTCTTCTAGTTGCTAGGTGTGATGCTGTTTGATTCATGAGTTGTTGAATAAAGCCAACTAGACCTTCAAATGTACTGTTGAATTTTGTTTTTTTAACAGAAGTGAAGAAAGTTCCCGTAAGACTGATGTAATTGTCTTGGCAAGAAGTAATGAGAATGTGGGATGGTGGCAATAGAGAATGGAAAAATAAACGACTAACGGAAAACACCACCAATGTAGAATTGAGGGAATGTACCTAGTAATTGGAAGTGAGGGTTGAGGAAGGGGGCAAGGATGACGACAAGGTTTTGAGCCTTGGCCAGGGCAGTGACAAATTAAATACATGCAAGGAAATTATTTCAATTTTGGTCTTCCCACTGTCTTTCATTCATGAAAACCAGCGTACATGGGTCTGATCACTACTGGGTGAAACGATATTCCAAATCTTTCAAACGACAACTAATATTTATTACCCAGACACTATGCCACAGGCGCTATGCTCTGCATTTTAGTCTCATTTAATTGTCACTAGGAGGTAGCTCTGGTTCACATTCATTATCTCATTTAATCCTCAAACTGCCCCCAAGGGGACTGCTACTATTATCCATATTTGACAGATGAGGAAGCTGAAACTTGGAGAAACAAAGGAACTCACCTAAGGTCATCTAGATGAAGAGCAGACATTCAAAGCCAGTCTGCCTCAGAACCTGCCAACTAAAATTTGGCATTGCCATCTACCTCTACAAGGATTGAATCACGAACCACTGTGGCTGCTGACCTTCAACACCCCCTGAAAGGAGGTCAGGGTGGAGATCAGGAATGCGGCACTCTGTGATCTGGGAAAAACTGGCAAAACAGGTCTTCATATAGTTAGATATTTTCAGGAGAAGATCTTATGAGCTCCAATTCTTGCATCTACTCACATCTAGAAAAGAACTAAAATTATAAACTGTGACATCTGCTCCTCCTGACTAGCAACAAGCCTCTGTCCAACTGCATGCTTGACTGCACGCACCACCCCCCTTCACTATAATCATTTACAACACTGACCTTCCCCCAACCTCTTTGGAGCAGTTTCTCAGAGCTATCTGAAATGCAGTCTCCGGGCAGTAGTCCTCATTTTGCCCCAAATAAAACTTAACTCATGGGCTTCCCTGGCGGCGCAGTG
Organism: Orcinus orca; assembly: GCF_937001465.1. NCBI lineage: Eukaryota > Metazoa > Chordata > Mammalia > Artiodactyla > Delphinidae > Orcinus > Orcinus orca. The sequence goes on along the minus strand of NC_064566.1, from coordinate 37,721,111 downwards.
GTTGAGAGTCCCCCTACCAATGCAGGAGACACGGGTTCGTGCCCCGGTCTGCGAAGATCCCACATGCCGCGGAGCGGCTGGGCCCGTGAGCCATGGCCGCTGAGCTTGCGCGTCCGGAGCCTGTGCTCCACAACGGGAGAGGCCACAACAGTGAGAGGCCCGTGTACTGCAAAAAAACAAACAAAAAAACCTCACAATTCTCACATTGTGCTTCTTTTTTTTCAGTCGACAAACCCAAGCCCTCCGCCATTATGATACCCTGAAGCCCTGTTAAAACACCAGTCAAGTCTGGATGCAAAAATAAAAGTGAGGCAACCATGAATCAATCTATCATTTTTAGGCAAGTGAAAGATTACAAGTTGTATTTGAAAACACTGCCTAATATCCAAGTAGACTGTTCAAATTTAAATGTTTAACTGAATGGGATTTTTGTTTGTTTTCCTTAGAAAATAAATTCAGATGATGTGGGGTTTCTGGTGGGGGGGGTTGTTTTAATGCTAGAAAATTCTGTTAGCCTTTAGGTAAATGAGGATTGCTGTAACGTGCCCTAGAACGATCTGTCGGGAAATAATTGCACAATTGTGCCAGTTCAGGGTGTCCCCTCCTCCTGAGATTTCCTCCACACCCTCTTCTGGACAGTCACTGTGTAATGACAAAAGCTGAAAGTGACAGGAAGGCTCTCACCCTTTACCTTATAGACTCACAGTCAACTTAATCCAATACAGCCACAATCCAGCTGAACTAGTGGGAAGGTTTGATATTGTGATAAGAAATTTATATTTGGTCTTCATCTTCTTTCCTGGCACAGAGTTCCTAAAACCCTTGGAATTTCCAAGGCGATGAGAGGCAGAAAAGTGTCTTTCGTTGTTAATGAGGTGAGTTTTGGACCACACCTAAGGATGGGGGCTGGCTGCCAGTGGAGCCAACCATGTGATTAGTGTTGGAACTTTCAGTCCCACTCTTGACACTGGCCATTGGCAACTGAACTCAACGTCCAGCCTATCTCCACTCTCAATGCTGCCGCTGCTTTATCTAGAGCTTCCAGTTGGTAAACATGTGGAGATTGGTCTAGAGTGGCACTAGGAGAGGGCATGGAAGCTCCTTGCCCCTTCCCCATACCTTACCCTTCCAGCCAGCTGTTCCTGAGCCTTCTATAATAAACTGATAATCTAAGTAAGTAAAATGTTTCTCTGAGTTCTGTGAGCCACTCTAGCAAATTAATTGAACCCAAGGAGCGGGTCACGGGAACCTCTGATTTATAGCCACTTGGTCAGAAGTACAGGCATACCTTGGAGATATTGTGGGTTCGGTCCCCAGACCACAGCAGTAAAGTGAGTCACATGAATTTTTTGGTTTCCCAGTGCATATAAAAGTTATGTTTACACTATACTATAGTCTATGAAGCGTGCAATAGCATTGTCTTAAAAAATGTATATACCTTAATTTAAAACTGCTTTATTGATTAAAAAAATGCTAAGCATCTTCTGAGCCTTCAGCAAATTGTAATCTTGCTGCTGGTGGAGGGTCCTGCCTCCATGTTGATGGCAGCTCACTGATCAGCGTGGTGTTTGATGAAGTTGGGGCAGCTGTGGCAATTTCTTAAAATAAGACAACAATGAAGTTTGGCAGATCACCGACTCTTCCTTCTCTTCCTTTCACAAATGATTTCTCTGTAGCAGGCAATACTGTTTGAGAGCATTTTACCCAGAGTAGAACTTCTTTCAAAATTAGAGTCATTTTTCTCTCAACCCTGCCACTGCTTTATTAACTAAGTTTATGTAATATTTTATATCATTTGTCTTCATTTCAACAATCTTCACAGCAATCTTCACCAGGAGTAGATTCCACCTCAAAAACCACTTCCTTTGCTCACCCATAAGAAGCAACTCCTCATCCGTTCAAGTTTTACCATGAGATTGCAGCAATTCAGTCATATTTTCAAGCTCCACTTCTAATTCTAGTTCTCTTGCTATTTCCACACGTGCAATTACTTCCTCCACTGAAGTCCTGAACCCCTCAAAGTCATCCATGAGGGTTAGAATCAATTTCTTCCAAACTTCTATTAATGTTAATATGTTGACGTCTTCCCACGAATCATGAATGTTCTTAATGGCATCTAGAATGGTGAATCCTTTCCAGAAGGTTTCCAATTTACTTTGCCCAAATCATCAGAGGAATCATTATCTATGGTAGCTATAGTCTTACAAAATGTATTTCTTAAAAAATAAGACTTGATAGTTGAAATTACTCCTTGATCCATGGGCTGCGGAATGAATGTTGTATTAGCAGGCATGTAAACAACATTAAACTTGATGTACAACTCCATCAGAGCTCTTGGGCAACCAGGTGCACTGTCAGTGAGCAGTAATATTTTGAAAGGAATCTCTTTTTCTGAGCAGTAGGTCTCAGCAGGGAGCTTAAAATATTCATTAAACCATGTTGTAAACACTTGTGCTGTCATCCAGGCTTTGTTATTCCATTTATAGAGCACAGGAAGAGTAAACTTAGCATAATTCTTAAGGGTCCTAGGATTTTCACCATGGTAGATAAGCATTGGCTTCAGCTGAAAGTCACTACCTGCATTAGCCCCTAACAGGAGAGGAAGCCTGTCCTTTGAAGCTTTGAAGCCAGGCATTGACTTCTCCTCTCTAGCTATGAAAAGTACTAGATGGCCTCCTTTTCCAATATAAGGCCGTTTTGTCTACACTGAAAATGTTGTTTAGTGTAGCCACCTTCATTAATGATCTTAGCTAGATCTTCTGGATAACTTGCTGCAGCTTCTACATCAGCACTTGCTGCTTCACTTTTATGTTATGATGACAGCTTCTTTCCTTAAACTTCATGAACCAACCTCTGCCAGCTTCAAACTTTTCTTCTGTAGCTTCCTCACCTCTCTCAGCCTTCACAGAATTGAAGAGTTAGGGCCTTGCTCTGGATTAGGCTCTGGCTTATGGGAATGTTGTGACTGGTTTGATCTTCTATCCAGACTACTAAAACTTTCTCCATATCAGCAATAAGGCTCTTTCACTTTTTTCTCATTCTTGTATTCACTGGAGTAGCACTTTCAATTTCTTTCATGTACTTTTCCTTTACATTCACAATTTGGCTATTTGATGCAAGAGGCCTACCTTTCAGCCTATCTCAGCTTTCAAAATGCCTTTCTCACTTAGCTTAATCATTTCTAGCTTTTGATTTAAAGTGAGAGATGTGTAACTCTTCCTTTCATTTGAATACTTAAGAGGCCATTATAGGGTTACTAATTGGCTTAATTCCAATATTGCTGTTGTCAGGGAATAGGGAAGCCTGAGGAGAGGGAGAGAGATGGGGAACGGCCAGTTGGAGCAGTCACAACACACATTAAGTTCACCATCATACATGGGTGCAGTGGTGCCACAAAACAATTACAATAGTAACATCAAAGATCATTGATCCTCTTCTGGGGACGGTATCTAGAGGCATTCAGGATGGTTCAGCATTTGACATACCGTCGTAGGCTGTCCTACAATACAGCCTCTAACAAAACCAGGCTGTCCCGAACCCCTGGTAATAGAATTGTTTACCTTTATACCAAGAAAGTTGGGAAAGCACCAAAATCCGCATGTGGCGTGTGCCCAGGCCGACTTCGAGGAGTTCGTGCTGTGAGACCTAAAGTTCTTATGAGGTTTTCTAAAACGAAAAAACATGTTAGCCGGGCCTACGGTGGTTCCATGTGTGCTAAATGTGTCCGTGACAGGATCAAGCGCGCTTTCCTCATTGAGGAGCAGAAAATCGTTGTGAAAGTGTTGAAAGCACAAGCACAGAGTCAGAAAGCTAAATAGAAAAATAAAGCTTCTTTGAGTAATTAAAAAAAAAAAAAAAAAAGATCACTGATCACAGATCACCCTGACAAATAATGAGAGTGAAAAAGATTGAAGTATTCCAAGAATCAGGGAAATGTGACAGAGACACAAAGTAAGGAAATGCTGTTGGAAAAATTGTACTGATAGACTTACTGAACACAGGGTTGCCACAAACTTTCAATTTGTTAAAGAAAACAAAAAAGAAAGAAAAAAAAACAGTATCTGTGAAGCACAATAAAGCAAAGTACAATAAAAAGAGGTATGCCTGAAAAAAAAAAAAAAAAGAGGTACGCCTGTACGGTTAACAACCTGGATTTGTGACTGGCATCTTAAGTGGGGGCAGTTTTGTGGTTCTGAGCCCCTAACCTGTGAAATCGGATGCTATCTCCAGGGAGATACGTTCAATTGAGTTGAGTTGTAGGACAACCAGCTGGTGTTGGAGAATTGCTTGGCGTGGGGAGACACCACACACACACTCTGCCACACACTGGTGACCAAAATTGTTAGGTTTTCCACACTTCCCAAAATGCTAAGAAGCTTTGTGAAGCCTCCCTTCTCTGATCATCTCTTCAACTAATCTGGTTATGTCATATCCAAATGTCACATGGAAGTATGACAGCAATTTGTGTCTATAGTTCTCTGGCTGTGTTATAAATGAAAGAAAGAAGTGAATCATTCAATGTACCCAACACTTTGCTTATTCCACACCGAGTTTACACCACACCTTCCTGCAAATTGCTCACTATAAACCTCATGTCTACATTCCACTCAAATAATTTTTAAATTAGATTTTACATTTATTATTAATATAACATGCTGTGTAAGTATACAGGAGCCTGAAAATGGCAATCTAGTACTTGGCTTAAATAATACAAGCACTTGCTGTGATCTTTATCAGCACTCAGCCTTCCTTTATTATGGCTTTTAAAAAACAAATTTTAAAAGTACATGATTCCTTTAGGCTACTGTTTAGGAAAGACTGGAGTAAAACATTTCCAGTAATGAATCAGTTGTATATAGGTTCAGATTAGAAAATGTCAAGCACTGGAAAAAAAATACATTTTAAATTAGCTCAATTTAAATATGGGGCCATTTCATTTAAACATCTGATTTGAATCTTCAGTGTTTCACTCATTTTATGTGTTAATTCCATTATACCAGATCTTACTTTGGTAATTTCTCAAGTGTCCCAGAGAAGATAAAAAAGGAATTCAATTTCTGTCAATTACATTGTATGTCTTCATGTGACCAGGATGAGAAACTTCTGCTCCCTACATGGCAGTCACGACAGGAAAAGAATTCCCCCAGTCCACCAGCAAGGAACAAATAACACTGTTGTTCAGACTAAAGACTGCATAGCTGGGGATATTCACATTCTGATTCCTTCCAGAGCACTTCATTTCAGCAAATAAGGACTGATTCCTTTCAAAATTCAACTTCAGTTGAAAAACACTGAGGTACAGATAGAGCCACAAATGCAGAGGTTACAGACACGGACAAAAGTGCTCCCAGTAAGGTGGCAGGGATCTCAGGTGGGGCCTTTCCTTCAATAACAAATGCATTCAGAAGGTTCCGGAGCACGATTCAGTTTTTCTCAAAATGTCATGACACCCTGCTGACTCTTCTTCAATTAGGCCTGCTGAGACCAGAGAAACCGATCACATTTTTCAAGCATGCTTTGTATCAAGGCTCTGAAATCCCAAAGAAAAGAAACAGGCAAATTTAGCTGTCATTGTTCATTCTTTTCAGAAGAAAGGATTAAAAAAGCTGACTGACTCTGTGCATCAAAAGACACAATCAACAGACTGAAAAGGCATCCTGTGAATATGGCATCCTGTCCTACACAATAGGAGAAAATATTTGCAAATCACATATCTGAGAGGTTAATATTGAGAATATGTAAAGAACTCGTATGACAAAAAACAAATAATGCAATTTAAAAATGGGCAAAAGACTTGAACAGGTATTTCTCCAAAGATGACATTCAAATGGCCAACGAGCATATGAAAAGATGTTCAACATCAATAATCACTAGGGAAATGCAAATAAAACCACAATGAGATATCACCTCATGCCCATTAGGATAGCTACTATCCAAAAAAACAAAACAAAACAAAAATCAAAACAAAAAAAACCCAGAAAATAACTAGTGTTGGTGGGGATGTGCTATAACTGGTGGGAATGTAAAATGGTGCAGGCTCCATGGAAAACAGTATGGAGGTTCCTCAAAAAATTAAAAATAGAAGTACCATCTGATCCAGCAATTCCACACCTGGGTATACACCCAAAAGAACTGAAAGCAGGGTCTCAGAGATATCTGTAAAGTCATGTTCATAGCAGCATTACTCACATTATGCTAAGTGAAACAAGCCAGCCACAAAAAGACAAACACTGTATGATCCCACTTATATCAGGTACGTAGAGTAGCCAAAGTCAGAGACAGAAAGTAGAATGGTGGTTACCAGGGCTTAGGTGGAGGGGAAAGGGGGAGCTGTTGTTTAATGGGTATAGAGTTTCAGTTTTGTAAGTTGAAAAAGTTCTGGAAACTGCCTGCACACTGATATGAATATACTTAACACTACTGAACCAAGTGGTTAAAAACGGTTGGCAGGAAATTTTATGTTATCTGTATTTTACCACAGTTAAAACAAAACAAAACAAAAAAAAACCCTGACTGAGACAATTAGGTATGCGGTACCAATAATAGTCTTAAAGAATTGAGTACACATCAGATTTGGGTATTTATATTAACCTAAACAGTGTTTTGGTGATGACTGTGAACAAAATATTACTTTAGCCTCTTCTCTTAATCACCTTCATCAACAGAGGAGTCTCTGTTCCCTCATCTATGAATGAGGGGTTGAGACTATGTGATCTCTATAGTCCCGTCCACCTCTGAAAATCTGTGCAATTCTACATTCCCCAGGTGCCTGTGGATAGGGCAGGACAGACATACATTACCTCTGCCTTTTCTCGGCAATCCTCAGGATATCACAGGTTCTGGTAAACCTCTCTGACAGCTCAAGGGTCAAACCACATTCTTGTAGCAGTGACCAGGCCCGGTCTGGGCCCATGACCTTAGCTAACAGGAGTGCCACATTCTCCACGTTGATAGGGGAAGGCCCATCGCTGAAGTTCCCATTTGGTGACTTCTGGGGGGCTGGCTTTGTGCTCTTGTTCTGTACCAGGTGTAGGAGAAGCTTCCATTCCTCCACAGTCTCTGGGATCCAACCTACTCAAACACAGAGAAACAATGTGGGCTCTGATCGCTCTTAGCACTCTGCCTGCATACAGGAGAAACCATTCGTGAAAATGTTTCATACCAAAACATAAAAATATTAAAGAATATAATCTCATTACCCCCAATACAGAGTTGTTTTCTGAATATTTGTTGAATAAATAGCTCACGAAAAGGAGAAGCCATAAAATTAGCTCCAACATTCCTTCATTTGCTCACGCAGTAAGTAATTACCCAGGGCACACTGCATACTAGGCACTGAATGTGAATGAGGAACAAACAGACATGATGAGCCCGGCCTGCACTCCTGTGGAACTCATGATCCAGTAAAGGAGACAGAACTTAGACAAACACATAAATAAATCTATGCTTATAAACTGTGCTAAGTGCTTGCTATAAAGGAAAAGATCAAAGAGCCATTAGAGAGATTGGCAGGTTTGGGTTTTTTTTTTTTTTTTTTTTTTTAAAGGATCAGAGAAGGGCTGTATGAGAAGCGACAGTTAAGCAGAGAGCTGAAAGATGAGACAAGTTTAGTGAGCATGTGCTTGTGGCCCATATGTACACAAACGTGCAGGGAAGGTGTCAGGAATGGAGGGTGAAGGAGCCTGCATTTCTGACAAAGGAAACATGGAAAATGACTCGACACAGGAAGGAACTAGGTGAGTTCAAGGAACTGAAAAAAGGCCTACAATGCACAAAGGTGGCAGTGAGGAGTGAGAATGAGATGATAGGGCCAGGCCATAAGGGAACAGCTTAAGAATCTGGATTTTATTTTCAGTCCAATGTAAGGGGCTTCAAGGAGGAGAGCCACATAATCCAATTTTTGTTTAAAAGAACCATTCTGAGAGTCAGCAACGTGGTGGAGTGAAAAGCTACCTTTGTCTCTCCCCTTAACCTACAACCAGTAAAACATCCACAACACAACAAAGGTTCTTGTGTCTGACACACCAAGAAACCAGAGAATTCTCCACATATCTATACAACTAAAGGTGATGGACTGGAACACATAGAAGAGGCAGGAGCAGGGAAACAGTGGAGGCGGTGTCTGCAGTCCCAGTCCTCCAGCCCCAGAGAAGCTGACGGTAGCAGGGGAAGCAGTGCACATGACCCCAGCCCCCAGCCCCCCACTCGAAGTAGCAAGCCCATGAATCTTACAACACTGGACATGGCAGGGCCACCTGAGCAATCCTAGCTATTGCCCCTGCCCCTTCCTCCCCAATAGCAGTGGAACTTGCCACTCAAGGGCTCCTGGACAGGAGGGAGCCCACCATCCTGGTGCACCAGGTGGCAATGCTAGCAACACTGGCAGAAGTAAGGCGACCCTGCAGGTACAGGAAGTGATAATGCAGGCATCGGGCCACACCACAGATGGAGATGGTAGAGGGCACAAAGTGCAGACTCTCAAATATAACCAGAGGCAGCTGACGTAAGAGAAACCCAAAACTTGTGCTATAGCGCCACCTACTGGAAAACAAAAGAAAGGCCTCTAATTTCTAACCTGTTGGATCATTAGAATCAAGCAGAAAGGTGCTTGCTACTTTAAATGTGTGTCAGAGGAACAACTTCATCAAACACTGTGAAGAACCATAGTGACACTGTACCACAAAAGGAAAATGACAATTCTCCAGAAACCAAACTTAAAGTCACAGAATACTGTGATCTAACTGACAGAGAATTCAAAATAGCTGTCATGAAGAAAGTCAAGGAACTACAAGAAAACTCAGGCAGTTCAATGAACTCAGGAACGAAATTAATGAACAGAGGAATACTTTACAAAAGAGATTAAAACTCTAAAAAACAAATTCTAGAACTAAAGAATTCAATAAATGAGTTGAAGAAAACATTAGAAAGCACTGAAAATAGAGCAGATCACATGGGAGAGAGAATTAGTGAGCTTGAAGATAGAACTCTAGAAATGACACAAGCAGAAGAAGAAAGAAATAAGATATTTGAAAAAATTCTATGAGAACTATCCGACTCCTTAGGAAAGACAACATTAGGGTAATGGGTTTCCCAGAAGGAGAAGAAAGGGAGAGGGGAGCAGAGAGTTTATTTAAAGAAGTAATAGCTGAGAGCTTCCCAAACTGGAGAAGGAACTGGATATACAAGCCCATGAAGCTAAGAGAACACCTAATTATCTCAATACAAAAATACCTTCTTCAAGGGACTTCCTTCCCTGCTGGTGCAGTGGTTAAGAATCCATCTGCCAATGCAAGGGACATGGGTTCATGCCCTGGTCCAGGAAGATTCCCACATGCCGCGGAGCAACAAAGCCCGTGTGCCACAACTACTGGTCCTGCACTCTAGAGCCCACGAGCCACAACTACTGAGCCCACCCACCTAGAGCCCGTGCTCTGCAACAACAGAAGCCACCACAATGAGAAGCCAGAGCACTGCAATCAAGAGTAGGCCCCGCTCGCCACAACTAGAAAAAGCCCGCACGCAGCAATGAAGACCCAACGCAGCCAAAAATAAATAAATAAATAAATAAATAAATGTATTAAAAAAAGACCTTCTTCAAGACATATTATATTAAAATTGTTAAAAGTCATGACAAAGAATTAAGGCAGCCAGGGGAAAAAGGAAGGGTAACCTACAAAGGAACCTCCATTAGGTTATTAACAGATTTCTCAGCAGAAACTCTACAGTCCAGAAGAAAGTGGAATGACATTCTCAAAATACTGAAAGATAAAAACCATCACCCAAGAATACTCTATCCAGCAAAGTTATCATTCAGATATGAATGATAAATAAGGACTTTCCCAGACAAACAAAAGCTGAGGAAGTTCATCAACACTAGACCTGCATTTACAAGAAATGTTGAAAGGAGCTCTTTACCAGAAACAAACAAACAGAAAAGAGCAAAGTACACAAATCTTTGAGTAAAGTGATAAGCAGACAGAATCTTTAAACTGCAACTCTTTATCAGAATAGGTTTTTTAAACACTTTACAGCATAAAGGTTAAAGGGCAAAGATGAGTAGAAAAAGTAATTATAGCTACTTCAATTTGGTAACAAACTCACAACATAAAAAGGGATAATTTGAGGCAAGAAAAATACAAAAGGGGGAGAGGAAAAGGGTGGAACTCATATAGGTACATAAAGATAAGATGCTATAAGCAGAAAAAGGACTACTTTATCTATGACATGTTTCATACAAACCCCATGGTAACCACAAAAAATAAATCTAGGGCAAAGACACAAAACATTAAAAAAGAGGAAAGTGAGAAAAACATCATAAAAAAACACCAAAGCAAAATGGCAGACAGAAATACACGGAAAAAGAAATAATGAAGATATAGAGCAACCAGAAAACGAAAGATAAAATAGCAGTACCAAATCGTCATCTGTCAATAATCATCCTAAATGTAAATGGATTGAATTCACCAATCAAAAGACACAGAAAGGCTGGGTGGATTAAAAACCAAGAGCCAACTGTATGCTGCCTCCAGGAGACTCATCTCAGAGTTTAAGACAATTATAGGCTCAAAGTAAAGAGATGGAAGATGACACTCCAGGCAAATGGCAGCCGAAAGAAAGTGGGTGTAGCCATACTTATATCAGACAAAATAGACTTCAAACCAAAAAAGATAACAAGAGACAAAAGTGGATAGTATATAATGATAAAGGGGATAATTCATCACAAAGACATAATGTTATTAATATATATGCACCTAACACAGGAGCACCAAAATATATAAAACAATTATTAACAGACTTAAAAGGAGAAATTGACAGCAACACAATAATAGTAGGGGAATTTAGCAGCCCACTGACATCAATGGATAGATCATCCGGACAGAAAGTCAACAAGGAAGCAGCAGCCTTAAATGAAACATCAGACTAGATGGATTTGATAGATTTGTACAGAACATTCCATTCAATTGCATCAGAATACACATTCTTCTCAAGTGGACATGGAACTTTCTCAAGGGTAAACCGTATGTTGGGACACAAAACAAATCTCAGTGAATTTAAGAAGACTGAAATCGTATCAAGAATATTTTCCAATTTCTATGAAACTAGAAATCAACTATAAGAAAGCTGGAAAAATTACAAATATGTGGAGACTGAACAACATGCTACTGAACAACTACCAAGTCAATGAAAATCAAAGAAGATATCAAAAGTTACCCAAAGACAAATGAAAATATGACATACCAGAATCTATGGGATGAAGCAAAAGTGATACTAAAAGGGAAGTTTAAGCAATACATGCCTACCTCAAGAAACAAGAAAAATCTAAAATAAACAATCTAACCCTGTACATAAAGGAACTAGAAAAAGAACAAATGAAGCCCCAAATCAGTAGAAGGCAGGAAATAATTAAGATCAGAGCAGAAATAAATGAAATAAAGACTAAAAAGACAATAGAAAAGATCAATAAAACTAAAAGCTGGTTCTTGAAAAGATAAACAAAATTGACAAATCTTTAGCTAGACTCACTAATCTTAGAGAAGGCTCTGATAAATAAAATCAGAAATGCAAGAAGAAAGATAACAATGGATACCACAGGAATAGAAAGGCTTATAAGAGAATAATATGAACAGCTACATGCCAACAAATTGGACAACCTAGAAGAAATGGACAAATTCTTAGAATCATAAAACCTTCCAAGACTGAATCATGAAGAAATGAAAAATCTACATAGCCCGATCACTGGTACAGAAATTGAAATAATAATCAAAGCTCCTAAAAAACATGAGTCTAGGACCAGATGCCTTCATAGGTGAATTCTATCAAACATTCAAAAGACTTAATACCTATCCTTTTCAAACTCTTGAAGAGAAGGGAATGCTTTCTAACTCATTTTACAAAGCCAACAACACCCTGATACCAAAACCACACAAAGACTCAAAAAAATTACAGGTCAGTATCTCTGATGAACATAGATGCAAAAATTCTCAACAAAATATTAGCAAACCGAATACAATACATAAAAAGAATCATACACCATGACCAAGTGGGATTTATTCCAGGGATGCAAGAATAGTTGTATCCACAATAAATTCACGTGATACACCACATTAACAAAATGAAGGATAAAAACCATATAATTATCTCAATAGATGCAAAAAAAAAAGCATTTGACAAGATTCAACACCCATTTATGATAAAACGAACTTTCAATAAAGTGGGTATAGAAGGAACATACCTCAACATAATAAGGCCATATATGACAAACTCACAACTAATATCATTCTCAATGGTGAAAAACTGAAAGCTAGCCCTCTAAATCAGGAACAAGACAAGGATGCCCACTCTTACCACCCTTATTCAACATAGTACCAGAAGTCCCAGCTAGAGCAATCAGGCAAGAAAAAGAAAAGGCATCCAAATTGGAAAGGAAGAAGTGAAACTGTCACTATTTGTGGATGACATGATTTATACATAGAAAACCCTAAAGACTCCACCAAAGAACTACTAGAAATAATAAAGTTGCAGGGTACAAATCAACATTCAAAAATCTGTTGCGTTTCTATACACTAACAATGAGCTAGCAGAAAAAGAAATTAAGAAAACAATTCCATTTATAGTCACAACAAAAAGAATAAAATACCTAGGAACAGATTTAACCAAGGAGGTGAAAGACCTGTATACTGAAAACTATAAGACACCGCTGAAAGAAACTGAAGAAGACACAAATAAATGGAAAGATATTCCCTGCTCATGGACTGGAAGAATTAACATTGTTAAAATGTCCATATTGCCAAAGCAATCTATAGATTCAATACAATCCTTATCAAAATCCCAAAAACATTTTTCACAGAAATAAAACAAAAAATTCTAAAATTTACATGGAACCACAAAAGACCCCAAATAGCCAAAACAATCCTGAGCGAAGAGAACAAAGCTGGAGGTATCACACGCTCTGATTTAAAACTATATTATAAAGCCACAGTAATCAAAACAGCATGGTAGTGGCAGAAAAACAGATACATATATCAATGGAACAGAACTGAGAGCCCAGAAATAAACCCATACATATATGGACAATTAATATACAACAAAGGAATAAGGAACATCCAATGGAGAAAGGATAGTCTCTTCTATAAATGGTGTTGGGGACACTGGACAGCCTCATGCAAAAAAATGAAAGTAGACCACTACCTCACACCATACACAAAAATCAACTCAAAATGGATTAAAGACTTAAATGTAAGATCCAAAACCATAAACTCCTAGAAGAAAACATAGGCACGACACTCTCTGACATCAGTCCTAGGAATATCTTTCTAGCTAGGTCTCCTCAGGCAAGGGAAACAAAAGCAAAGATAAACAAATAGGACTACATCAAACTAAAAAGCTTCTACACAGCAAAAGAAACCATCCACAAAATGAAAAGATGACCTATTGAATTGGAGAAGATATTTGCAAATAATATATCCAGTAAGAGGTTAATAACCAAAAATACATAAACAACTGGATGAAAAAATGGGCAGAGGAACTGAATAGACATTTTCCCAAAGATGACATACAGATGGCCAAGAAGCACATGAAAAGATGTTCCACATCACTAATTATTAGGGAAATGCAAATCAAAACCACATGGGAGGACTTCCCTGGTGGCTCAGTGGTTAAGAATCCGCCTGCCAATGCAGGGGACACGGGTTCGATCCCTGGTCCAGGAAGATCCCACATGCCGCAGAGCAACTAAGCCTGTGAGCCACAGCTACTGAGCCTGCACTCTAGAGCCTGCGAGCCACAACTACGGAAGCCCGTGCACCTAGAGCCCGTGCTCCGCAACAAAAGAAGCCACAAAAATGAGAAGCCTGTGCACCGCAACAAGGAGTAGCCCTTGCTCGCTGCAATTAGAGAAAGCCCATGTGTAGTAACGAAGACCCAACGCAGCCAAAAATAAATAAAAAATAATAAATTTATATTAAAAAAACCCACATGAGATATCACCTCACACCTGTCAGAATAGCTATCATCAAAAAGTCTACAAATGTTGGCAAGGATATGGAGAAAAGGGAACCCTGTGCACTGTTGGTGGGAATGTAAGTTGGTGCAGCCACTGGGGAAAACAGCATGGAGGTTCCTCAAAAAGCTGAAAATAGAACTACCATATGATCCAGCAATCCCACTTCTGAGTATTTATCCAAAGAATATGAAAACACTAATTGGAAAAGATATATGTACCCCTATGTTCACTGCAACATTATTTATAATAGCCAAGATATGGAAGTAACCTAAGTGCCCATCGATAGATGAATGGATAAAGAAGATGTGATACACACACACACACACACACACACACACACACACACGTAATGGAATACTTCTCAGCCATAAAAAAAAAGAAGAAATCTTGCCATTTGTGACAACATGGATGGACCTTGGGCATATTATGCCAAGACAGAGAAAGACAAACACCATATGATCTCACTCATTTGTGGAATACAAAAACAAACAAAAACAAAATAAATGAACAAACCAAACAAAAACAAACATGTAGATGCAAAGAACAAAGTAGTGGTTACCAGAGGGGATGGAGTGGGGGCAGGGTGAAATGGGTAAAAGGGAACAAACACGGTGACAGATGGAAACTAAATTTTTAGTGGTGAGTACACTGCAGGGTATACGAAAGTGGAAATATAATGTTGTACACATAAAACTTATATAATGTTATAAACCAATGTTATCTCAATAAAAATTTTTTTAATTAAAAAAAAAGAACCATTCTGGCGGCTCTAAGGAAAATCGGTTAAAGATGGGCAAGAATGGAAACCAGAAGGCCAATTATAAAGTTATTGCAGTAACCAGGCAAGTAGCTGGGATCAGAATGACCGTGGTGGAGCCAAAGAAAGTAGATAAATATGAGATATATATTTGGCAGCAAAAGCAACATTCTTTGAAGTGAAATGTAAGTTAGGAGAGAACAGTGTCAAGAAAAGACTCCCATTTAATACACCAAGGGTAAGAATAGCTATTATTATTATATTAACAAAATATTAAGAGTACTTTTATCTGGGTGGGAAGAATTTTAGGTGATATCTTCTTCATTCTTCCTAGATTTTCCATTTTTTTCTATAACAAACATCATGTTGTAACTTTAAAAGCATAAACCATTTATATCTTAACTTTTCTGGTTATTTTTCCAAAGTGAACACATCTATAGTTCTACAAAACCATGTGACCCTCTTGTTTCATGTTTGAAACAAAGATGATTCAGTTATTATTGCTGTAACTGTGACACCTGAGGCTATCTCTTTGCCAGTCATCTGGTTTCTTTGCTTGGTTGTAACTTTTCTTCTTCTACAGAAATAGGGCTGAAAAAGGCTGTAGATCACACTGCTAGATGAAGGATCCTGATGTCATGCTGCTGGCATCTCTGCATTGAGATGAATAAAGTAACACTACAAAACAGACCAAGACCACCTCTCTGAGTGCAGGATGAACTCTCAGACTTCAGAAATCAGTGTGTCAAAGTCCTGGCCTCCTGACTGCCATTTTATCTGTATTGAATTCACGAAAATTAAAAAAAAAAACAAAAAAAAAAACCCTAAGTACGTGTAAAGGCTTAGGAAAATCTGACTGCTACTCTAAGTTCATCTTAATGATCTCTAACTTTGGGCTGTGTAAAATGGCAACATGATGCAGATCAAAAAACCTGAGCACAAGCTTTAGAGATGGTCAGACGTGGTCTGAACACCAGCTCCAGCATTAACTAGTTGTATGACTGTGGGGAAACTAATTATCCTTTTTCTGGGCCTCAATCATAACTTTTTAAAAATCGAAATAATAGTAACTATCCCACAGGTTTAATATCTCATTTAAACAGCATATGGAAAAGCATCAGGTATCAATATAATGCCTCACACGGTAGGCACTCATGAAACAGAAAAGTTGCCTGTAGTTTATTTCTAGTTATGATTTCATGGTATACCAAGTAGTACAGATAAAAAAAAAAAAAACTCCAAAAATGTGACAGCTAGCTAGAATAACATAAATGATCATTGAAATATTTAGCAAATTTCTTTATTGAATAGTCTGTAGTGATTTCTAAAATACTATAACCAAGAATAACCGATTGGGATTTACATACCATTGTCCCCTTCCATCAGGCTCATATCATCCAGATACACAATATTCGTGAAGGCCTCTCTTCTTCTCCCCAGCTCCAAACAGAGGATAAGATATCCAGGCCAGAAACTTGAAAGAGACCAAAGTTGGAGAGAGGAATAAAAGGCAGTGAATTTATCTGGAGCTGTGTGGTCCAATACTGTAGATATTAGCCACATGTGGCTACTTACATTTAAATTAAATAAAATTTAAAAGTCAGTTCTTCAGGTGACCAATACATATTTCAAGTACTTAATGGCCACACGTGACTAGTGGCTACCATACTGGACAGCGTGATAGAATATTTCCACTGCCTCAGAAAATTCTATTAGACAGCCCTGATATAGAGCATTTAAGAAAAAAAATAAAGCTAGCAATAAATACTGACATTTGAGGCCAAGCCCCAATTATGAGACATTTAAGCTTATACACTTCACAAACTTTAAGGTTCAATAACAAACTACCATATTTCTTCCCCAAGTATGCAAACTTTGGAAGTTCTCCTAGACTCTTCCCCTTCCTTCATTTGCTATACCCAGTATCTACAGGTCCCACTGCATTTTCCTTTGAAATGTGCCATTAGATGTGCTCCTTCTGCTGACCTAGAATCAATTTGGTCATACCTGAATTACTGCACCAGCTTCCTAGCTGGCCTTCCTTTCTCGTCTCCAATCTTTCTCATGTATGAAACCAGAAATGATCTCCAGAAACCTCCATTTTATCCTGTCATTTTTGTACCTAAAAGGGTCTCTGCTGATAACTAAATTCTTCTAACCACCTTTCAAGGTCCTATATGATCTCATGACCCACAACCTGGCCAGTCTCATCCCTCATTATCAGTGAACAAATATGTACCAAGTGCCTACCACTTTATGAATTATGCATAATGAGGGAAAAGCAAGACACATGTCCCTATCTCCAAAAGACTGTAATCCAGGTAAAGCCATAAGATAACATCTTCAGGCCATGAATAACTGACAAATATGTGGTACAGATAAAAAGCAATGTCAGTTTTTCATGGCTTTGCTCTTGCTGTTTCTCTCACCTGACTTGCCCTCCTCCTGGCTCCTGTTTGAATACAAATCCTACCCAGGCTTAGGGCTTACCTCAAAGTCTCACCTCCTCCCTGAGTCCTTCACCAGCCATTCTACCAAGCCCATTCTGATCTCTCCCTTCTCCGAAACTGTATCAATTATAACTTGTATCACACAGTCTGGTGCTTAATTAAATAAACCTGAGAACCGGGGCTAACAACTAAGCAAAAGGGGGAGAGAGGAATGAGCAAGGACCAGTCTCTTCCACACACAAAATAAAATACACTCAAAATTTAAGACAAAAAAAGATGTTTATTATCACTTAAAACAAAAAGCCACCTTTATGTAGCAAAAAAAAAAAATCCCAAATGACAAAGCATATCCGTTCAGGCCCCTAACTACAAAGTTACTAACTAAAATGATTCTAATCCTAACTTCAGCTTCTAGGAAAATTCTCACTTACCCATGAGACCTACAGATGTCAGTCACTTTCTCTTTTGTTGTAAAATCTGCAGGAAGTTTAATTAGATGAAGGATTAGCTGACTGTAACCCCAGGAAAACAAGTGGGAATGAGGCCTGAAAAATGAAAAAAAAATCAGTAAATTAGACAGGAAATAAACTCTACAAAAATGTTTATTCATCAGCTGATAGGTAAGATCAGAGTTTAATTACATTTTTTCCATTATTATATTTTTCAAACATTTCTACTTGGCCTTTGAAAAATTAAAATAGCTATTTTTCCAATGACAAATACCTGTTTATTTTTTTTAATTATATATTTTAGTAATCAAAAGAAAGAAGCTCATAATTCCATCACTCACAGATAGCCATTTTATATCCTTCCAGACCTTTTTCTCTAGGCATATAAAATAGGCATTTTGGGAGCTTTTAAAAAGTTTCTCCTGCAGGAAAACACAAGGAATATTTCTGATAGATTACAAGTAACAGTGTGTATTTTTTATGAATTTTTTTTTTTTAAAAAATCCTAGTCAGGGACTTCCCCAGTGGTGCAAAAGGTTAAGAATCCGCCTGCCAATGCAGGGGACACGGGTTCAATCCCTGGTCCGGGAAGATTCCACATGCCGCGGAGCAACTAAGCCCATGCTCCACAACTACTGAGCCTGCAAATCTAGAGCCCGTGAGCCACAACTACTGAGCCCATGTGCCACAACTACTGAAGCCCACGCGCCTAGAGCCCATGCTCCTCAACAAGAGAAGCCACCGCTCACCACAACTAGAGAAAGCCCGTGCGCAGCAACAAAGACCCAATGCAGCCAAAAAATAAATTAATTAAAAGTTTTTAAAATGTACTAGAAAAGCTTTAAAAAAAGAGTCAAAGTTAAAAAAAAATCCTACATCAGGTTACATCTAAAAATCCCTTGGCAAATTTCTAGGAAGAAAACACACACACACACACACACACACACACACACACACGCACACACACAATTTTCTAACAATTTTCTTCTAACACAGATTTAGTCACCAAGGTCTCTTAATGTTGGTCCATGAAAGAGTTTCAGTAGCCCAGTTTAATTCTCTGCAATCATGTGCAAAATTTTGTATGAATGTGCATTTTTCTGAGAGGAATCATCAGATTCTTAGAGGGTCTGTGATTCAAAAAATGTTCAGAACCACTAAGCAGTACACTCAATCTGATTACTACCATGACTTGAGTCAGTCGCTTCCATAGCTATTCCTGAAGTAAGCCCAGAATGCTATATGTGAATAAACTGGTTCCATTCCAAAGGAGCAGCAGAGCTTAGAAACAGGACTCCTTCTATACCTGGGGTCTCCTTCATCGTCCATAGTGCTGGTGCTTGGGGGAGCATCATGGGACACTGCCAACAGCAGCCAATCCAATCTTAAAGACTCTGGTTGTAGGAGGGACTCAAGGAAGAATGACCTAAGAGAAAGTTGGGGGAAAAAATCACCAATATTCATGCTGAGAAAGGAAAGATAAAATGTGCAGATGTGAAGAAAATGTTATTAAGGGATCGAGACAGTGGGTGAAATAACTTGAAAACTTCTGCTACAAAATGTATAGAAATGCTGGTGAAAATATAATAGCCTTTTAACTGAACAGTTGAGCTTCAAGATAATAAGGAAAATACCAAAGGGCCAAAAAAAAAAGGGAGAAATAAATACCAGTATAGCAAATGTGAACCAATCAGAAGAAACAGAGGGGGGAAGTTGCCATTCTCAATAACCAAAGGACAAGTGTGTTCACTGCCATGTGGAGATAGGAAGTGAGGCCTCAGCCCAAAGAAGTTAAGAGCTGTAACTGAGATCCACCCACAAAAAGCTGGGATATATCACCAACAAAAAGGTGGCAGCAAATCCACTCACTGGCAGAGACAACAAGGAAGCTTATCTGTCTTAGCATAGGCCTTGAAACGGAGTTTAATTTTACACTGTTGATCTGAGAATCTCTGAGAGGGAGAGAGGGAGGCAAGAGAAGTGTGGGTTATGTGCACATTTGTGGTGTGTGCTGTGAATTGTGAAAGAATGGAACACAACTGCCAAAATACTCCTCTTCCATAGCAGGTGCCTCAATCCTGTGGCAGTTAACAGTATAAATGTTCCAACTGCTTATACTAGAGAAACAGTGCCCTATCAAAAGAGAGTCCAAAAAAAAAAAAAAAAAAAAGGAGGGTCCGCAAATATGCTCTCCTTCTCACCGTTGATCTTCAGGCCTTGATTTTACCAGACTGTCTAAATAAGCCAAAAACTGAGCAGGATGATGATGACAAAGTTGCATGACATCTGAAGGCAAAATGGATGGATAAAACCTGATTAAGGATCGAAGGGCAGATTCTCCAAATTTCTCATACAATCTGCATTTAAAAACAAAACATGTTAGTCTCCAACTTCAGTAAGATAATATAACTTGGTTACATTATCTATGTATTTATTAGAAATGAAAATAAATATACTAACAAGAAGCTGCTCAACATGTAACAGAGTAAAACTTTACAGAATGAGACGAAGAAAATGTCTGTGCTTTAGTTCACATAAACAACATATAGGACCACTCACCGGGTAGCATAAGCAATCAACAAAGGACTGTCAAAAGAGACCAAGTCATCCAATAACTTTAATCTCGTTGGAAGGTCTCCTTCTTCCATCTTTATATATGTAGGATTGGAACTTGCCATTTCTAAAAGACAAAGCACACCCCTTTCCCTTCATCTCATAGCAGTAAATATTTTATTCATGAACACATTAATCAACAATCATTAGTCATGCACCTACTGTGTGCAAGTCCCAACATTTGTAAATCATCATAGGAGAGACAAAAATAGAACAAGAGACCACCTCTGCTTTTAAGAACTTTAAAATCAAATTGCGTAATCAAGACAGTATGGCACTGGCACAAAAACAGAAATATAGATCAGTGGAACAGGATAGAAAGCCCAGAGATAAACTCACACACATATGGTCACCCTATCTTTGATAAAGGAGGCAAGAATACACAGTGCAGAAAAGACAGACTCTTCAATAAGTGGTGCTGGGAAAACTGGACAGGTACATGTAAAAGTATGAAATTAGAACACTCCCTAACACCATACACAAAAATAAACTCAAAATGGATTAAAGACCTAAATGTAAGGCCAGACACTATCAAACTCTTAGAAGAAAACATAGGCAGAACACTCTATGACATAAATCACAGCAAGATCCTTTTTGACCCACCTCCTAGAGAAATGGAAATAAAACCAAAAATAAACAAATGGGTCCTAATGAAACTTCAAATCTTTTGCACAGCAAAGGAAACCATAAACAAGACCAAAAGACAACCCTCAGAATGGGAGAAAATACTTGCAAACGAAGCAACTGACAAAGGATTAATCTTCAAAATTTACAAGTAGCTCATGCAGCTCAATATCAAAAAAACAAACAACTCAATCCAAAAATGGGCAGAAGACCTAAATAGACATTTCTCCAAAGAAGATATACAGATTGCCAACAAACACATGAAAGAATGCTCAACATCATTAATCATTACAGAAATGCAAATCAAAACTACAATGAGATATCATCTCACACTGGTCAGAATGGCCATCATCAAAAACTCTAGAAACAATAAATGCTGGAGAGGGTGTGGAGAAAAGGGAACCCTCTTGCACTGTTGGTGGGAATGTAAATTGATACAGCCACTGTGGAGAACAGTATGGAGGTTCCTTAAAAAACTAAAAATAGAACTACCATATGACCCAGCAATCCCACTACTGGGCATATACCCTGAGAAAACCATAATTCAAAAAGAGTCATGTACCAAAATGTTCATTGCAGCTCTATTTACAATAGCACGGAGATGGAAACAACCTAAGTGTCCATCATCGGTGAATGGATAAAGAAGATGTGGCACATATATACAATGGAATATTACTCAGCCATAAAAAGAAATGAAATTGAGTTATTTGTAGTAAGGTGGATGGACCTAGAGTCTGTCATACAGAGTGAAGTAAGTCAGAAAGAGAAAAACAAATACTGTATGCTAACACATATATATGGAATCTAAGGAAAAATAAAAAAAGTCATGAAGAACCTAGGGGCAAGACGGGAATAAAGACACAGACCTACTAGAGAATGGACTTGAGGATATGGGGAGGGGGAAGGGTAAGCTGTGACAAAGTGAGAGAGTGGCATGGACATATATACACTACCAAACGTAAAATAGATAGCTAGTGGGAAGCAGCTGCATAGCACGGGGAGATCAGCTCAGTGCTTTGTGACCACCTAGAGGGGTGGGATAGGGAGGGTGGGAGGGAGGGAGATGCAAGAGGGAAGAGATATGGGAACATATGCATATGTATAACTGATTCACTTTGTTATAAAGCAAAAACTAACACAGCATTGTAAAGCAATTATACTCCAATAAAGATGTTAAAAAAAATCAAATTGGGAGGCAAAGCATATTGGAAGTTTTAAACAAGATAAAGGAACAGATAACCAATACATGACTATTACCATTGAAAATGTGCCCTTTAGGGCTTCCCTGGTGGCGCAGTGGTTGAGAGTCTGCCTGCCAATGCAGGGGACGCGGGTTCATGCCCTGGTCTGGGAGGATCCCGCATGCCGCGGAGCGGCTGGGCCCGTGAGCCATGGCCACTGAGCCTGCGCGTCCGGAGCCTGTGCTCCGCAACGGGAGAGGCCACAGCAGTGAGAGGCCCGTGTACCGCAAAAAAAAAAAAAAGAAAATGTACCCTTTATATATGTAATATATGTATTACATATATAAGCTATTATATATGCAAGCTAATATATATATAAGCTATATTTCTACCATCAATGCCAAATTCTTCAGTTTTTTTCTAGAACTGATATCCCTAATCAATCTTTTGGAACAAAATTAGTTAATTAAATTTAATTAAATTAACTTAAAAATATTTTACCTATTTTTAAAAAACATCAGTTATAGCAAATCTTCCTCCAAAGGAAGATCTGACTTTGGGGAATAGCCGAGTCATTTAAAGCCAAGTGTGTAAATAAAGTGAGTGAAGATCTAGTTAAAACTACTTGTAGTTAAAAAATATGTTTACATATATATGAATCTAAAGTAAAATGAGTTTTTTCAAGAAGTTTTCAACTAGCTCTGAAGATAAATCCCAAAGAACAGTTCCAAAGCTGTTTTCATGATTACAACATCATTAGAAGAGTAGAACCTGTTCAATAGACCATTTCTAAAGAGCCAAACCTTCAATTTCCAATATATTTGTTTAAAAAAAATATCAATTTTTCCCAGTTTCATTATTTCCAATTTGACTGGGTCAGACAGTAAGTGTTTAAAGGGATTTAGAGGAGAAGGCCATCATTTAGAGCATATGAAGTGAGGGAAAGCTTTATGACTGGGTGGGCGCTAAGCCAAACTTATCCCGTTAAATTCAATTTGGAAGCAGCTGCATCATCTCAAACACCCACCACACTTGCTCCAGCCAGCTCTGGCAATAAGTTAACCACTCAGGTTGATGAAGTGGTTATTTTTTTTTTGCTATTTTCCTGTAACCAAGGTTGGGTACAATCACATAATAGAGACAGATATAGCAAATTTCCAGTAAGTAATATCAAACATTTGAACTTATTTGAAAAGAAATAACTCTTCTTACTTCAACATAAAAGACAGTCTACCTCAATTCAGAAAAAGAAGCTGAAATCATGTCTTATGCTTTTAACTGCTAAATGTGAATTGAGGCAGAACTGTAACCATAGATCCTTGTTTCTAGAAACCTTAACGCTCTTTAAGTCAGATAATATAAAAATGTATCTCTACTTGTGACTACTCACTTTTGGTAATGAATGAAAAGTTTGCTTAGAGTCTACATCAATTATTAGAAACATGACATCTGTTATTCAGAGTTTTGAGTTAAGAAAATCCACCTGTTCAAAAACATGGGACTATGTAGTAGAAAGGGCAGGCATGGCCTCTAGGGTATGAAAGCTGGTGTCTACATGAGGATGACCAACAGTGTGACCTTCAGTCAAGTGTGAAGTAGAGGCTGCTGACTGCCCACCAAAATCTCTGAGGCAGACATGCAAGCTCCTGACCCATGTCCATCCTCTTCCTTCTAGACACCTGGAGAGGTCATTTCCCAGACTCCTTTGCAGTTAGGTGGGGTCATGAGATAGAATTCTCACCAACGGAAGAGATGTAAGCCACTACCAGGCCACACCTCCCTGTAAGAGCCTGTCTGCCTCTTCCACATGCTTCCCCCTGGACATAGCAACCCAGTCTTAATCATCAGCCCTAAGGGAGGATAGAGACCAAAAAAATGGAAGGAACTTGGAACCCTGAGTTACCACATGCAAGACAGCTGCCCACTGACCTGGAACATCTGTCCTGGGCTGATATATGAGCAAGAAATAAACTACCATATCTGAGTTATTATATTGTATCTGAATTATTATGAGATATTACAGAAGTTTAGCCTACTCAACTATTATAATCTCTCTGTGCCTCAGTTTCCTTACTTATTAAACAGAATAACACCATCTACTCCAAAGTGTTGTAAGGATGAAATGAAAGAATGCTGGCAAAGTGTTTAGCATATTATCTGGCACTTGGTGAGTACTCAATAAATGGTATATATTATCTCTATATTAGTAAGTTACAAGAGGGACTTTCTGGTTTTCATATATCTGCACTTATAAAATTTTACTTAAACCCAACTTCTCCAACATTGCTGTATCATTTTCTGAATGACTGTGAGAGAAATAAAACTAGCTTCTTATAATAGTTGCAAGAACTATTACAAATTAAATTGAGCTGTAAATCAACTATACTTCAATTAAAAAAAAAAGTGAGCAATCTCAACAGAAAAATAAAAGCAACAAAAGACTAAATTGAGTGGAAAACTGAAGGGATGGTTGACCAGAACAGAGGTGATTTTCTACTTAAATCTTCTTTAAACTCAAAAATGCCAAGATGCTACTGTCCTCTATTGGTAAGGCAATCTGATTATTACCTTTCAATCCTTCAATAAAAGTATCCCAAACACAAGGACTGTTAGTATAACTCAGCTTGATGCTCTCCTTTGCTCTTTTCAAGTCCAGAAGAAAAAAGTACTTCTTTAGGAACTGACAAGCCAGAATTTCAGGAGAGCACTGTTGCAAAGTGTGGTCTACATGTCTACTTGCACTTTTGATCTCAGAATTCAATACATTCAGTTCCAAACACAATGTTGTCACTTCAGCCAGGTCCTTCTGAAGACTGCCTGGTATACTGCATGGAGAACATACTTGAAAAATATCATCATCCAGGGACTCCCTCAGACTATTTACAGAGTCACACGCTGCTTGATCAACAGTTTCTTCATTGCCTAAAGAGTTCCTTTTTTCTTTTTCATCTTCTTCGTCTAATATTCCCTTTTTTGACTCATCAAGCAATAGCATACCCTGGTTTGATTCCATGGATGAGGTGCCAGTATCTGAAATGCCTGAAAAGTCCTTCATGGCAAATGTTTTTTCTAACTGTGAAAGCCACTCCTGTAAAACCATTTTCAGAGACTGTGGTTCAAACAGTACCAGTGGGTCCTGTAGCTTGGTCCTATATAAGACAGACAAGTAAGAAATTTATGTTTTATGTGGTTTTTCAAAAAGAAATTGTTTCATGCTAAATTAGCCTAACAGATACAACATTACTTATCCAGAATAAATGTTACTTTTCAACTGTTTAAATAACAATTATCTCAGTAGCAAGACAACAACACAGAGAACATTACCTTTGTATTAATTCATGAATTTCAATTCCAAATGAAACTGCCTCTGCCCCACACTGTCTCAGGACCACTACTAATGATCTCAAAAAGTCATTCCCACTCTCTATAAAACTTTCTCACCCATAAATACTCACATTGCTTCTGCTGTTGCCATTCTGAGCTCTTGAAACTTGTCCTCTTCTGGAGGTTGACTAGTTACTTCCTCTTTTCCCCTAGAGAAGTGTGAGAAGAGTTAAAGGGGATTAGAACCTTCTTGGGCAAATATTTCTAAGTGCTCACTAAGTGGTTGGTATTGTACTTAATGATACATGAAACAAACAGATGAGTATAAAAAATGGTCCATGGCTTCAAGATGAGTAAGTTCAAGTCAGAGTAAGCCCTAATCAGAAAGAAAGGCAAGAAAACAACTGTAATATAAAAAAGAATAGAATGAATGCTAAAGAGCAGCACAAGCACTGTGATCTGAAAGCACAGAAAAAGGAATCATTATTCTGACTAGGCAATCACGAGAAGCTTTCCTGAGGAGGTGTATTTGCGTTAGGAAAAATGGGGGGAAAATACTGCAGGTGGGAGAAACAGCATGAAGAAAAGTAGTGAGGTGTACACACCCACTTCTGACATGACTAGAATTTAGAGTGCTTAGAAAGACGTGGTTGGAAATGAACCTGGAAAGGTGGGCTAACGTCAGACTGAGGGCTGCCTTAAATGCCACAGCACTATCTACACTTTTTTCCCGATATACATACGGATTCATAACTAAGTTGCTCTAAGGGTAACACACCTTTTTTCTCATCTGAATGTCCAGTCAGTATACACTGGCCCTGTGGGTCTATCTCAATTCCTGTGTGAGTGCTGAGCTTGCCTGCCTCCAATGCCCAGATCCCCTGAATTATGAGAAAAGGCAGAGACCAGATGGACAAGATACTTCACACTGTGCCAGACCAAGGGCTCTGCTACAACTCCACTACATAAGGACTATGCCACCAGCATACCACAGGAAGGCACGTGACGACATTAATGCCAATGCTCTCATCTTACAGGCCAGAGGGCATCACCAACGTCACATGCTAGTCAGAAGCAGAACCAGAACAAGGTCTATATCCTTGGTCATCCTACTCTTACTCTAATACTCCTTCTCTAACATTGCAGAAGTTTGAAGAGATTTGGAGGTGAGGGAAGTTGTTCAGGGGAAAGATGGAAGAAGAGGTGCTAAATTAAAATTCTGTCTCAACAGACTTGTTATGGGTTGATGTAATTTTCCAACACTTACTCTGTGGTATTCAGTTTTTATAAGCTATGCAAATAATCTACAATGAACAGACTCATACATGTGTCTTCTTCAAGACAACATGGTTTATGGCTTTCTTCAAACCGACAATTGTATCCTCTAGAATTTACACAGATTTCTCTGCAATGGCTTACTCAGTGTCTTCCTCCTTTGGGCAAGTGACTGGACCCACATCCTCTTCACATGACTGCTCATCACACCTGGGTTCTGGTCTCACTTTCAGATCAGGGCTCGTATGAAGGGTGCCAATCTTCTCAGTAGTTTTACGCACAAAGCTAGAAACGCTGGAAGTCAAATACCAATAAACTAATATGAAAAGAATCTCATTACTGCCAAGAATGAAAATTTCAGTATCTGAGTTCTCTATGTTCCTGTCAGTCCCTGAAGGCAACTTGGACTTAGCAAGTCTTTCTTTACTTGCTATAAAGAAAGACTCTTTATAGCAACTTCCTTAATCAATCACATATTTCACATAAGGCCCATGTAAAATTTATAATAAGGATTTACTTCATTTATTAAACTACTCTGATTCAATCCTAAAGAAAAGGTCTTTAATTGCAGCTGTGCCTGCAATGTTTCTGTTTACTTAGGCAAAGAAGGCCATGTGAAAACCTGCCCCATCCTAGCCAAAGAATTTCTTCAGGAAACTCAGCTGCTGATTTGTCACAATATATCCTTTGAAAAAGCAAAATTTGTATCCAGTAAAACTCCCATTAGCAGTGAAGGAGCTACAGAAGTCTTCTCTTTCAAACTTAAATGTCTTTTTTTTTTTTTTTACAGAAATCATTAGTATATTCATAATACAGGGACTCAGTGACACATTGGATAATTATTAAGTTATAATTATGAAGACTTTATCCTATTATGGTAAAATGTTTAAGTGGAAAAACTTGGACATAAATTCATGTAAGTCAATTCTGGGCCCATGGAGTAGCTAGAAAGACTTCTGAAGAGTCTTCAATTCTGAGCCCAAACTGAGAAATGATTAAGTTAAGAAATGACTAATGATATATGGAAATTGTTCCTATCAGGGATGAGGAAAAAACATTTTTTAACTTTTGCTCAGCCTGAGGGGGAAAAAAAACACATTTGTAACAACTCAAATATCCAGGTACTCAAACAAAGAGGGAAGATAAATTCCCCAAGATTGAAATGAGAAGTAAACGGCTTCGTATTACAGGCTATATGAGGAATAATCTAGAGACTTTCTTTTTCCTCATTTAAAATGTCTTTCCATTCTCAGCGCAAAAGTGCCTAACATGACAACTGAAGTAAAACCAGAAGTGGGATTAAATGACAAGACTAATGAGTTTACCTTTCCTTGACAGCCTGAAGAGACACAAGAGGAGATGGAGAACGAAATGACAGTGGAATGCCGAAGGGGAGAAAAGTTTCATTCTTATCTGTCTCAAACATCACTGAAGCGTGTGAAACATTGTCTGATGAATGGAATTGGGGAGAAAAAACAAAATCTAATCACATGAAGAGTTTTTTAATCTTTAAAGAAATTCTGAAATGAATGAAGCAAAGGAAATGAAGGATTCAATACCAAAATCACAACTGACCCAAATACAAATGAGTGGAACACAGGTTTTACAAGAAGCATGGGATGGTCCACATATAAAACACTTGGACAGGTACCTTCATTTTTCCTACTATCCCTGAATCCCCACAAGTCAGAAAGGAAGCTTAGAGTCTCTATTAATCTCAACAGTTCAGTCACAGGAGTATTTGAACATCGAAAAGTGAAGGCAATGGCCCCCAAAACTGTAGTAATTTTTCATTCCGAATGGAAAATAATTTGGTTAGGATAAAATCGTTCCACTCTTTTGGTTAATGACCTCCTTTCTTAACCTTTCCAGCACTTTGATGCATGATAATAATTAGGTAATTTACCAATGTTAGCCTAAACAGGAGGGGAAAAAAACCCCAACTAAACATAAATCCATTCTTCTAAAGGTGAACTGATCAATAGGTCTGGATGGAAAGTCTAACAACTTAATAAAAATTATTAACACCTTGTAGAAAACTCTATGCATGAGATAATCTTGGCAAACAGAAGTCACAGAAAATAACTGCTTCACATCAGCAACCAATAAAAGACACATTCCTCACCTTCATTTCCGTGTGAACCACAACACTGATCTGGTTGGTCCTCTTCTTGATGTGAGGTGAATTCTTTAAGTCTCTCATCTTCTGAGAGGGTTTGGCTGTGAAGGGAACAAGAGTCTTCATCTGACTGACTGCCTCTTCTACTATTAATGATACGATAAATACCAGAGTCCAAGATGCTGAAACTTTCCTAAAAAGAAAAAGAATTAAAGAAAAGTTAAACTTTTATAACACGATATAGCTTTTTAAGAGAAAAATCAACATTAAAAGAAACAAGTCATTAACGACAATTATGGCTTATTAGAACAAAATGGTGAGCAAGGTCTAGGCTCCTGGCAGCCAGGTCCCTCTCACCTGCTCATGGCATCATGCTACCATATTTCTCTAGTGGGTCTCCATGAAGTCTGGCTGTGAGAATGTGAGAATGTGAGAATGAGGATTAAATGAGACAATCCTGAGCTGCACTGAGATTCAAGCTGGCATGAAGCATCTGAAATTACATATTAGGGGTAACTTAACTTGCTCTGGAGGCTATATGAGGTATATTTTCAAACAGAACATAATAAACAATGACAAAGCAAAATGCGGCTCTAAGACACACCTAAAAGAAGGCTTCATAAGGTTGTCCAACACCTGAAAGAATGCCCCCTCTTCACCACCACCCCCAAACAATATACAACATGGAAAGGAAGGTAAGTTTTGGGATCCTAGAGGTAAATGAGTACAAACCAATGTAGAACAACCTTACTGTACAGCAAAACCCTTTGAAAAGTGAGAATACCTACATGTGATGAAATGGAGCTTCTTCTACTGCTACAAGCTGAATCCAAAGGTTCAAATTTTAAGATCAATTCTTCCAGTTGGGAAATCAGATCACCATAGGTTGTTAAGTCCAGCTGAGATTTCAAATGTTCCAATTTATCTATAGTCAAAGTTTTTCTTCCCTAATAAAAGGATAAGTAGAACCAATAGGAGAGTTTTCTGTTTGTAATTAAATCTATATTCAAATGGCCAATACATTGAAAGGGGTCTACATAGAACATAAAACCTCAAAGGTGCTTTAAAAGGGCTTTAAAAGCTAGTAAAAGACTTAATAAGAATTCTCCTAGGAGCTAAGAATTTAGAGTTACTGTACATATAATAATTTCACTTAAAACAAAGCCTTGGGCTTCCCTGGTGGTGCAGTGGTTGAGAATCTGCCTGCTAATGCAGGGGACACAGGTTCGAGCCCTGGTCCGGGAGGATCCCACATGCTGCGGAGCAACTAGGCCTGTGAGCCACAACTACTGAGCCTGCGTGTCTGGAGCCTGTGCTCCACAACAGGAGAGGCCGCGATAGTGAGAGGCCTGCGCACCGCGATGAAGAGTGGCCCCCGCTTGCCACAACTAGAGAAAGCCCTCGCACAGAAACGAAGACCCAACACAGCAAAAAATAATTAATTAATTAATAAACTCCTACCCCCAACATCTAATAAAAACAAGGCCTGAAATTCAAATAAATTTGTGGGTAAATTTGATTTTTTTTAATGGAAAGTATACAGTTTTTCTCACCCCCATCCCCACTCCAATTTTATCTGTCATGTTTCCTTTGGGGATTTACTGCTGCTTAATCAGCAGGCTAATAAAGACAAGCAACTGCATAGCACAATCCTGCAAGTTAGAATGGTTTTAACAACCCAGATGAACATGTAACCTTTCTGACTCACTCTGCTGGCAATGACGGAATTCTGGAAAAGACAGCAAGTTTGAGCAGCCAGGTTCCACAGGCCTCTCCTTAGCAGGCGTTCCACACAACGTTCCACAGATAACAGGGAAAGATGGGAGACCTTCCCATTTAGGTGCAAACAGAACAGCTCATTCTTACAGACAGCCACATCCTGAATATCTACAAAAACCACAGGGGTGAACACAGACATTAACCAAGTACTCCTTTTCCATTTTTGCGATGGCTGAAATTATTCTAATAGATTCATTTTCTATATAGGGTTTGGCTTGATTGAATTTCACCTCTATTTTTATACTTGCATTTCAATGAAGAAATCATATCTTAGACACTATTCTTTTAAAAAAGTTCAAGAATAAAAGAGACAGAGAAAGAAACATCTCTCTGATCTAAAATCCTGTTTTTAAAAATGCTATGTTTTGTGAAAAGAAATTGGGACTTTAAAAGGGGGTACTTCGGAGGCCAGACTGTCACATTTCTGAGTTACAAATCTGATACCAGTAACAGATTTCAGTGCAGTATGTAAATCAACAAACTGTTCGTGAAAAAACACCTGTCTTGGCAGAATACCATGAAATGACCTAAAAAACTAGTTTTCACGGGACACCTTTAGGAAACTTAATTCACGAGAAATCAGTATGTAATGGTTCCTTCATCTTTTTTATGTTTTTACAAAGTAGAAAATGACTCAAAAGTCAGGATACACTCTCTGAGCAGTCATGTTAAAAATGCTAGATTTATTTCCTCCATTTCTGGTTTAAACCAGAAGAATACAGAGATTGACTTTCTCTGCCTCAGCCACATAAAATGGCTATTGTTCCCACAAGGACTTTTCAACCCTAAATTATTAAGACACAAAACAGGAGTTAAAGCAAGACTTCTAACAGGGATAAATATTCAGGGTAAGTAGAGGGAAAAATTAACCCACTCAATTCTTAGCAGTGGTTGCTAATATTTAAGAATAAATGAAAATTGTATTTAAAATAACTAAATAACTATACATAGATTCACAAATGTATACTTCGTAAGTATCTTATAATGGGATACACCTATGATGTTAATCTTTAAAAGAAATGTCACCTCATTCTATTTTCTACTTCTTACACTGCAAGAGAATCCTCCTACAATAATTAAATCTTTCACAAGCATGCGATTAAAAATTACATAGGAAGAAAAACACAATTACCCTTGACTTCACTCCAAAGAAGAACTTGAACATTCTGAGGAAGGAAAATATAAATTCCTCTTTCTGTCCAAGTCAGCACACAATGCTCACTGCAAGAGAAAATGGAAGAGGTCAAGAGAATTGTAGTTTGCTCGGAATCAGAAGTTTATAATTCCCTGATTTCAGACCCTCACACTAGCTATTAAAGCAAAATCAGCCTGTACAAAGAAAGCAACAGTTGATCCAGCCAATTACATCCTACCACCTCTTTTCTGTCTGTAACAACAAACCAGTAAAAGATAGCATAATATGACACCAAAGCGGGAAAAATTCAGATACACGAAATATCTTCTAGAAAAATAAAAGGCTGGTATCTTACCTGACATTTATTAAAGTATCTAAACTTCCCATATCTGGTATGACATCTAAAACAAAGACTAAACATCACATCTAACCACCAATCACTGCTCTAGTGAGCCACTTTTAGGGAGGATAATATATATATATTTTTAAATGTGTTTATTATTTATTTGTTTTGGGCTTCATTGGGTCTTTGTTGCGGCGCGCAGGCTTTCTCTAGTTGCGGCGAGCGGGGGCTACTCTTCGTTGTGGTGTGTGGGCTTCTCGTTGCAGTGGCTTCTCTTGTTGAGGAGCACGGGCTCTAGGCCTGCGGGCTTCAGTAGTTGTGGCTCGCGGGCCCTACAGTGCAAGCTCAGTAGTTGTGGCGCACGGGCTTAGTTGCCCCGCGGCATGTGGGATCTTCCTGGACCAGGGCTCGAACGTGTCCTCTGAGTTGGCGGGCGGACCCTTAATCACTGCGCCACCAGTGAAGTCCCACGGAGGGCAATATTTTGATGTCCTTAGTTGTATGTGGGCAATAAAAGGTTGAAAACTACCAGTCAACTATGGGAGTTTATTTTTTTCATTAAAGGCTATACCAATATTATCTAACCTTGTAGCATCTCATCAAGATAGGAGTGTTATCCCTATTTTATAAAAAAGAAAAACTGAAGCCCAGAGAGATAAATAACATGTTGAAGCCCATTCAGTATGAATACGGAAGAGTCAGAATTTATACCAAGGACTGTCTGGCTCCAAAACCTGGACTTTTTTCTCCATACCTCACAGAAGCTACTTCTACCCTCATTTATCCTCACTGACCCACCCACTGTTATCTGGAATCCTGATCATTCCACTTAACTACATTCTTGGAAAGTCACAGATCTCCTCAAGGCCAAACCCAATAAACTACTTTCTCATTTTCCTTCTTGATCCCCAAGCAGAGGCCAACTCTGCAGACTGTTCCTTCCTTCCTGAATCTCGCCTTCCTAGACTCTGGACACTACTTCTTGGTCCACCTTCCTTTCCAGTCCTCTGGTACTCTCCATCTCTGCTCATCTCCTTCTATACTCCTTTGCTCATATATCTCATTTACTCTCTCGAGGCTGCTATTATTTTTTTATACACCACTGGTAATCCCCAGTCAGAGCATTCCCCATATATAACAGTCTCATTCTAGTCACTACTTAAGCATCAGCAGCAGTTCTACTGCCCTTTGAAATCCTCCCCGACAGCCCACAGCACCCTCCCTCCTGCACGCAACCTATTTCTCATCAACCCTGCTCAAACGGCACTTAATCATGTATTGCACTGTCACAACTCTTACTTTTTATTGTCGTTAAATATTTTCTAGAAATAAACTACATCTCTCCAACGAACTATGATCTTGAGAACAGGGACTTTTTTTTTTTAAGTTTATGCCTCCAAGAGTACTAAAAAAGGTAACATGTGGCGATGAAACTAAGGGCGATATTTAACGGGAATTCGGTCCTCACACAAATGTTAAACATTTTGCCAATATAAGATCAGATCACTGTCCCTATGGGAAAGTAATCTTTGTCACAAAGAAGGAAGAAATGGTCAGAATCCTAGTCCAAAATAAGTAAAATTAGAAGGCTGCCTTTAGGAGCCAGAGGGGAAAAAAACCCCAGAGGCCAGAAGATCCCTGAATAAAGAGACACAGGATCAGGATTTTGACACTGAACTTGACATGCAGCTTGGAAAGATTCCTTAAGAATAGGTGGGGGGGTGGGGGGGACTAATATCAGAGCTGAGACTTGGTAATTTACACACCCCTCATCCCCTTCCCCTTCACTGATAATAAACAGACAGGGACACAAGCCTAACATTGTTTAAAGAGTTAAGGAAGAGAAAGTGACATCAGTGTACCCCAAAGAAAATGAGGCATACAAATTTGCTTCCCTGTAGAATTTGTGGGTGTAACAGTGAAGGTTACCAAAACACAAGTGTACACATGGGAAAAAAAGTAAAGAAAAGCCCTGTATAACTAATGTTTTTTCAAAAAAATCTTTGTGAAACTCTTTAACTTAGCCATTATTTGAGAACCTTCTATGTGCCTAGCACTGTGCCCATAGCAAAGGAGTTGACAATCTGGTACTGGGATGGATATTCATAGTACAGTGAAACAGGGTGGTGACAGAGAAATGAACAAGATGTGACAACAGTGCAAGGGAATAAGTGTCTAACGCGAGTCACTGGAGGAGTCCGTAAAAGCTTCAAAGTGGCATTAATTATTGCTTAAGCTGAGGAGTAGGCAGAGCCAGATCATGCAGGGCTTTGAATGCTATGGCAGGAACTTGTATGGGAGCTTTAAATAGTTTAACTCAAAGGAAAAACACTACCAGGAGAACCAAGCAGACTGGCCTTGCCATTAGAAAACATACTCTTGGGTAGGGGACTTCCCCACACCCCACATATCACACCACAGCCAACAAATGTCAAGTGTCTATGATGTGCCAGGCATTATGCCAAACACTGAGAATAACACAGTGAACAAAACAGACATGATGCCCTCAAGGGCCTTACTGTCTAGGAGTAAGAGAGGCATAAATACTGTTTGAATATGTAATTATAAACTGTGGTAAGTGCCGTAAAGAAAGAGTTTTTAATATGCTTTATCTAACTATGGGCAAATAAATAGTGGTCTTTCTCCCATAACTTTTAGGATGAATTATGGACTTGTGAAAGAGTTATACTGTTTATAATTTATTTTCAAATATTGCATTATAGGTAGTGTGACATACACATACGTTAGTTAGGGGCAGTTAGTTAACATTTCAAGTGTTTTTTAAAATTACATTCAAAGCACGGTTAGTTAGCCTTTGAAAGAACTCGATCAGGAGCCAAGCTCCAGAGTACCCTATGCCAGCTCTAAATAACATTCTCTGAATCTGCATTAGGGATCTTATTAATTAGCTTAAGAGATATTAGAAATAATATTCTGCTGTTGAAATAAGAAGGGTTCAAGACACACAGATTGACTGGAAATCATACGCTGGCATGCCCATGCTTGTAGAACAAGTTGTAAGAACTGGCAAGCCCAGCAGTTGATAGCTTTAAGTGGCACTCTGTGCTGCCACTTAATAGTGGACTTTTTTGTACCTAATCCAACTAGAAGGCTAGCTGAACTCAGATGTTAAAATATGGCTGGCTGGATCCACCTTGAGCAGATCTTTCATGCAAAGTACCTGAAGAATAGAGAGCTGAAATTTCACCAAGCTTACAAGAACAAGTTCTACAACTACTTTTGTGCCTGCCTACTAAGAAACATACATATGCAGCAGACTTCAGTCTGAGACTTGCTTTCACTGGAATATTCCACTAGGGAGAGGAGGTTATGAAAGAATGTGTATCTACAGCTCTGAGCTCTAATTTGTCAAAAGTTCTCGACAACTGTGAAGTGTCCAACTGGTTTAGGCCAGTTCAAAACAGAAAGGGAAGCATATTTCTATGCTTTTTTTCATTCCTCTTCTATGTAGAACACTTCACATAACACAGTCATTTCCTAATTTTCTAAAAATGATTTAGTACAAAAACAAACTTGAAAAGCTAACTACCTTGAACAAGAAACAAAGAGGAAAAGTTAAGTGTTAATTTTTTTTTAAAGGATCGAAGGGAGAAACTTACCTAAGATGTAAGAGTTTGGGGAAAGACAAAGACTGGGAGGATCCAACCGTATGATCATACTGAGGTTCTGATCTAGGAAGTAAACATGATTAATGATTTAATCAAAATATAAAAGTATCTTTTTCCCTATATAGGAAAATTTCTGCCTCCAAAACAAATTCAAGAGCCTAACTGCATTTACCCTTATTGAATTTGCTTTAAGCATATGAAAGATAATTGATTAAAGACTTTTTGGTTTCTCTGAATCTTTTAATAAAAATTCTACTTCACTCTTAAAAGGCATGATAAAATCTTTAACTCATGCAGAATATCAGAGGTTTCAAACCAAACCCTCCCTGTAAGTTCCTCAAATACTCCCTACTGGCCATACAAATCATTACCTTAGATTAATCACAGGAAGAGGTGGTGATGAGAGGAGTTTCTTAAACTGATGTGTACTTATAACTTCTCCATCAAAGTTCACTTCCCACATCCTGGAGCCAGGGCGGGCACAGTATATTAGGGGCTGCTGGCTGGCAGAACATCTTCCAGGGAAGAAACAAGCTCCGTATTCTCCATCTCTTTCCTTGTTTCCAATTTTCCAAAATTTTTCTCTAATACCCGACCCCCGCAGAAAAGAGAAAGCATGTTTACTCACAAAAAAGTCAAAAGCAATGGCACTACATATCGGCATGGCCATAATAACCCCACCTACAATGTCCCCTCTCTCCTCATATTAGCAATTTACTGGAAAGAACAACAGAATGGAAAGGTCAAAATAGGGTTCTAGCTCTGATTTGCCATTAACTATTTCTGTTACAGAAAGCAAATGACTTCAAGTTAGTACTCAGTTTATTATCCACAGAATGTGAATGCTCTTTTCAAAACTAAAAAGTAAGTGCTACCAAACCATTTCCTACATCCTTAAATCCTACTGACTGCTTTCCAAATCACCTTGTTCTTTGGCCACTCCATGGAGGCTACTGATCTGCCCTGTCTCCAGGCCACTCCTCGGCCACATATACCCAATAAATGCCTCACTCTTTCCTCAAAATGCTAAGTCCTTCTGAAAGGCTGTACCTTGGAACATTCTGTTCCCTGAGGGTTACCTGAGCTAGATATATAAAAGAACTGCATATACAAAACTGCCTGAGAACATGGAAGGTGAGAATGAGGATATCTCTTTCCAAACACTCCTTTACTTATTCTTCATAAATTAACTCCACCATTCCTCCTCTGACAGACTTCCTTGACTCCTATAAGCAGAAGGATATGCTTCCCATGCTATGTTTTCAAAGCATTCACCACGTTACATATGGCAGTTGTGTCTATTTGAACAGTAGATTATGACTTTCTTCAGGACAAACGTCATTTCTTTTTCCTCTTTAGCTGAACTCCCAGTGCACAGCACAGTAGCTGGCCCACGGAAAGCACTCAGTGCCTTTTGTGCTCCATATACTCAAACTGTTTATTTGGACAATGGCCTGATATGGTCTCTAGCATGAACTTCCTACGTGACCTTAGATAATTCAATAAATATCCCTGTACTTATTTGCTTTATGAATAAAATATAACATCAGCTTTACTAGAAGAACATGGATGTGAAAGTGCTTTAAAATGTATACAGAGCAATACAAGAAGTTACGGTTTTATTACCTATGTTCCTTATTTGGGAAATAAAATATATTTCTTGCTTACTTCACACCCTCTGTGGTGCTTAACAACAGTGCTACTAATTCAGAGGAGTGCAATAAATATTTCCTGAGTAAACCAATGCAGTCAACTCATTCTCATTTGCATGCTCATTAATCTTGCTTTCCACATTTTCAAATGACATGTGACAGGCACAAGGCTAGGTATTTCCTATACATTATCTTAGTTAATCCTTAAAACTACCTCTACATTCTGGATGGGGAAACTGACATTTGGCAAGGTTTAAGAAGTGGTAGAACTAGAACTTGAAACCATATTGTCAGGCTCCCTTATCCAATGTTCTCTCTACTACAACATAATTCTTTGTTTCTGTTTGTTCTATTTCCTCCTGGGATCCACCCTGTTCATTAACAATACTGACAGAAAGTAGCAGGAAAAGCAAACTCATACCTCACTTCCGTTAGTTATTAGGAGCCTTTGTTTAAAAAAGAAAAATGCTTCTTTGTTTGGAAGGGAATATACCTTGAAACAAAACTTAAAACATACATAAAAATTTTCAATTATTGTACTATCCATGTACCCCCAAACTGAATTCTAGCTAACAAAGTAGGCATTTCTAAAACATGTTATTTTTGCAGTTAGTTACTCTCATAACCAACTCTAGCCACAATCCTGTAAAATGGGAGCATAAATGATTAGCAACTGTACTGCACACAGGGAAGAATAAGCCTCCACTTAGTTAGCTCTTTATACCATTTGACTAGATTCTCAAAACAACCCCAATAAGGTGTTCATTCAATGCAGTGTTTTGACCATTTGTCAGAATTTCAGCCAAATTTCTGAATTGGGCTGTTTGGTAAACTCGAAAACCTATAGATGAAGAAAATTTGAGAAATTTGTGAAGCTAACAAATATTTTACCAAAATCTCAAGGATGGATTTAATGGCCAAAGGTCCAATGTCAAAGAAT
The DNA here is from genome assembly GCF_937001465.1 of Orcinus orca. NCBI lineage: Eukaryota > Metazoa > Chordata > Mammalia > Artiodactyla > Delphinidae > Orcinus > Orcinus orca. The sequence goes on along the minus strand of NC_064566.1, from coordinate 37,682,839 downwards.
ATACTAGAGGTAACAGGAAAGGCACAAAATCAAGACAGAAAGATTCTAGTCTGCCTCCTCCCAGCTGCATGATGTGAGGCAAGCTCTATCACTCACTAGGCTTTCTGATCTGCAAAAATGAAAGAGTGACACTACATGATCTCCAGTTCTGTAAGTCTAACTTCATCACCGATCTACAGTCTGAAATAAGTCAGAACCAAGTACACCATCCTTCCTACTAATTCCAGGTAAACTGATCCTTCGCATCTCAAAGCCTTGCCCCTCTGCTGTACAGCTACGTTCTCTGATACCAGACATCTGCAACCTACTATTACTGGTCTCCTTCCCACATACCTTTCTCATCCCAAGAAAATTTTTAAAAAGTGCATCCTCTCCTCATCCTTCCCTCTACTAACCCTGACAGTCAACATACATTCCTTCAAAACTTTTGGAGTCCAGCCTCCTACTTTCTAGAATAGCAGTCTTCTAACTGAGATACAAGAACCCCTGGAAAAACATAAAAAGTTTCCAATCCTTGATAGTTCTAAGGGAATCAATTTCCAAACCCTGATTTTCTACATGTACACTTTCTTAAAATGATCTGAGAACCCACATACTTAATCAGTGTGACATTTAAGGCTGTCACTCTCCATGTGGTGCTAATTTACCAACGTGATCTCCCACGACTCCCCTACTCAAGCCAGAGGACACGTTTTAGAATATGCCTAATTCTTTCTTACTTCTCCCCAAGACGCTGTTCCTTCCTGCTAGAATATCCTATCCCCTCTTACCTCTCTTCCTTCAAACTTCGCCTATTAAATATCCTCAACAAATTACTGAAGCTGGCTAGTGGGCTCACAGTGGTTTATTATGCAATTCTCTCTTCCTTTGTGTGTGCTCAAAATTCTCCACAATAAATTTTTAACAGAAGGGCTGGGTCCTGAGGAATATCCTAGCTGGACAGGGCCAATGGAGGGGGAAAAAAATGCCCAGTGAATATTTCCCTGTGGTGAGAATGGCTGAAGAACTTAAACACAGCAATACACAACATTCATTTCAAACCATTTCCTATTCTGTTCTGGTATTTCACAGCTACCGCCAATATACTCCTTTGCCATTCATTGGACCTTTGGTTCCACTGTTGAGATTTCATTAAATATCTGTCAGCTTCATAAAGTTCTTATTTTTCATCCAATTTTACCCTATAGTAAAATTCTATTAAATACACAACAAATTTCAACAACAACAAACTCAATCAAGGAAGACTTCCCAATTCCCCATATAGAAACAGGCCTCTGTTCGGTCTTCCCACATGACACTTAGACCAGGCTTCTTGGTAGAGTTAACTGAATATTTGTCTTAGTCACCCACTGGACTATGTCACTCTCCTCTACCTCCTCTCTACTCACTAACATCAGCTTGCACACAGGTGGTTCCTTATCAATATCTGTATAACTGAATTGAGGGGTTTGGGCGAGATGACTTCTTTCCAGGACTAAAATTCTGTATTTCCAATGACTCATGGTTAGTCAATATACCTCTCAGTATCACATAAGAAGCATCGAGTAAGTGAAGATATAAGTAATCTTCCATCCAAATAATCTAACTGGACAACACAGGAGTCAACTGTTGTTATTGTGTGAACAGGAAACATCACAAAGGCAGCAGCCGCCTAAAGGGGATGTGACAAGGAAATAAAGTTTATTTATCTTTACGTATACACATAATTCCCTTCTCTTTAGAGAGAAGGGGATTATGTGCTTTTACATGAAAACAGCTTAGACAGCAAAATAAAAACTTTAAATGGGCCAAAATTAATTTGCCTGTTAGAATATCAAGTTTCACTCATTTAAGTTTTGTGAAAAAATTTGCTACATAACTGCAGAAGAGAATTCTTAAGGCTCTGTTTGTGATTATCTATTCTTAGAAGCTGGAAAGAAAAAGATGAAGCAAGTTTTAGAATACGTGAGACAATTTTTCACCTGTAGACAGTACTTCTCCCTTTGGAAAAAAGACAAATTAGAGCTGTAATAAGTGTAGAATTCCAACTGTATATCAAAAATATGTTAGGAATCAAGTAGTAACCTTGATGGGTCATCATGAATATTTAATTAATACATCAAGAATATTCTGATGTGTTAATTAAAATAACTTAGCCAATAGTAGTTAGATCTCTTCTTCTCTACCAGGATCCTACATGCAAATAAGCCAATGAGAGACAAGTCCCCCATTTCTGATATCATAGCTTTGGAGGAGAGGGACAGCGAGGAGCAGGCTGGCTCTGCCTTAATGACACACTGGAGCATTCTGTTAGGATAACTTGAGATTCAACTTTTCTACTCCAACAACTGTGGCAGGAAGCCTGGGGAACCACACTGCTTAGCGTAATCCAGGAGATGTCTTTAAGATTCCATTCACAACAAGTTACATCCATCCTGAGAAAATATACCTAGACCCATAAGTTTCTTCTAACCAGGGACCAGGAGAATAGGACCCTGGGCAATTGGTACCATTTCTATGTTTGCCATTTTATTCACACAACTAATAAACAGGCATCTTTTCTTTTTTCTTTCTTTCCTTTTTTTTTTTTTGGCTGCGCCATGTGGCATGCAGGATCTTAGTTCCCCGACCAGGGATCGAACCTGTGATCCCTGCATTGGGATCACGCAGTCTTAACCACTGAATCGCCCGCGAAGTCCAGCCATCTTTTCTTTCTTAACAGCCTAGTATTAAAGGATGCTTTACTTAAATGAGCCATGAAGGTGAATTATGGAGTAATATAATAGACAACTGCAAATTACTGAAGTTAGCTCACAGAAGCCATTCTGTAACAGTGTCAAGCTAAACCAGGGTACCATATGCACTACATGCAAACAAGTCTTCTCAAAATTCATAGTCTGGGCTCTAGATCAGTCCCCAAGAGATACAGTAGGTCAAATTGTGTCCTTTAATTGAAATTCTGTGAGACAACACCTTATATCTCACCTACATACACAAAGAACTGGACTGGTTCTCACCTTTGCTTGTTTAGAAGTGTTGAGTTTGATGGCAGAAACTTTCCCCATATGATCACCTATAAAAACTCTAAGAATAGCTGTATCCCAACAGAGAGCTGTAACTTTTCGGCCTTTGTGTTCTGAAGACACATAAATTCGTTCTGGTTTCCCACGACGCTCTTGATTTAATTCCCAAACAACTACAAGACCTTGACTGCAAGTATTGAGACACAAAAGCAAATTTTTGGCAATGGTGAAAAAGGTACAATTTCAATGCATCACAATATCAACTATGTTAAATATATAAGCAAATTCTTATTCTTCAGAAAAGAGGAAGTAGAAAGCCAAGGTATTAATTTCCTTGCTTTAGTCCACCAATCCAATATAATAGGAGAACTTAGATGTTCTAAATTATCCCTGTTACCTTTCTCTTTTAAGGTCACAGAAATGTTGTTGCCTCATATTAGTGTTTTCCACAGACCCTAGGGTGACCAAGTGTCCATCCTGGTTTGCTTGCGTCTAAGAGGTTTCCTAAGACACGGGACTTTCAGTGCTAAAACAGGGTCAGGGTCAGGCCCAGGCACACTGGGATGGCTGGTCACCCTAACAAACACACAACTACATTTGTCAACTTCAAATGCATTTGGAAAAGATCAGACAGTTTTAGAACAGTTTCTTACCTGGTAGCCACAGCAACATAATCATCATCATGTAAACAACAGGCGACCTGAGAAATTGTACCTTCCTAGAGCACAAAAGGAAAAATATTAGGCAGCTCCTCAAAAATGGGTAATTTTTTACTTTTAAATCTCAAGTTTTACCTTCTTCTTTTAGTCCAAATGATCATTGATAATGGAGAAATTCAAATTTATGAAAGATACTCCGGATAGTACGTGACAGGGCTACCCTTAATCTTACCCTGTGCGAAAGAAAAAGCCTGTGCTTCCATCCTTCTTTCTGAATGAGATTGAGTCCTCCTCCTGAACTGCCCAAAGCCAACCATTTTCGAGACACAGCTATGCTCGTGCACTAAAAAACATGGCAACAGACAAGTGTGAAACTGTCACAGTCATTTAACAAATAAACTATGTACTGGAAATAAATACTGAGGCTCTGTGTCAGGTTCCTCCCCGCACCCAACCCACCTGCCCAGTTAGACACCACATAATGGCACTCAAGCTCTTATTCTAGATAGTGAAAGATACAGAAGAAAGAACATTTTGGTTTTAAATTTTTAATTGAATCTCAAAATTGCTGAATAGGTTCAATTGTATAAATGAGTAATTTTCCCTTGGCAAAAGCCAGTTACTAGCCCATTCATCTTCTGTGCAATTCAGCTAGCTCATTCCAATACTGACCACAATGATGGAAGATCAAGTAAGTCTCTAGGGGATAAAGCAACCACTTTAATCACCTGCTCACATAAATCACTTCTCGTCTGTATAACCAGCACAAAATGTCCACAGCTTTGAGAGCAAGTGAGACTGCAGAGGACACAAATGCAAGTCAGTGTACTATTACATCTCCCCACACCTTCAGCCTACTGATTCTTCTCCTTACCCACCAGAGAAAGCAGTGGCCAGGCTGTGCCCAATACCCTGTGACAAAAATTATTGGTTGGTGAACGAACAGGAATTCCCAATCCTCTTCGAACTTGTTGCTTTCTACCGTAGAAGCTGGAAAACCTAAATCTTCACTTACCCAGTTTCTTTTGCAGCTAGGGGGAGCCCTGTGACTCAAATCCAGCTACTAAGACTAAGCCCTACTGGGGCTTCCCGGAAAGCTTTGCCCTCCCAGATAAATGGCCGAAGCTGAAGAGAAAAAAGCCTTTGTCCTCGGCCACCTCTTTCTTGCTTGAGATGCTAATGGAGACATTAAGACTGGAGCCAGGACACTTATCTTGCAACTGTGACCAACAGTCAATATACAGATGATGGTAGAACAGGAAAGATGGAGAGCCTGGGTCCTAAGGAATATCAAAGGCCACTACACTAAACCCAGAAACGATAACCTCCAACCAGGTTATAAACACCTTTACTGCTTAAGATATTATTGAGAAGGTTTTCTGTAACTTGCAGCTAAAAAACCTCTGATATCAACCCTCATAATTGTTGTCCATATTACTTTGCCTATTACTTCCTATTTTCCCTTTGCTCAGAGGCTAGAAAGGTGCTTTGGGGTGGGAACAAAAGGGTAAGAATGAAATTATTTTGGAATTGGTTATGAAACTGTTCTTTACCATGTCATTCCTGAGTTTATCAAATGAATTCAAGGTTCGAGGGAAGCACATACTCCTTCCCACAGAGCTAATTTTTAGCTAACTTTGTAAAGCTAATTTTTAGCTCTGTTCCCTAAAACAGAGGGGGTACATCAAACTCCTTGTTTTGGAACAAACTTAGTTTAATAGCAATGGTTCGTGTTGCTCAAAATGCAATGGGGTATACTCATTTATACTATTTTATTTTCAACTGAATACATTACTTTCTGAGAGAAGACAGCAAGATTAGAGGCGGGAAAATTCAGTAATCTATATCATAGTTTCCAAGGATGGGAAAGAAGAATTCAAACGATTGCTTGAAAAATAAATCAAGAAAGCACTATGAACATACTACTGCTATGTGAGGTATTACTAGCACAGGTAAGAACACCCAAGATTCTATAAAACATAAAGAACGGGGTCGGAGGGGCACGTAACCGAGAGCACACAAAAATATGAACGTGAAAATAAAACTGATATAAGGATCACGAAAATCACCTTTAGACGAGCGGAGTCCAGCCTCAGGGCTGAAAGTAATGGATCCAGAGACTCAAATTCTGCAAGAACATGGTTGTAGGACTCTGGTATCACTGGCACGAAAGTCATTTACCCAGAAAGATGAAACTACGTTGAGGGATAGGCACAGTATTCCTGAATAAAACCTGCAAAAATATAATTTAAGAAGCTCACCACTCCTTCAGCAAGCATTTAATGAACAGGTGGAGAAAACAGGGAAACATGAGAAAGGGACAAGGGTCCCTATTCTGGAGCTCCTTGGCATCTAGGTGGAAAGAAAACAACGCAGGTGACATAGGTGACCATCAGCTTGTACTGATTATTCCCTGACTCCTAAAACTCCCACAGAACGAAATCCAGATTCTCAAGGCCCTCCACAATCCTATCCCATTCTATTTACCTAACAGTGTGAACAGATAGAATAGACGCTTGCAGGATATAAGGGGAAATTTTGTCAAGCTCCTCTGTGGTAAAATAGCACCTCCAGCTGCAATTCTTTGAGCTGTAAATCTTCTGCTTTTAAGTCTCTTGTTAAATTCAATGGTTATCAGCCCACATTTTAACCGTGCTTAATAGGAAAGGGCGTCTGGATAGCTTTCTCCAGCCTGTGAATAAGTGAAAAGTCAGGTGTGGGGAATTAGGCAGAAAGAGGAATAAGAGCTTCAATAAGAGGCCTGATAGGAAAGAATAGAAATAAGAATACAAGGTAGCAAATGCCAACTACCCAGTGAAGACTTTGTAAACTAACACAAGAGTTCTTACCTGTTCAACAACTCTCAAGTGTACATTTTTGTCAAATTATACCAGTTTCCAGAAGAAAGCAGAGTTTAAGAAAATTCTATCCATTAATTTTAACTTTTCCTCAATCCTTTGTTGCCTACCAAATTGAGAATAAAAAACAAATACTACAAAAAAATTCAGAAACAACTGTTTATGCTTAATTGTTTTTAATTTATACTTTGTGGTTTTAATTTTTTTTTTCAGAAACACATGTATTCACTCACTCATTTATTCAACAAATATATACTTAGCACCAACTATGTGCCAGGCATTGTTCTAGGTCCCAGAGATAAAACAGAGGACAAAACAAAGTCCTAACGTTCATGGAGCACACTTTCCAGGGGCAAACCATATATAAGCTTACAATACTTTTTACTGCATACACATAATATAGTCTTATTTTCTGCTGGTAATACAGCTGATCTCTGCAAGGAGAATGGTGTTCTGAAAAAACAAAATTCTTTAGTAGTCCTCCTATACTCAAATATTTGAGAATTCCTAATCTAAGAAAAATCTTCTCTCATCCTTTTCACTCATTCATTTTATTAAGTACTGTAGATACAGAAAAATCAGGATTGCTAAGACAAATAGTTTTGCTCACCATCCAGTTCTACAAGAGTTACATCGTAACCCACTACAGTTGCTGACCACCAGTGCACTCTGAGAGGAAATTAACAAAGGATGAGGCCCTCTGCTTTGGGCAAAGCAGGCCCCTCATAGATGTATATCTCAGGAAGAATTTTAATCACCCCAGATTTTCGCACCTTCCCATACATAGAAAAGCACTAACATCATTAACTTGAGAGATCTATTCTTTGTGATTAGCAGTAATCTTTTACCAAGATGTAGGCTTAACTTGCAGTTATTTCCTCGCCAAAAATCATATATAAACTGTCTTCTCTATATACGCTATTGATAGTATGTATAAAATAGATAACTAATGAGAACCTACTATATAGCACAGGGAACTTCTACTCATTGCTCTGTGGTGACCTGAATGGAAAGGAAATCCAGGAAAGAGGGGATATATGTATATGCATTGCTGATTGACTTTGTTGTACAACAGAAACTAACACAATATTGTAAAGCAACTATACTCCAATAAAAATTTAAAAATAAAATAACATAAAATAAACTGTCTTCTCCCCTACCTCTTCAGAGCAGTTTCCTCAGGGCTAAGTGGCTGTTAGCTGGGCTATAGTCCTCAGCAAGACCCTGAATAAAACTTAAACTCACAACTCTCATCTTGTGTGTTTTTCTCTGAGTCGACAGTTTCTAGTAGAATATGAGGCACAGTGGTGCGAACAAGACAAATAAAATAATTCCTGAAATCAGTCACTTTATAATCAACTAGGGAGAAAAAGACAAATCATACACACACACACACACACACACACACACACACACACACACACACACACACACACACACACCCTCATAAGGGAAACGTAAGCAAGGTCCAATGTCGGAACTTAGAGGACAGAGGGATCACATTGAGTTAAAAGTAACCATAGAAAACTTCCTAAGGGAAGTAGCACTGGAGCTGATTAGGTTTTATCACAAGGAAAAAAGAAAGGGTAGCAGGTAGGGCAGCAATAAGCAAAGATACAGAGGATATATTTGGAGAATACAAGTTTAGTCTTTGGTTGAAACACAGGACACAAGCAACAGAAAAATGAAAGATAAAGCTGGAACAGTAATTCAGTCACAAGGTACAAGGCACTGTGAATCTCAAACTAAGGAACCTGCATAAATTTTAATTTGGTAGGCAACAGAAAGGCATTGAAGAATTTGGCGTTGGGAGATCACATAATTTCTGTGAAGCGCTGTGGGTAGACACTAGAAAACAAAGACTTGAGAAAAGGTGGGAGGGGTGGTGCGGAACTAAAGACAAGGCCTTTCAATTACTCAAGAAATCTGGTGGAGAAGGAGAAAACCTCTCGACCTTGTGAGCAGGGGAGACGCAAACAGATTTGTAGATAGCAGCTAAAAGAAAAGGCTTTAGAATGAAAGGGACTGAAGGGACTTCCCTGGTGGTCCAGTGGTTAAGACGCTGTGCTCCCAATGCAGGGGGCCCAGGTTTGATCCCTGGTCAGGGAACTAGATTCCTGCATGCTGCAACCAAAGATTCCACAGCCACAACTAAGATCCTGTGTGACCCAACTAAGACCTGGAGCAGGAAAATAAATAAATAATTTTTTTAAAAAATGAAAGGGACTGAAAATACAAGAAAAAGAAAATAAAATCACTGTACAAGATCCTAAGAAAGACAGAAAGGAATGACATCAGGACCACAGCGGCTACCTCTTCCACTTGCAATCTTAAAACAATCTCTGAGACGGATAGACCATTTGGTCTTGATCTCAGTGAAGAGAAAATGACCTGGAAATTATGACCTAACAGAGTAAAAAACCTAGTAAGTTTCTATTTTTCGGAAAAAGACTTAATAGAGACGAGAATGAAAAAGGAATAGCATAAACAATGTCAGTTCTCAAGAGAAGTTGCTAGTGATAGTGTTGAGCCAACTCCAAACTTATATTTTTCTTTGCGTTTACTCTCTGAAATGACTCCTTTCCCTCCAGATCTACTTACTAAAATCTGCCCAGCCTTTCAGGCCCAGCGTAAGTCCCACTTCCCAGAATTCTCAAAGTGGAAGACTCATAGGTAATTCAGTGCACACATCCACGTAATTCAGGAATTAGTCTTGTGCTGGATCCCTGAACACTTTCAGCAAGGGAAAGGAAGTGCTCCCTCTCATGAAGCTGCCCATTCCACCCCTCCACAGCTCTCACTGTTATAAGGTACTTTTTCTACTATTGGGCTGAAACCTGATGACTTGGAGCTTTTATTTCCAACTGTGGCTTCTACAGTTTAAGGAAATAAGTTCACTCCTTTCAAAACAGTCCTTCAGTATTTGAAAAGTGTTATGAGGTCTTCTAAAAATTCATCAACCCCAGTTCTTCCTGACCTGACAATGTCCAAATTCCTCTCTGTTCTGATCAGCCTTCCACACAAGAGCTTTAGTTTGCCTAAAAATGTGGTCTCCAGAACTGAACATAAATCTCCTTAAGTAGCTGGATACACAGAATAGAGTAGAAACACTAAGTTCCTTGACCTGGACACTAAATTTCTATGTTACATCCTAAAAAAGTATCAGACTTTTTTTTCCAGATATGTTTTTAAAGTAGCCATGTCACACTTTTTTTTTTTAACATCTTTATTGGAGTATAATTGCTTTACAATGTGCCATGTCACACTTTTGATTCAACAGAGCAAGCAGTTAACTAAAACCCAAAGAGATTTTCAAATAAAATGAATATAATCTTCCTAGCCAGTACCTAGATACAGTAGAATTGAGCTCAAATTGAAAGCTGCCATTAATCAAATGTGATAATGGATATAAAAAGTACCTAGAAAATTTAAAACTGTTCAAACAAGAACAGCAGAATGCTGATAACTGTTAAAGTTTGGTTAGGTGCACATGAGGGTTCGTTATATTATCCTGTCTACTTTTGTCTGTTTTAAATTTTCTTGAACAAGATTTCTTATTGAAGTATAGTTAATTTACAATGTTGTGTTAGCTACAAGTGTACAGCACAGTGATTTCGTCACATATATTCAAGATTTTGTTAAGTATGTGCTTAACAACAAAAAGCTCTGTACAAACCTTTCATTCTATAAACTTTCTGTGCCTCCATGGTTTAATATATGCTGTTCCTTGAACCTTCCTCCATCTAACAAAACACTATCTTCCTGCAGATCCGAGTTTAACTATTACTTCTGTTAAGTCTGTCACACTGTTAGCCTAGCAAAAAACTAAGCAAATAGAAGGTGGTCATAAATGCTTACCAAAGTCAATGAAAGAACTTTTTGAAGTGTTGACTTGCCCAAGGTCACAGAGTTCACAAGTAGAGCTGAGGCTAGAATCCACTAATCCTGAGTCCAAATCTAATTACCTTTCCATTTCCCCGCACTGCTCGATGGTAACTAAAGGAGCAGTAGAATCAAGAAAAGTCTTTTCTCTTCGTCCTAGTACTCACTTTTATTCATTTTAATGGACTAGTGTTTGCTGCGCAAACACCCAATGCAAATCACAGCTTTCTTTCTTCCCCACTAGGGGCGTGGAAGGAAGAGGAGGCAAAAGAGAAAAGAAAGGAAGCAAAAATTAAAGATACTATGCAGAGGGGAAGTACGAGAGTCCCTCATTCCCGTAATGGGGATCTTTAAACCCAAGTAACAGAGAACAACTCTTCACCTCAGCCCAAGAAATGGCGACTCACTCATTCATGCACTCAGCATGCCTCGCACACCCCACTGCAGACAGTTCCTGACCACAAGCTCCCTGACTAGCGGAACTCCTAACTATTTAACAGCAGTAACTTTAATACTATACTCAGATCTCTTGAAAGGAACCTCGGTAATCGTTTTCAAAGCCAGGCTCACAGCCTGTAGGTCTCAGCCTCTCTCCACCATCTCCAGGCCGGTAGCCCCCAAATTCCAATGGGTCACACCCTCTCTCCCGGCTGGGTGCCGTTAACACTCACCGCGCACTAAGAGCCGCACCTGAACTTCAGTCTCCCCGCCTGCTCCTCCCCTCCCTGGCTTACGTCATCCCGGAGCGCCGGGGACGCTGGGACAAAGCTGTTAACTGTACTTCCTTGTCACGTGACAGGTTACGCCCCTGCTGGCGCGTGGTCCCTCCCCCTCGGGCCGCCGTCGTGATTACGCTCTCTGTGGCCTGCAGTAAGCGGGCCGCTGCCGGCCGAAGACGCAGCGCCGATCGGGACCGGAGGAGCTCTAGGCCAAAGGGGTGAGCCAGGCAGGATCCCGGGACCCTTCACCGCTTAAAGCCGGCGAGAGGAAATGAAACAGGCGGGCACCGGCGGGGAAGGGAGGGAACTAGCGGAAGGTGTCATGGCGGCCGCGCTCTGGGGTCACGTGCCCCGCAGGCCCGCCTTGGTACTTCCGGTCACGTGCCTTCAGAGTTCTCGCAGCCAGCGATGGAGGCGAGACCCCCCGGTAACAGAGGCGGTGGCGACGGCTGCGGCTGCTGGGTTTCAGCCTCTTCCCGGCAGCGTCTCTAAGAAGCGCAGCGGAACTCGACTTGACCTAGCTCAGTAACTTACTCCTTGCCCAAGGCCGTAGCTCCCACCTGGTAAGTTTAGACCGAAGAATGGGGGTGGGCGGGCGGGTGAAGAGCTGACAGGCCTGGGGGCCGCAGGACGGCGCGGAATCTGCCTCTTTTTCCTGTGTCCCTGTCGCCGTTGCCACAACTCCCTAGCCTGCGGTCTCATAGCCCTTTATTATTCTGACGCGACGAAGAGGCGACCCCTAATCTACTTGTCTGTAGGAAGCCTTATCTCTCCACTGAAAGCAGGGACTCGAAGATTTATTCAAAGCCGGGATCAGACTTGGCTCATGAGGATGAAGGACACGGAGGCCTCTCTGGGGCTGAGAAGCCCGTCCCGTTAGAAAATGTTCTGTTGAGTCTTTTGGTTTCTGTAAGGGAAAAGCTTTTACCTTAGTGTCCACACACCTTTTGCTTTACCTGTCAAACTTACCACTCTTAAAATCTTCTTAACATGTGCCAGGCCAACCCCCTACACACACATCACATTTTGGTCTGTGCCCAATTTGATCATCTTTAAGCACCGACACATGGAAGTAAATAATTATTTTAGAAATTCCCCAGTGTTCTCAGAGACTGCATTGTTTAAGGAAGTGTATTCAGTTGACTCTTAAATGCCCGCTTTAGGGTCTGTAAAATGGGGGGCGGGAGGAGAGAGATAAAAACAACCTTTTGCCCATCAGAAGACCCAGTTTTAAAAACAGACAAAAACTAAGTGGTTTGAAATATACCTTGCAGTAAGTACTGATTCCATAAAGGAGTGGAACAATTTTTCCCGTTGAATTCTTACCAGAAACCCCAACATACAAAGCAGCATGCCATGGTGGAATTGAGTTTGGGAGCGCTCAGCCTCCCCTCTTGGAACACAGTGTGAACATCATGAACTGGGCTTTGGTAACTAAGCCAAAGCTGCCAACCCTAAGATCGATTTTAAAAAATCAAAACTAGAACAAATGAGATGGAGAGGTCACAACAGAGGGGAAGGTAACCTCTAGTATCAGGCTTATGGCTTACAAAAGATCTAGACTGTGGAAAGAACTTTGTACCTTTTAGCAGACCGAAATCCATTATTTGGAAGAGAGAATTTGGAGGCATTAAACCTGTTCTGCTACTCTCACTCATCTGACATTTGGCAGGGCATCAGACTGATGAGCTTTAAGTCTCTCCTAGGGGATATTAAATACATATGGTAGTGCTAATGTTAAAAAAAATCCACACAAATGCAGAGAGGGCTCTTTAAAAATACTAGGAAGGTTGGTGCAAAGAGAGAGGAATCAGTTAAAAAGAATGCACCCAACGATCAGCTTCAGTCAGTTGTGGCTGCCTCCTGTACGACCTGCTCTCAAGGCTTATATCTTATCCCTGCTGGGCTGTCTTTACACCTTTTAGCCCTGCTTTTCTGCGCTGCTGGTTTTTCCCTTACCATCAGAATGTTGTCAGGTGTACCTTGAGCTTTCCTAGCATTTTGACCACTATTTCTACTTCATGGATGCTGCTACTAGAAGTGTCTTTGGGGACTTCTTGGTTGTCCAGTGATTAAGACTCCCTGTTTCCACTGTAGGGGGCATGGGTTCGATCCCTGTTCAGGGAACTAAGATCCCACATGCCACATGGCATGGCCAAAAAAAAATGGTTTTTTAATTTAAAAAAAAAAAGTGTCTTTGTCCCTTCCTCCTTTTTCTCTTTCCTGCCTGCAATGTGACAGTGTCAGGCATCCATCTAATAGTCCCTCCTTGCTCCATTTATGATTACCAACTGATTGCTCTTCTCTCAATTTTGGTATCGTACTCTTTGTCAGCATGCAGTATTTATTAGTGAATATGAGCATACTCTTCCCTCTATCTTGCGTCTCTGTCGCATTTTCCTCCTCCTGCCTCTCCCATCACTGCTGTAAAATGAAAAAGTGCTCGGTCTTAAAATTGCTACCTCAGTTATTCCCTTTAATATCTTCTTTATGTGTGTAACTATCCTTAAAACAGTACATTTTGGTCACTCTTTACATACTTTCAAGGTCTTATTCCCTGTAGTGCTGAATTGTTAACATTTTTTAGGATTGCCCGATGGCAAGCAGCATTCCAGTCTCCATTTTGTATGCTGGCAGACACAGAAGCGCTTTCTCTAATAACAGTCCTCCTTTTAGTGAGTGATAAGGAGTTTATATTTCACTTGCTGCCTTTTTTTCGTCTGCCCCATTTATCTCTGCACATTGGAAAAGGAGATGTAGGTGATGGAAATGCAGAGACATGAGATGTAGGAAATGGAAATTTAAAGAGTTCTCCTGAATAGTTTCAAATTCTTCCTATCCCTGTTTACTTATAAGCCAGTTATTGGAATCTGTGAGGAATGGTACTCTGATCTGTGAGTTGAGAGCTTTAGTGCTTCCTGGAGTTTAGCCGAGGATGTATGTACAATGGCTTCTTGTTATGTCTTAACCAAGACTGTATTCTTTTAACAACAGAGATCTTAAATTGATGTCATAGGTATTTATTGGACTATTCCTATGGACTAAAATATGCTGCTGGGCTCTGTATTGCCATGAATACAACACATGCAGCCTCTTCCCTTTATGAAACTTGCGGTCTTTCGGGGAGAAAGGCATTGAAAGAATTACATTAAAAATTAATTGCAGGGACTTCCCTGGTAGCGCAGTGGTTGGGAATCCGCCTGCCAATGCAGGGGACACGGGTTCGAGCCCTGGTCCAGGAAGATCCCACATGCCACGGAGCAACTAAGCCTGTGCACCACAACTACTGAGCCTGCACTATAGAGCCCGTGAGCCACAACTACTGAAGCCCATGTGCCTAGAGCCTGTGCTCAACAGGAAGAGAAGCCACTGCAATGAGAAGGCTGTGCACCGCAACGAAGAGTAGCCCCTGCTCGCGGAAACTAGAGAAAGCCTGCGCGCAGCAATGAAGACCCAACGCAGCCAAAAATAAATTCATTAATTAATTAAAAAAAATTAATTGCAGTAGTGATAAGTGTTGTGAAGGGAAGAATACGGTAACTTTGAAACTTAGAGTAGACAGAAAATGAGTAAAAGCTAGTTGATGGAAAGGGAGGAGAATGTGCAGAGGCTCAGCACAAGGCATGCATGTGCCTTTAGCCTCAAGCAAGTAAATATTTAACTGCAAATGAATAAATGCCTTTACTGGAGGATTTTGCTATTTAAAGAAGTCTTGTGGCAGATTATTTCATAAAGTAAATAATCTTTTAAGTAAAGCTAGATCTTCATCAAGCCACTTTGTTTAAATATAACTGCACCGGTGTTTTTCATAAAATATTCTGTGGCTCTTACAGAGTTCTACTAGAAAGAAGTTTTTGCCACCCAAGGAGCCACCTTCAAGAAAAATCTAGAAATCATAGAAGCCCTTGTAGGATGGTCCTACTGGTTCTATTAAACTTCCTAAAACTGGTCCTTGTACAATTAACAGAGGTGCTACAGATGACCAGGGAAATTTGCCAAGCAGGTTAGCTGTGAGACAATTGACTAGTTATTCCCAGTGTTCAATAACTTATCTCTGATTTATTTTTAGAGCTCCCTCTAAATAGATTTTAATATGAATGGTTTTACATGCTATGCATAAGAGGCTATGTTTTTCCCCAATTGATTTAAAGTAGCCAACTCTAATAGTTCTATTAATCTAATTTATTCTCCACTTTACAGTTTCTCTGTCTTCATTCATCTTTCTCCTTATCTTCCCATCTCAGAAAGGTTTTTTTGTTCTTTTCCAAAGTTAACACTTTATTTGTGCCTGTAAGCCCAGTTAATTGGTGACTTGCTCTGTCAGCTGTAACCTTGTGTTTCCTCCATATATGGACATATTTTAAATTATCCTGTAATTATCTGCTTATCCCCCTCCACACACACACCTCTCCTATCTTTCTCAGATTTTAATTCATGTTTCCTAAAATGTGGTTCATATGGTATGCAGTTTAATTTTACATAGTATAGACAGGTTTTTAAATGTTTTTAATAGTTATGTGTTTATTATAATGAATATTATAAAATTAATATTAAAATATTTAATGGTTCCATAGATTTTATAAAAATTATTATAAATTAAAGTTTTAATACTAAATAAAAATAGTACACATATTACAGAAATTGAAAATAACAGTTTTAATTCTTACCAACCCTAACACCTTCCCATGTTACCTTATAGATGTGGTTTGATTGAGAACAAACTCTTGGAAAGACATTTTTAGTAACTGCTTTTCTCATTACAAAATACATATTTATTGTAGATAGTCCAGAAAACAAAAAGAACATTCAAATCATCTGTAGTCCTGTCACCATAGGTAACCACTATTAAATTGGGTGTATGTCTCTCCAGTCATATATATTTGCAAAATAGCATAATGGAACTCTAAGGTCAGACTGATCCAGATTCAAACCCAGTTCTACTTCTTGGTGCTTTGGGAAAGCATCTTGATCTCTCAGACCCAATTTCCTTTATCTGCAGAATAGAACTAACTAATAATAGAACCTACCTCAGGATTGTTAACTGGGGACTGAATGAGATAATGCCTATAAAGAATTTAGCCCAATGCCTGGCACGTATTACAAGCCTTCAATAAATTTTAGAAGGTTTTTTAAAATTTAAGAATATGGAATCAAACTACATGCTTTTTTTGCTTGCTTTGATCACCTAACAGTTTATCTTTTCATGTCATTAAATAGTCCTTTAAGGAATTCCCTGACGGTCCAGTGCTTAGGACTGTGCATTTTCATTGACAAGGGCCCAGGTTCAATCCCTGGTCGGGACATTTAAATCCCCCAAGCTGCGGCACAGCCAAAAAAAAAAAAATAGTCCTTTAAAATAGTGGTTTTCAAACTTTTTAAGCGACAGTAATCCTCTAATCAAAATCTTTGGAGGACATCAAATAAGTTAATCAGTTAAAAGATGGTATTACATATTAAGAATTTTGACCCTTTATCATATATAAGGTATGGATATTAAAACTGGAGATTGTAAAGTAACATGGGAAAATGTTTTCAATGGCAAATAAACAAGATAATTAACTTGGCTGTACTTCATGATTACATTTGTAAGGTGAGTACAGATAAGCACAATTTAAAATTAAGAAAATTGATGTTAAAGTTGTGAGATTGTGGCATTTTTTAAATCCCTTTTTGTTAACTTACTAGGCTCTGTCCCAACATTTATAAATGCCCACATAATACAGACTATTTCTACCTGCGTGACTCAGCAGCACCTCACACTCATTTTCAGAGCCGAATTCCTTGCCTTCACTTTCAAACTTGTTTTTCCTTGTTATTGTTTCTGTGAGTGGCATCGCTGTACTCATGTCAGTTAGGCTTAAAAGTGGGGTATGAGCAAGCAGCTGTGATACCTCCTTCAGCACAGTGTCTATTCATCCTGCCTCCTCAGTACTCCTCCTTGTCTCTTCCTCTCCATTCTCACTGCCACCAGCCTGGTTCAGACCCTTTCTGGTCCTCCCTTCAGTCTCTCTCATATTGCCTCAGATTAATTTCCTAAAATACAAATCACCCCCTTATTCAAATCTTTAGAAGTTTTCTGTTGTCTGCCACATAGGGGGGTATTCTCCACTATCTTCCTCCATCTTAACTGTCCAACTTCATATCCCACTGATCCCCATCATGAACTTTGTGCTACATCCAGAGTGGACTACTAACCATTTGCAGAGAGTCTGGAGCCTTTGCCCCAAGCCATTCTCTTTGCCTATAATGCTTATTGCCTTTTCTCTGTCAAAACCCTCATTCAAGACCCAATTCATAACTAACTTCTGTATAAAAAAGAATAAACTACCAATACATGTAATAATGTGGTGAATTTCCAAAAACATGTTAAGCGAAAAGCTAGAGACAAAAGCATACATAGTGCCTGAATTCCATTTATATGAAATCCTAGTACAGATAAAAACTAATCTGTGGTGATAGAAATCAGAAAACAGTTGCTCGAGGGTGGGAGGAAGAGAATTGACTAGAAGGGGACATGAGAGAACTTGGGGGGTGATGGAAATGTTCTCTGTCTTGTTTTGGGTAATGGTACACGGGTGTATACAGTTGCCAAAACGCATCAAACGGAACACCTAAGGACTATGCATTTAGTGATTTGCATCTTGTTTGTTCAGTTAATTATAACTGAATTATTTTTATTGCCCTAAGATATCTGTGACAAATATTTGACAAAGCCTCTCATGTGAAAAAGTTAATTGCCTCTGAGTCCTAATTCAGAACTGTTTTTTGTCTCCCTTTTGGGACTTTACACATTCTAATTTGTATACACACACACACATCTTGCTCACTAGACTGGAAGCTTTCTCAAAGCAGAAATCACTACTGGCAGACATTTGTCTTCAGGTAATCCCTAGACTTCTTGGCTCAGTACAGAACTATTGAATAAATGTATTCACACTGACCCTTTTCCTTTCCATTTTTGGGGTGGAGTAGCCTGTAAGGAAACTAAAAGGGAAGATCTGGCTATTCAAAATTCAGGTAGTCAACTTCAGAGAAATTAAAATTTCACTCTTTTTTTTTTACTTGTATTTTTGATTTTTAAATCCCTGTTTCAGTGAATAAGAAATGTTACAATAAAGCTTCACTTGTTTGCTCAAATTTAATTCTTATGACACTTAGATATGCTAACTTCTCTGAAATTATAATTTGTACCTGAAGAAGTAAATATTTTTAAGTTATATTTTAAATCATTCCTTTGGGAGTGAAAGCTAAAGTCATAACTTCACCAGAAATGGCATATATGTGCCATTTGTGCCACCACTTTCCCCATTGCAGCCCATGGCAGACTTCATCAATCATGGCATCTTTCCTGTTGAGCCCAAACAGCCTCAAAATCCTTTTCAGCCTCATATTCCAGACAGCTACACTCAAGACTCTAGGATTTGGGTTGGGTGGTTAAGATTCCCAGGATGGGGTGAACATGGGGGGAGCTCCAAGCTGTTTCTTCCTAGGTAACAAATTAGCCATATACAAATGAATCTTCCGCCTAGACTGGAGAGCAGTTGAAGACATTTGATTGTTAAAAGATGGGGAAGATAGGGCTTCCCTGGTGGCGCAGTGGTTGAGAGTCCGCCTGCCGATGCAGGGGACACAGGTTCGTGCCCCGGTCCGGGAAGATCCCATATGCCGCGGAGCAGCTGGGCCCGTGAGCCATGGCCGCTGAGCCTGCGCGTCCGGAGCCTGTGCTCCGCAACAGGAGAGGCCACGGCAGTGAGAGGCCCACGTACCACAAAAAAAAAAAAAAGATGGGGAAGATAGCATCTGAAGTGTTAAGTGTTAAATTCTTTCAGTTTTTTTTTTAAGCATATTAGACCGGGTTTTAGATCTAGGAGTGGTTTTAGGAAGGTCACACAAACCCTTTGGCTCTTAGTTTTTTCAGTTGAAACAAATTTGAACTAAATATCCAATAGAGTGCTGTGTAATTCTAAAGTTCTGCATTATAGGTTACAGACCACATATTTGTAGTCAAATCATGTGTTTAAGATTTAATAATATAACAGGAAAATAAATTGAAAATACTGATTAGCATATGTGGAAATGGTTTGAAAACTGCCAGGTGTTGTCAACTTGCAGTGTTGTGTAAATTCATACCTGTGGTATGAGCAAAATGAAATTTGATTTTAAAGGAATAACGCCATACAGCTTTATCTTCAACTCGGAAAGAGGGAAAAGACTTTTTTTCCTCCTTATTACTCATTTTAGATTTGGAAGGGGCTCAAGTCAATGAATCCAACCCTAACTGAGATGTGAAATCTTTTTGTCTTTTTTAGCACCTTCTAGCCGTCATGGCGACTTCATCTGAAGAAGTTTTGCTGATTGTAAAGAAGGTGCGACAAAAGAAGCAGGATGGAGCTCTGTACCTCATGGCAGAAAGAATTGCTTGGGCACCTGAAGGCAAAGATAGATTTACCATCAGCCATATGTATGCAGATATTAAATGTAAGTCGGCTATACTAAGTCTGATGTATGTCATATTTGTTAGTAACTTTATAAGAAGACTGCTTATACAGTCTCTGTGGGGTTTTTATTATAATGTCAAAAAATCAACTGTATAAAAATAGGATCATTGAATATATATTATTCTGTAACCTGTCTTTTCTACAATAATAGAGTATGTACAGCTTTACATGTGTAAATCTACCTCACATAAAGATCTCCACACATACCTTCTTTTAAGAGTTGCATAATAGTCCACTAAATGAATTTACACTTATGTATTTAACCAGTCCGCTATTGAAGGACATTTAGGAAGTTTTCAGAATTTTGTTATTGAAAACAATGTTGCAGTATTGGTCTATGCACTAATATTTTTTTGAGGTTTTATGTATGGAATACATCCCTGCAGTGGGCTTACAGGTTCAAATGGTTCATGCATTTAAAATCTTGATAGATGGACTTCTCTGGTGGCGCAGTGGTTAAGAATCCCAACTGCCAATGCAGGGGACATGGGTTCAAGCCCTGGTCCGGGAAGATCCCACATGCTGCAGAGCAACTAAGCCCGTGCACCACAACTACTGAGCCTGTACTCTAGAACTCGCGAGGCATAGCTGCTGAGCCTGCATGCCACAGCTACTGAAGCCCTTGTGCCTAGAGCCCGTGCTCCGCAACTAGAGAAGCCACCGCAATGAGAAGCCCGCGCACCGCAACAAAGAGGAGCCCCCGCTCGCCACAGCTAGAGAAAGCCCATGTGCAGCAACGAAGACCCAGTGCAGCCAAAAATAAATAAATTAATTTATTTTAAAAAAAAGCTTGATAGATGATGCCAGATTGCCCTGGCATAAAATTGTATCTTTTAAGTAAAGTCGTCTAATCTTTGGTTATGTGGCCATCCATCATCTGTTGAGAAAATAGACTTAGTTTTTTTTTTTTTTTTTTTTTAACATCTTTATTGGGGTATAATTGCTTTACAATGAAGACTTAGTTTTATACTAAATGTAGATGGGAGGAATACAGAGCATAATATTTTTATATCCTTTTTATGATTTTCAGGTATGAAACCTAACATCAAAACCCCTTCTCTTTTCAAATTTGCAAAATTAACTTTGAATTTATTACCCAAAGGACATGGTACTTTGTGGCTCAATAATAATTAGGTTTAAAGGCACCAAGTGAATCCTGGGATTTAGAACCTGTACTCTGAAAGGGATTTCTGCAATTCACCTAACTAAAAGATCTTGAATAGGAGGGACCCCAGGGGAGTTGGGTAACAAAGCCCTCAACAAATTGTGGTATCTTAACTGTGACCATTAATATGGATTCATTTATTTTCCTGGATATGAGATTCTTCTCCTAGATAAAATCCTGAACAGATTTCAAGGAACATGACACCTCAAAACATAGACAATCCTCAACTTGCAAGTGGTCAGTTTACAAATGTCCTTTGTGTATAAACAGTTGCCCTAAGGACTTACCTCTAATTTGCTGCTGGAAATGACCAAGATCATCTTTCTCCACGGAAATAACTGAGAATCTTAATTTTCAAAAGGAAATACTGTTTAAAATTCATCATAATTCAGTACTGCCTAAGCTATCTGGTCTTTGTCCACTCTCCTGGTAACACTACTTCCTTTCAAACCTTTGTTTCTGTGGAGAAATGCCTCACCAAGTTTCTAATAGTAGTCTTAACAAACTAACATTTGTTCTACAATAGGCTCATAAATTAGGAACTGCCTGTATTAGCATTTCTCTTAAACGGGAAGCTAGCCTTATACCTTTGCAAAACACATACTCAATATGATACTTACAGCATGCAATAAAGAATATGCCTTGGGCTTCCCTGGTGGCGCAGTGGTTGAGAGTCCGCCTGCCGGTGCAGGGGACGCGGGTTCGTGCCCTGGTCCGGGAGGATGCCACATGCCACGGAGCGGCTGGGCCCGTGAGCCATGGCCGCTGAGCCTGCGCTCCGCAACGGGAGAGGCCACAAAAAAAAAGAATATGCCTATCTTCTGTATTTCAACAATTCTTCTCAGCTATTGGGGAGGAGAGCACATACCTAAATTTAGATCTGCACCAGATCAGTTTTCATTTTAAGCTGAATATTTGAAAGAATGCTCATTTCTGAAAGAAGCCATTGAAAGTTGTCAATAATACATTACTAAGGTGAAAATTAGCAGTTAGATAGTTAAAAAACTTCAAAAGTAGGCCTCTCAGAGGCACGAGCTAAGATAGAGCAAGAATAAAGCAGTGACTGAGAAGAGATAGTAGAGAGGAGTGATAGTTTGTTTTGGAGGTATGGGATAATGGAACAGGCTGGCTGACAGTGTAAATTGCTTCATATTGCTCTTTTTGGCAGTAAGGTATTTCATCTAAACTGTTGGTTTGGAAGCAGCATCTTCATTGAAAAAGTTTCTGTTTATTTAAGTGCTAGTAGGTTGCTTGGGGCAGAGAGCTCTAGGTAATGTGTTCACACTACCATTAGTCACCCATTTAGTGAGACAAAGCCCCTTCATCTGTTTCCCTTATGAAGAAGACAAGTCATGAGGCCCACTTTTTAAGAATACAAGATCTCTATTATGTAGGTATATTTTGACATTTCCAGCTCCAAATTATTATGAAAATCTTCAAAGTTACAGAAGAGTTTAAAGAATAGTACAATGTATACGTGTATATTGTATACCATCTAAATATTAGTAATTTTGCCATATTTGCTTTTTTATGTGAGTGTACACTTTGACTGCTTATAACGTTATGACACCAAGAAAATTTTAATAAATATCCAGACCATTGTTGCATTTCCCCAGTTGTCCAAAGTTTTTTATACCTGTGATTTTTTTTTTTTTTTAACCAATACCTAGTCTAGGTTCATGTATGTAGTTGTAGTCTCTTTTGTCTGTTCTTTAAGAGTATGGGCTTGTAGAATATCACACATTCTGATTATGTCTGATGGTCTCCTCAAGGTTTTGTTTCATTTTTTTCCTGTATACCTGTATTTCTTATAAAAGTCAGGTCTACAGGCTTGATTATACTCAAGTTAGACATTTTCAGCAAGAACAACACATAAGTGGTGGTGTTGCTATTCTGTCACCTCAGAAAGCCCATAGTGTCAGGTTGTTCCATTTTTAATGAGGCTAAGTTTGGTCACTTGGTTAAAGTGCTGACACCTGATCTCTCAAATGTAAAATTACGTATTTTCCTTCGCAATTAGTAATTAGGCCATGGGCTATGTTTTGGAGTTTTTTGAATCGTGACAAATCATTTTTATTAATGATATTGTCAGTTGGAAGCAGCTATTCAGGGTGGATTCAGGACTCTGGGTTGGCTGTTTAGAAAGCTTTTAAGAAAGCTGCCCAGTTGAGTGGAAACCAAAGCCCTTTAGTATCCGTAGGTGGAAGCAGTGGGTGAGAAGTGCCACACAAAAAGGATACTGAAGAAGGAAGCCAAGTGCTAGCAGTGAATTTGTTGAACCATGCTCTGGTTATATGGGATTATTTGAGAATTGTACATTTCTGCTGAAGCATCAAGATTGGAATAGGGCAACTAAAGCCCAAAGGAAGCCTGAGTCTTGAGAGAAGTAACTTATTGTATGACTTTCCACAGTGTGAGTGTCCTTATCTAACTAGCCTCATGCTTCTTTTTAGGCCAGAAAATCAGTCCAGAAGGAAAAGCTAAAATTCAACTTCAGCTGGTCCTGCATGCAGGGGACACAACTAACTTCCATTTTTCCAATGAAAGCACAGCAGTGAAAGAGCGAGATGCAGTGAAAGACCTTCTTCAGCAGCTGCTGCCCAAATTCAAGAGGAAAGCAAATAAAGAACTGGAAGAGAAAAACAGGTGAAGGAGGAAAAGAACAGCCTTTTAAAGAGATGCTAGGTTCTCACCAGTCAAGTAATAGTTTATTTCTCACCCCTTGTGCTTTGACAGTGTAGTTTAGGAAAATATGGGCTTCGTTATCTTTACCTCTGTGTTTGGTTATTAACTTTAGCATCTTACTAGCTTTGGCTTTCGGCAGATGAGATAAACTCAGACGAACTGCCTCAAACCTAACATCTGATTAGGAACAGAACTGCGATTCGAAGGTGCTAATAAGGTCCCTTAATTCTCTAGTTCTCTGTCACAGAGAAGATACTAAACCATTAGAAATGTGTATGTGAATAAGAAACCTGAAAGTAGTCATACTGTAAAAAAGTTGAGAAAACATTCTAAAATAATGAGAATTTCTGATAAGATGAATTGTCTTTCTGTGCTTATGGCTCCAGGTGCTTATCACCATGAAAAACTAGTTGCTAGAAAATCTCTCTTCCCCATTCACCTTTTTGTGAAAGAGAATACAGTACAGTACAAATACAGCCTTTGTATCACTGGAATATAGGGATGAATAAGACCAAATCCATGCCTTCAAAGAGTTTCGCCTTTACTTCTTCAGACTGACTTCTGTTTATCTGCACTTACATTTGTTCCTCCAAAAATGTTTTTTTGCTTTTAATTACTGACAAATGAACTAAATGACCTCTGCCGCTCAGTCATCACAAAATGAAAGTTGGGTGTTTCATGTGGCTAAAGTCTTTTTTGAATGTTACCTAAATGGTGTTTTATTCTAAAAGTTCAATATGTTCGATATATTCTATCACCAGAATGCTGCAAGAAGATCCTGTTTTGTTTCAGCTTTATAAAGACCTTGTTGTGAGTCAGGTGATCAGTGCTGAGGAATTCTGGGCCAATCGTTTAAATGTGAATGCAACAGAGAGTTCTTCCACATCTAATCATAAGCAGGATGTTGGCATTTCTGCAGCATTTCTGGTATGTGACCCTTCTAGATTTCTAAAGGGAAAAAACCGTGGTATATGTGTTAACGATGCCACTTCTTTTGTAAAATTTAGCATTTTCTTCAAGTAAATTAGTGGATACTTCAGTATCCATGGTATTCTTCTAAAATAATTTTTAAAATACATACAGTGTCTTTTTTAATTTATATATTTTTTGCCAGTTATATTTTCTTAGTTTTCTGGATTTGACCCTAGTATGCTGGAAATCAAATGGACTTTTGAAAAAGAATCTTACAGCAACTGGACTAATGCTTACTTCCCCTATTACTTTTAAATTTAGGGCTTTCAGCTACCTTTTTTTAATGATTGCAATATTTTACTTACAATGCAAAGTTTAAACGTATAATGACCACCAGGTTATAAAAAAGTAAGATTTGTAAAATGTATCTTAAGAGGAAAATTGAAACTACCTTATGTATGGGATTAGAAAGTGACAGTAAAACCAAAGCAGTATTCATACATTTAACAAAAATTTGAGTAGCAGTTACGTGTTTGGCATCTTTCTGAGTGCTTAGCAGTGAATTGAATTAATAAGGCCTTCTAAAGAAACCAATCAGATAATATTTAACTACTTAGTAACCAAATAGTTAAATATTTGGTAACTGTGTAAGTTTTATGTTAAATCTCCACTAGATATCTGCCTTTGGCCACACTTAAATGTGCCTGTTTGACCATGTTGTATTTTCAAAAAGCAGATTTTACAGTTCACTAAAATTATGTGAAACCAGGTCAGGCTTCTGTGAGCCCTGTCTCTATGCCAAAAGTATAGGTGAGGGACTTATCTCTGTCTCTATTTCATTCAGAGAGTCTATTTTTCTACCTTTGTCCAGTGTTCATTGGGTTCTTAGACATCTTCCCCCAATATTCTAACAAATACAGATATATATGTGGTCTTTATTTTAGGCTGATGTCCGACCCCAAACAGATGGATGTAATGGTCTGAGATACAATTTAACGACTGATATCATTGAGTCCATATTTAGGACCTATCCAGCAGGTAAGAAGAATCAGTTCTTTGAGATAGTTAAAATATTTGTTTGGATGAATTCAGTAATGTATCATTGAAAAGCAAAAGGCTTTACCTTTATTCCTGATGAAGTGCTATAAAATATGTAAAGTACGTTATCCAGTGCCTGACATGTGGTAGATACTAGTGGCTTAGCATATAATGTGCTGTCATCAATCCATTGGTATGATGACTTTCCCATTCTTTCCATTGGTGGTTCTTAAACTTTTTTTCTTTAATATTTAAGTTATTTTTTCTTTTTTATGTATATATTTATTTTTGGCTGCATTGGGTCTTAGTTGCGGTGCATGGGCTTTTCGTTGCAGCATGCAGGCTTCTCTCTAGTTGTGGCCTGCTGATTTTTCTCTCTCTAGTTGTGGTGTGCAGGCTCCAGAGCACATGGGCCCCAGAGTGTGTGGGCCCTGTAGTTTGCGGCACACGGGCTCTCTAGTTGAGGTGTGCGGGCTCAGTAGTTGCAGCACGCGGGCTTAGTTGCCCCGCAGCATGTAGGATCTTAGTTCCCCGACCAGGGATCGAACCTGCGTCCCCTGCCTTGGAAGGTGGATTCTTTACCACTGGACCACCAGGGAAGTTCCTAAACTTTATATACCCTTTAACATACATGAGTAAGATGACATGCTCCAGAGGCATCAATAAATGAGTCTCTACAGCACTAACTCAGATCATCCTTCATTCTGCCTCCCTTGCAGAAATCATCCTAAAAGTATAAATGTTTTGATTCTAGCTCTAGTGATTTACGATGTGCAGCCAAGGTTGAGAGCAGCTGCTTCAGTCATTCTTCTAACTAAACAAAGCTCTCAAGCTATACACTATTCTCTCTTTATACTTCCTCACTCCTGCCCCTTTAGTCCTTAGGAAACATCTCTCTCCCACAGGACTCAGCTCAAGCATCACTTCATTGCCACTTCTGTAAAATCCTGACTATCTTAGGCAGATATAAGCCCCCTCCCCATTCCTTCGATAGGGCTCTGTGTCTTACCACATTATAATGTAATTATTTTCTTATCTTTCTGATAATAACATAATTATGTAGTGTTTACTGTGTGCCAGACACCATTCTAAGGCCTTTATGTATATTAACTCATTTAATCATCACAGATAGTACCTATGAAGTAGGTACTATCATTACCCCCACATTACAGATGAGGAAGCCAAGATAAAGAAAGATTAAGTAATTTGTCCAGCATCACACAGACAGTAAGTGGCAGACCTAGAATTTTAAACTTAGGCTCTCCAGCTTAAGAGACCTAAACCTCTTAATCTCTTTACTTATTGAACAATGTGTAAGCATCTGGAATGCCGAACTGATAGTCCAGTGGGTTATGGAGATCTTTATTTATTTCCCCAGCACCTAACACAGTGCCTTGGATTAAAAGTGTCCATATATAAGTGATCAAATAAGCAGATTCAAGTCTCACTCCAAAAAGCTTGGTGTTTCCACTAAAACTTTGAAACTCGTTAATTTTCTTGGTACAAAATAAGGTTTTGTGGGACTTCCCTCGCGGTCCATTGGTTAAGACTCCGCACGCCCAATGCAGGGGGCCCAGGTTCGATCCCTGGTCAGGGAACTAGAGCCTGCGTGCTGCAACGACGATCCTGCATGCCTCAAATAAGACCTGGCACAGCCAAATAAATAAATATTCAAAATAAGGTTTTGTTTGTAATTTGTTAAGATTCATAAAGGTAGTGCCTCACCTAATCTCTCAAGTTATATTTTATATTTACAATTATTATATACAGTTTGTAAAGTTGAATACTTTCATAATCTAGTTTTGCTATTAGTCTATTTTGAAACTAATTTGAGGGGTTTTAAGAATTGGAAATTCACTATGTAACTATTATGGGTTTTTTCCACAGTAAAAATGAAATATGCAGAAAATGTTCCCCACAACATGACAGAAAAGGAGTTCTGGACACGTTTCTTTCAGTCCCATTATTTTCACAGGGACCGGCTGAATACTGGGTCAAAGGACCTCTTTGCAGAATGTGCCAAAATAGATGAAAAAGGTAACTGTTTATCCTTGACACACATTTATTTATTTATTTATTTTAAAAAGACATTTATTCAGCATCATGATCAGACTGTTACATTTAGCAATCAACAGCATGGGTGCAAAAAAAAAATCTATATTAAAACCCTTTGTTGGAATGCTTTACACTTTACACAGAACAGAAACTAAAATAACCTGTTATACAATTAGTCACAAATACAGTCCTCGAGTTTTTTTGCACATACACATGAGTATTGTCTAAAACATGTCTTCTTTGTAGCAGCTAGGCCCTGCCACCACTGTGCTTGGCGGAGTTCACAAATCTGTTGTAACCTGTAGCTTCCCTGTCACTTCTCTGGCTCTCCTCTCCCGCTAAGCTTTGTTTCCTGGCAGTAATCAAAACCTTCTGCCACTGCCGTAGCTACTGCTGCTGCTGGAACCACCTTGGTTTCGGGGTTTGGCAAAGTATTGGCCTCCACCACCATAGGGGCCAGAACTACTGCCTCCAAAGTTGCCTCCTTTCATGGGTCCAAAATTTGAAGATTGATTGTTGCAACTGCCAAAATCATTGTAGCTTCCACTGCCTCCAAAACTGCTTCCATCATTACCAAATCCATTACAGCCATCCCCACTGCCACCATATCCCCCACCACCGCGGCTGCCACCAAAGCCACCTCGACCACTGAAGTTTCCTCCACGACCAAAGTTGCCATTCCCACCAAAACCCCCTCCACGACCACCACCAGAATTTCCAGAACCACTTCGACCTCTTTGGCTGGATGAAGCACCAGCCATCTCTCGCTTAGATAGGGCTTTCCTTACTTCACAGTTGTGGCCGTTCACTGTGTGATAGTTCTGAATGCCACCAACAAAAATGTTTTTCACAGTTAAGTGGGTACCAGGTCTTTGAGCATCTTCTCTTGAGACGGCCCTCTTTGGTTCCACCACTCTTCCATCCACCTTGTGTGGCCTTACATTCATGGCAGCATCCACCTCCTCCACAGTGGCATATGTGACAAACCCGAAGCCTCTGGAGCACCTGGTGTTTGGATCCCTCGTTACCACACAGTCTGTGAGCGCTCCCCGCTGCTCACAATGGCTCCTCAGACTCGCATTGGTTGTTTCAAAGCTCAAACCTCCAATGAAGAGCTTCCGCAGCTGTTCGGGCTCTTTGGGTGACTCTGACTTAGACATGACGGCAGTGGAGGGGGCGGGGAGACGTCAACGATGCTTACTCGGTGGCGTCCATGGGCAGAAACACACTCTAGCATTTAATTTGCTGCTCTCGTCATTAATGCTGTTAGTGAATTTTTTTATTTCTGAGAAAGGAAAACTTAATCACTTTTTGTTTCATTGATTTTCTAGGGTTAAAAACAATGGTTTCATTGGGAGTGAAAAACCCACTACTTGATTTGACAGCTTTGGAAGATAAACCATTAGATGAGGTAAGTAGTAGTAAAAGGATTTACGAGAGAAAACAGTGTTTTCCTAGTCTTCAACATTTGTATAATTTTAAAATTTCCTTGAGTATAGATATTCTAACTTGTTAGAAGGTAAAACAAAATACTGTTATTTGGAGTGGTTTATCAAAAGTGCTTTTCAAGAGCACTGTTTATTATTAAGATTGCCTTGGAGAACTGAAATTTCCATATGAATTGGTAAAACATTTTTTAAAAGAATTTTCTAGCTCCCCCATCAACAGTTGCCTAGGTATTAATGAAGGTTTAACACGATGTTTTTTATGCTGTATCTAATATTAATCTAAATAAATGTGCCTAAATATTATTATACAGGGAAAAGTTAACATTGTTGGTTGCCCACTATTTGCCAGATCTTGAGCACAGTCATGACCCCTACCCTATATTAGCCCCAATATGTTTCAACAGCTAGACCATCAAGTATGAGCACCTACCTCAGCATCGTGACTCCAGACTGAGAAGTTTATCCAATCACGGAGAAATAGGTGATCCCTTCTGATCAAGGCTAATTCTATCCCTGCCTCTATCTTCTAGGCTAGGAAGGAACCTGCTTTCCTCAGGTATTCTCTTGACACTGTTACCTTTTACTTTTCTTGCCCTTCCTTTGGCTACTATTCTGTTGGCCATATAAACATGCTCATTCCTTCCTTCCCCCCCCCTTTTTCCTCTTGGTGTATGCATGCACCTGGTGAGAAAACCAATGTTAAAATTGTGTCCTATAGTCTAAATTATTAAATTAACAGAAAGTAATCCTTGATGTCCCAGTGAGTCATTTCCCTAATGAAATTCAGTTGTTTTCTTGAAAATTCTCAGCATTCAGTCACTTCCTTGGTGAATCTCAACACGTTACAAATGTGGCCTTCTTTAATCACCTGGAAGAAATGAAGCTTAAGATACAGCTTAAGGGACTTCCCTGGCGGTCCAGTGGTTGAGACTCCGTGCTTTCAATGCAGGGGGCATGGGTTCTATCCCTGGTTGGGGAACTAAGATTCCACATGCTGCGCAGCGTGGCCAAAAATAAAATTAAATTAAATTAAAATTTAAATATTTTTTTAAAAGATACAGCTTAATATGATGGAGGGGGAATTTAATTTTTTTTAAATAAAAATGGTGGTATGTTGTGCATACCTTTCTTCACTTTTCCTGTTATCACTCGATCTGAGCTAAATATACCACACAGTTGTTAAGTACATAGACTTACCTGGCTTAAACTGTAGTTTATAAACATTTTTCTAAGTTTTCTTGTAAAATGAGGTTAATAGTTCTGACCTTGGGGAGGGGTAGCAAAATTGGAGAGATGTTGTTTAAGGGTACAGACTTGCAACTAGTGTTCCCTTGTAAGAATATATAAAAATTTATATATCCAATCCTTTTAATTAAAATGTTGGTTGATTCAGTTGTTCCTTTAATGCCTCTTTTTCCCCTGTCATCCTCTAGTAGTTCTGTCCCAGGATACAGACTTGAGCCTCCTTGTAAATACATCTTTCCATTCCATTGCTTCAAATTCTAATTATGTAATGATGACTCTCAGTTAGTCCTGGTCTGTCTAACCCCAGAACTCCAAAATCATATATCCAACTCCCTACTTGATATCTTCACTTAGGTAGTTCACAGACATCCTTCAACATAACATGTCCAAAATAGAACCTTTGATTCCCATTCTCAAAAACCTATTTCTTCCTGGGTCATCCGTATGTCAGTTTAAAAAAAACAAAACCATTACCATGGACTCAGTTACTCAAGCCAAAACCTAGGAGTCTCCTTGATTCCTCCCCTTTCTTCACCTCCAACATTCAATTGATCAACAAGTACTCAACAACACATCTCTGATCTGTCTACATCTCCTCTGTCTCCGTAGACACTTACACCCTCTTGCTTTTAGGGTACCGTTGCTTCATTGCTTGCATTAACCTCCTAATTGATCTTATTTCAACGTTTATTCCCTATAGTTTATTCTTCCCTAGCAGTCAGAGTTACAAATCAGATCATAATGCCCCCCTTATGTAAAACTCCTCAGTGGTTTCTCATTGAACTTAGAATAAAATCAAAACTCCTACCGTGCTCTTCTTGATTTGGCCTCTGCCTACTTCTCCCTCAGTTGGGGCTGTTTCCACTCGATTCGTGCTCCAAACATAATTGCCTTCTTTAAGGTCCGTATCAAGCTTTTTCTACCTCAGGGCCTTTGCACTTGCTGTTCCTTCTTCCTGCTCTTCTACCTAACTAGCTTCTACCCATCTTTTGGACATGTGTTCTAATGTTACTTCTTCAGTGAGACCTTCCCTAACCTCCCTATCTAAAGTATCTCCTCCCATTCCAGTCACTACACTGTGTCTTTATTTTCTCCATTTCTTTTCTTTATTTTCTTCATAGCATCTGTCACTTTCAAAAGTGGTCTTATTTTTACCTTGTTTTACTTGTCAGTTGTCAGTCTTCTTTCATGTAAGTTCCATGAGGCTGTCTGTTCTTATTACTGGCCTATCCCCATCACATAGGAGGTATTAGGCACTCAGTAATTATTTGATAAATGAATGAATGGCATATGAGTTTTTATGATCTTTCTCATACCTCTTTAACCTTATGTCCCACCAATCCCTGGCTCACCCTTCATTCCAGGTATACCGAACAACATACATACCCATGGCACAATATGCATTACATTACTTATATACCTTTGTTTAGTTTCCTCTTCCTGAAATGTCTCCGTTTTTGCCTTGCAAGCACCTATTCATCTTACGGTGCTCCGTGAAGCTTTTTTGAACCTACCCTACCCTCCCTGTACCCCACTCCGGTGGGAGTGACCACTTCTTCTTTCGTAGCCCCTGTGAGTTTTAACTAAGTGTACTGACTTACAGCCCAACGTCCCACTAACTAGTATTTTAATCTAGATCCAAAATTGCTCTTTAGGAAAAAAATGCAGCACCTAACAGTTAAGGTATTTTTGTGATACTAAAAGCAGTTAGTAGTATTTCTTCATTTTTTGCGTGTATAATGTCACTTATTTTTAAATGTTTACCTGTAAGTATTTGATAATGCTTAGAATTAATAAAGTCCTGTCATCCAGAAAGTTTTTACGGCTCAACATGTCTCTCATAATAGATAAGAAAAACAGAAGTTTATTTTAATTTTTAATCTACTAAATTGTTTCTCACAGGGCTATGGCATTTCCTCTGTGCCATCTACTTCTAATTCTAAATCCATAAGAGAGAATAGTAATGCTGCCATCATCAAGAGATTTAACCATCACAGTGCCATGGTCCTGGCAGCAGGTCTCAGGAAACAGTTAAGTACACATGCTAAGATGCAGTAACTGGGTTTCCCATGATAGCCAGATGGAGTTTTGTTGTTGTTCTGCCTGTGGTTTTCAACATTAATTTTTTTTCCTTTGTTTTCAGAGAAGCACAAAATGAGCAAAATGGCGAGCCCAGCAGCGTCGATGGAAATTCTGGAGATGTAGATTGCTTTCAGCCAGCAGTAAAAAGGGTATGGGTAAAAAGTCTGGGACATTTACGGCTCACATTTCTCCAGATACCTTATGTAACTGCGAGTACCTTATGTTGACCCTTGATCAGTTCAGATGACTCAGTTCCTTCTGGCCAAGATGTTAAGCATTTGGCTTAAATTGTAGAACATTTTAAAGAGTACTTCCTCAGTTTTGGCCTGCCAGCCTGCTTTCCATGGACTCAAGTCTGTTAACTGTTTTTATTGTTTTGTTTTATTTTTTTATTTTTATTTTTTTCCTTCACCTGTAGACACATACACATATTAACATACAGTTTTATTTTCTGGGAAAGAGTATCAACAAAGACAATATGACAGAAAGAAAAAACTAAAGGTTAGTGTATGTGATTTTAAAAGATAAGATTGGCCCTCATGTTAAAGCCTGGCATTTCAGAACTGGAAATGTCTTTCATTAAATACTGAAAAGAGGTTGTGGGGGAATATGAACAGTTACCTACTTGTATGTTTCTTCTCTCCCTGCAATTTTGCCAAGCTTCGCTATCCCTCAGTTTTTTTAAGTTCCTCCCTCCCTTGTTATAAAAATAAGTTATGATAAAGCTTCCTTAGAGGGCAGTCAGGCAATGTATTAAATTTTTGAAGGTTTATACCCTTAATTCCACTTCTGGATGGTATTCCACTTTGGACAGTTATTTATTTATTTTTTTTTTGGACATTTATTTTTACTTTTATTTTTATTTTTTTATTTTTTTTAAACATCTTTATTGGAGTATAATTGCTTTACAATGGTATGTTAGTTTCAGCTTCACAACAAAATGAATCAGTTATATATATACATATGTTCCCATATCTCTTCCCGCTTGCGTCTCCCTCCCTCCCACCCTCCCTATCCCACCCCTCCAGGCGGTCACAAAGCACCGAGCTGATCTCCCTGTGCTATGCGGCTGCTTCCCACTAGCTATCTACCTTACGTTTGGTAGTGTATATATGTCCATGCCTCTTTATCGCTTTGTCACCGTTTACCCTTCCCCCTCCCCATAGCCTCAAGTCCATTCTCTAGTAAGTCTGTGTCTTTATTCCTGTTTCACCCCTAGGTTTTTCATGACATTTTTTTTTTCTTAAATTCCATATATATGTGTTAGCATACGGTATTTGTCTCTCTCTTTCTGACTTACTTCACTCTGTATGACAGACTTTAGGTCTATCCACCTCATTACAAATAGCTCAATTTCGTCTCTTTTTATGGCTGAGTAATATTCCATTGTATATATGTGCCACATCTTCTTTATCCATTCACCGATGATGGACACTTAGGTTGTCTCCATCTCTGGGCTATTGTAAATAGAGCTGCAATGAACATTTTGGTACATGACTCTTTTTGAATTATGGTTTTCTCAGGGTATATGCCCAGTAGTGGGATTGCTGGGTCATGTGGTAGTTCTATTTGTAGCTTTTTAAGGAACCTCCATACTGTTCTCCACAGTGGCTGTATCAATTTACATTCCCACCAACAGTGTAAGAGGGTTCCCTTTTCTCCACATCCTCTCCAGCATTTATTGTTTCTAGATTTTTTGATGATGGCCATTCTGACTGGTGTGAGATGATATCTCATTGTAGTTTTGATTTGCATTTCTCTAATGATTAGTGATGTTGAGCATTCTTTCATGTGTTTGTTGGCACTCTGTATATCTTCTTTGGAGAAATGTCTATTTAGGTCCTCTGCCCATTTTTGGATTGGGTTGTTTGTGGACATTTATTTTTAAAAAAAATAAAGATGTGTGCAAAGATTCAGATCCAGATACTCATGGCAGTATTATAATTGAGAAAATAGCAACCATCCTAATATCCGTGATACATCCATACAGTGGAGATTGATGCATGCAGCAATTGATGGCTTTTTAAAAGGATTAATGATATGTTGAATTAAAAAGAGTTCACATATACCATACGATAGTTCAGTTCATTAAAATTAAATTCAAGAAACCATTTTTGAGTTGCCTTACATGCCATATTAGGTGGTGGGAAACAAGAAAGAATAAGATTGGGTTCTTGTCCTCAAAGAATTTAGTGTCTACAGGTAAAACAAAATCAAAAGAATAATTATAAAACAATTTAAAGTATAGTAATTGTGTGATTTACAATAGGAACCAAAGAGTGAGCAAGTAGATGAAGTTCACAGAACAGACTAATACGATATAATTAAGTTTATGATTTTTAAAAGGGGATTATGGGCGAGTCTTTTATTTTATATATTTCAGTTACTTAATATGTTTCTACAGGGATATACACCTTTAAAATTAACAAAGTCAGTAAGATATTTCTTTTCTGAACTAAGCAAAGTGAATCTAAAATGTAAGTTAGAGATGCTAAAGAAGAAATCTAGGAAGTGATGCTTTTCTTTGCAATATTGCACTAAGTACTCGTGATTCTTGGTAGTGAAAGAATTGTCAAAAATCATTGTGTGAATTTTCACAATATTCAGTGATAAACTGACTCTATAGATATTTTTTCAAGTCAATAGTTGTCTGCTGTGTGTTCTGCAAGGGATTTATAGAATGAGAGATCCAGAAGTATTATATTCATGGAGCTTTCAGTTAAGTATGAAAGTTAGGTGAATAACTAGGCCTTGGCAGAGGCTTAGGATTTGGATTTATATAAGAGGTTAGGTTGGGACATGACTTGGGTAAGGTAACAGCAGGGGTAGAAATGAGCTTGACATATGGGAAAGGTAATGAAGACATCAGTATGCTTTGAAGTTGGCTCAAGGGTGTAGAGCTGAGAAAATAATAAAAGCTTAGGCTGAGTCTAGGTAAGGTGGGACTGATGGATGTGTTACTCTGAATAGCATGCTGAGGTCAGATCTGTTCCTATACTACAAGAGGACTATTCAGACTCTTAAAATAGGGGCAGTTTAAATACTGTTTTCAGATTGATCTTTTTTGAGGTATATTTAATATCGTAAACGTTTTGGTCCTAGCCTGGGAAGCTACAGATGAGAGCTAACCAGATGAATTCCATAGCTCTGTAGGGATGAAATATTGTAAAATTGTTTTCCCAAATGTTTACATAGATTGTCACCATGTGTCTTATAATTAATGTGTTTTTATTATAAGGCTATAGAAATATAGCATTTTGTTACTAGTCCAGGAGAAAACACAGTAGTAAAAACAAAATAAAGAATCCAGAAGTAAACCCAAATATTTATTACATGGAGGGATTAAATACATATATGATAAACATGACATTTCAGAATCAGTGGGGAAAGACATTATTCTACAAATGGTGTTAGGGGGACTGATTAATAATTTAATATTTTAAAAAACCCTCAGATTCCCTACCTTACTACTTATTTCAAAATAATTCTAAGTGGATCAAAGATTTAAGCAAAAAATTAACCCACAGAAAGAATAAGCATAAAGGGAATAATTAAAATTGAAAAACACCAAATTGGAAGAAAAGTATTTGCAACACATGTAAAAAAATTATTTTTTTTATATTTATTTGGGGAGAAAAATAGTAAAATACACATTTTCATCTACCAAATTTTCAAATATTAAAGGTTCAGTAATGCTTAGTTTGGTCAGAGTGTAGGAAAACAGGTACTCTGTGTAAGTGGATGGTGAAAAACAATGGGTTCAGCCATTTGTAGAGCATTCATGTCTAGGAAGTGAGACTCATTTTGGGAAGACTTCATATTTTATCCTCTGTACAGTTTTGCTTTTTCAGTCATGTTCATTACTTTTGTAAGAGAACTTTACAATAAAAAATGTTGTGTTGATAATTATAGGCGAAGTTACAAGAGTCCATTGAATATGAAGACTTGGGAAAAAATAATTCCATAAAAACAATTGCACTAAACCTCAAGAAGTCAGATAGGTAAGTTTGGTGACTAATATTAAATTAACTTGAGACAGAATAGTTTTATATTACAAGTCATTGCAGAATATATTCTGCAAGTATAGAACTCAAGTTTTAATTAGTTTGTTACCATAAAATACAGTATCTTATTTCCTTAAAAATTTACTTTTTGCGTCTCAGGAAAGGATCCTAAATGATGGAAGCCAAGAAAATAAATTTTGGCAATCTGTGCTGTTTTCTTCCTATTGCCCTTACAGGAATTAAATTATATTATTGAAATATTTTTAACTCCTTACTTTGGGGAGAATGTTGTCTTGAGACTGCTAAAATATTTGAAAGACAAATGTTGAGCACCTTTATTCTGTGTGATTAGTAATTTCTTCTTTGCTAATCTTCAGGTACTATCATGGTCCAACTCCAATCCAGTCACTACAGTATGCAACAAGTCAGGACATTATTAATTCTTTTCAAAGTATTAGACAAGAAATGGAAGCTTATACACCCAAATTAACTCAGGTAGGTGACTTGTACTGTTTGAAAAACAGAATTCCCATTCTGTTTTCTGAGTTTATGAGCACATTCACATTGAACTGTAAAACTAATACTTTAATGGGGTTTAAAGACATATTTCTGCTTAATAAATTGAAAAAGAGGTAGAGAAAAGAGGTATTTGGCATACCTGAAGGTAAGATGATGATGAAAAGTAAGATAATGAGTTTTGTGATTGCTGATTTTTTCTTCCATATACACAGTTTTATTGGAAAAATCTCCCAGATTTCCCCAAATTTCTGGACATCACTCTCTAGATACTATACTTGTGCAAGATCTGGCCCTTGGGCCAAAGTAGGTCCACCTAACTTTTTTAAGCTGTGGTCAGTCTTAAATATTTAGATTCTTCCGCACACCCCTAAAAAAGTGATTTCATCATCTGAGACACATGAAGAGGTCATCTGCCCTCGGATGTGTATACCTGAGTGTAGCCAGTGACTAGTCGGCAAGCTCAGCAGTCACTGAAACTTCTGGTTACAATGCATTATAACATTTCTAACAAAAGGAAATAGGAATGAAGTGAACATTCATGTCCCCTTGACTCATAGTTGTCCTATAATGTGCTCTTTACACCAAGTTAAATATTTTTTTCATACACACATAGGTTTCTACTTGTAAAAACTCCACTGAGACACACTAAACCTGCGCTTGAGCTATTCAGCAAATGATTTGTTCCTCTCCATGGCTAGCCCTTGGTACTTGTTAGGCACTCAATGAAGAGATAGATCAGTTATGTCCCTAAATGTTGATATGGATACAGTGGGGAATGTGGGGTTTTTTCCCCTTTTGGCGAGGTGTATTCACTTCTTGAAAAGTGACAAATGGTATATTTCTGCTTTGCTGGATTTTCTTATGTCAGCTGCCATTAAGGATTTAACATTTGTTTTATTGTCTTTTTTTTCTTTCCTTAAACTCAGTTTTACCTTAGCGCTTTTACCTTCAGTGCTAAGAGTTCATAAGTTAAGTTGGTACTTAAGTAAGGGCTTGGCTAAGACAGAGAAAGACAAATATTACATGATATCACTTCTATGTAGAATCTAAAAAATAGTACAGGGACTTCCCTGGTGGCACAGTGGTTAAGAATCCACCTGCCAGTGCAGGGGACACGTGTTCGAGCCCTGGTCCAGGAAGATCCCACATGCCGTGGAGCAACTAAGCCCATGCGCCACAACTGATAAGCCTGCGTGCCACAACTACTGAAGCCCATGCACCTAGAGCCCATGCTCCACAACAAGAGAAACCACTGCAATGGGAAGCACATGCACAGCAATGAAGAGTAGCCCCCACTCACGGCAACTAGAGAAAGCCCACATGCAGCAACGAAGACCCAACACAGCCATAAATAAATAAATAGATAGATAGATAAATAACTCACTCCCAATCTTTAAAAAAAAAAAAATAGTACTAGTGAACTTATTTACAAAACAGAAACAGACTCACAGACATAGAAAACAAACTTATGGTTACCAAAGGAGAATGGGGGTGGTGGGCAGGGATAAATTGGGAGTATGGGATTAACAGATGCACACTACCATATAGAAAATAGATAAACAATAAGAGTTAACTGCACAGGGAGCTATATTCAGTATCTTGTGATAAACTATAATGGAAAAGAATGAAAAAAAGAATATAGATATATACATATACATGTGTAACTGAATCACTGCTGTACACCTGAAACTAGCACAATATTGTAAATCAACTATACTTTAAAAAAGGCAGGGGGGCTTGACTAGACAAAAGCTGTGTATTTTGAAGTACCTGTGGACTTGCCTGGTATTCCTGGAAGATTGGTAGGTATTCTGTTTCTACACATATTGTGTTTCTAGCCTCGTGGAAAGTGGTTCACTCTGGTTGCTAGAACTTATGTATTTATACAGGAATGAAGACTTATTGGACATTTTGCTATAGAACTGAAATGTTAAGTAAAAAAGATGGCCAAAAAAGAGAGAAACCACTTTTTTGTCTTAATTTCTTTCAGGTTCTCTCAAGCAGTGCTGCCAGTAGTACCATCACAGCACTGTCACCTGGAGGAGCACTGATGCAGGGAGGGACACAGCAAGCCATAAACCGTATGTGCTGGACCTCATGTTGCTGTCCCTTTACCTAAATAACCTCAGAAGAGCAATTTGAGAAGAGTGCTAAGTTTTATTGGTTTCTCTTTGGGACATTTCTGGAATTTTTGTTTTGTTTTTATGCATCCAGATCCTAAAGCATATTTAGACAAGAGTTGATGTTTCAGTATTGTTTTAATATTACAAACAGTGGCACGTTGCTGTGTCACACTAGTAATGTGTGACATTGCTCGTCACACATTTTTTTTCCTCTCCTACCTCTTAAAGCAAAACCTGAAAATTCCTCCAAAACCCCAAGGAAATTTAAATTCTGTGGTCTTTCGGCCACAAAATCAGTAACTTGTCTCAGAATAGCACATCCTGGTTTAGTATTGGTAGAGTGCGCATTCAGATTTATTCTCTGAGTTGTCATTCTTTCAGAGACCACACACGGGAAAATAGCTTTTATCCTATGGACCACTTTTTCTTTTGCAGAGATGGTGCCAAATGATATTCAGTCTGAATTGAAACACCTGTATGTGGCTGTTGGGGAACTTCTACGGCACTTCTGGTCCTGCTTTCCCGTTAATACGCCATTCCTAGAAGAAAAGGTCAGAACCGATTCCAAACACAGCCAGCTGTTGTAGTAGTGTAACTTAGTGAAGTGTTATCTTGAAGTTGGAAAATTGTATTGAATGTTTACCATGTGCCAAACACTACTTTGCATATATTGTTTCATTTAAGCCTCACAGCATCCTGATGGACTAGGTATTGACACCCATTTTGTATACAAAGAAACTTGAGATCCAGACCAGTTCCATAACTTATAATCGTGCATCTTAAAAGTTAACTGAATCACTTTGCTGTGCACCAGAAACTAACACAACATTGTAAATCAACTATAATTCAATTTAAAAAAAAAAGTAGTAATAGCTTTACTATATAGATTGCTCTTACAAACAATCTTTAAGAGAAAGATAAATACCCCATTTAAAATAACAGGCAAAACATTTCTAACAGGCGATTCACTAAAGAATGCAAGTGGCCCAATAAACCTAAGAGGAAATTTTCATACTCAGTATTCAAATAAATTATCTTTAAAGCTACATAAAAAGCGCATTTTTCATCTATAATTTGTAAAAGGATAAAAAACTTAGAATGATCAGTGATGGCCAAGTTGCTAAGAAGAGAGTCCTTTCCTCCACTACAAGTACTACCTTTTTAAAACACGCTTTGACCCAGAAATTCAACATTTAGAAACTTAACCTAAGGAAATAATTAAGAATGAATGTATGCAAATATTGAGCCATAGAGATGTTTCTCTACCACTGTCTGTGTAGAAATGGTCTAAATATCTACCAGAAGGGGATTGGTTAAAGATACATCCATTTTAAATGACGACTTAGTATTTAATGACTTAAAGATGTTCCCGTTAAACCAAGTGGAATTTTAAAACAGTGTATACTGTATATTTTCTACATATGCATTTATACGCATGCACAAAAAACATCAGGAAGGATATGAATTATAAACCAAAAGAATCTGAATATATTCAATATTGCTTCTCTGCCTGGTGGAGCCAGTTAATCTTAAAAAAAAAAAAAAGAAGAAGAAAGAAAAAGAAACCTTATGTGTGTTTTTCTCTTGATCCCTGTAGGTTCTTTAAGAGTCTGTAATTCATTATTTCTCTCATCTTTTTTTAGGTAGTGAAAATGAAAAGTAATTTGGAACGATTCCAAGTTACAAAACTCTGCCCATTCCAAGAAAAAATTCGGAGACAGTATTTAAGCACAAATGTAAGGCAACAATTTAATTTTGGCCTAATATTTTTCTCTGTGTAGTAAAATGATGAAATTTACTGTTTTCCTGTAAATGAGTATATATGTTGTTTTTTTTCTGTTGCTGGGAATACTGGGGGTTTTTTAAGGCTGCTTTTTTTTTTTTTTTTTAAAGAGCATTTATTTATTTTATTTTTGGCAGCATCAGGTCTTAGTTGCAGCACGCGGGATCTTCGTTGAGGCATGCGGGATCTTTCGTTGTGGCGCCGCGGGCTCTTCCTTGCGGTGCGCGGGATTCTCTCTAGTTGTGGTGCGTGGGTTCTGTAGTTGCGGCACACGGGCTTAGTTCCCCGGTGGCATGTGGGATCTTAGTTCCCTGACGATGGATCAAACCTGTGTCCCCTGCATTGTAAGGCGAATTCTTTACCACTGGACCACGAGGGAAGTCCCAGGAATAGTTTTTTAATTGTAAAATGTATCATACATTCAGAAGTGTATAAAATACATTTGCTCTTTTAAATAGTAAAACAAGTATCTGTGTACCCACCAATCATGGTAAAAATAGAACCAGTACCCTGAGTGTCCCTGTCCCACTCTCTCAAGGCCATGACCAGGATTTGTAATAATCACCTACATGCCTTTCTTTATAGATTTACAACCTATATGTATGTTCCTAAAGGTATTTATTTTGAAAACCTGAGTAGCAAGTACAAATGTAGCGATGCAGAGAAAGGTAGCATTGCCATTCTATGAAAGTAAGCTGAACAGTTCCTGGATTATGGTCTGCCTTCAGCTTCCCTGGTTGACAGCAGGGCATGGCAGTGGGTAAGAAGTGTCACCTTATGCCCAGGATTTTTAGCGTTGTTTTTAATGGAAGGCTAGAACAACCACACAAGATTGTTTCTCTATGTGTTAATGCAGGTCTTCTCAGAGGTGACAGGGAAAAAAGTAGTATGTACAAACTTAGAGTTCAGTGTTTCAGTGAGTAGGATAATCAAAACAAGTTTTACAGTTGAAAGTTGAAAAATCTTCATCAGTAATATTTTTAGTAAATTTTTATTCCCTAAACATTCTAAGTGGTTTTTCTTAAAATATAACAATGTTATTTATAATCAGAAAAGAAGCTCGAAGTATCTTCCCACAGCAGAGCAAGGGTGACAAGTAGATTTCAGTTTATGTGCCTTCTCAATTGACTGTCACTGCCTGGAGCACTGTAGTCAACAGGATTCTGAGGCCACGTGCGGCCTTACAGGAGGCTGTGGCGTTCATCTCTTCTAACTGGTTCTGTGGAGCCACTGCAGCCTATGGAGCAGTGTAGTTCCCAGACAGAAGTAAATAACATAACACTCCCCCTTGTGCACGTGCATGCACGCGCGCGCACACACACACACACACACACACACACACAGTGATAACAGGTGTGGTAAATAAGAGTTTATTTTGTTTTTAACTACCTCAGATTGAATCTAAGTTATTGGCATGCTACAAGGATTTAAGACTTCCTGGTCTCTGTCCCCATACTGCCAAAATTGACTTGCAGACTTTTCATAAGACTTTTACTTCCAACCATGTAAATTACACTCTCCACTTCCGAGGAAACAGATAATCCAAAGACACTCTGCCTTAGGAGTCTTTATCAGCTTAGATCAGTGTGGTCCTGTTGACTTCTAGTTATGTCTGTGACGAGGGTAAAATTTTTTTCTGCTCAAGATACGTAGTCCTGACCTAAGGCATGACATAATACTTGTGTGAAGCTTTGAGACCATTTAGATTTTTCTGTAATCTGCTGAGTTACATTGAAATCCTGAAGTGTTAGACCTGGAAAAGACCCTAGAGAACATAGAAAAGTGCTTCACAAGGTTGCCTGTGCAGCAGAATTAAGTGGAGGAGCTTTTGAAAATCAAAAGATTCCTGGGTCTCATCCCAGACCTGCTGCCTCGGAATCTTCAGGGGAGTGGGGCATTTTTCAAATTTTCTCTAAGTTAGTGTTGATGCTACCCTCTTGATCTTAGTCAAGAGGCTAATGTTTATATCTAGAAATCACCAGTTTAGTTCACCTTTCTCATTTGACAAAAGAAACTAAAGCCTAGAACCCAGGATTTCATGTTGTCCTATGGCTGGTTAATGACAGGGCAGACATACAGTGCAGGCAAAGCAGGTGAATTTCCAGCCTCTACTGTACCCCACCATCCCTCTTACCTTTCTATACAAAATGTGTCTGATAACACCTTCACAGAGGGCTTGCATGTTACCTCATTGGAGAAACAAAAAAGAGCTTGGGAACAGCACTGAAGTATGTGCCAGATCTGGATCAGAAGCAGTAACTTCCCCAGCCTTTACCATTGTTGCCTAAGTGTCTTGCTATGTTTTTCAGTTGGTAAGTCACATAGAGGAGATGCTCCAGACAGCTTACAACAAGCTCCACACGTGGCAGTCACGGCGTCTGATGAAGAAAACGTGAAGTGTCCGTGGCTCTCACAGGTTCTGTGAGACTGAGAGAACTGTGACCTGCAGCGACTCTGGAAACCTGGCCTGTCAGACATGCAGGTGATCACACAGAAGTGACAAGAAACATCTGTACCATGCCGACTCGGAGCTGATGCTATTGTACTTGCACATTGAGAACTGAAAAGAAGGGAACTAGGATTAAACTAAAAGCTAGGGAGGTAAATTAAGGCAGAACCAAAATGAGCTAAGTTGCAAATATATATATATATATATATATATATATATTTTAAAAAGACACTGTTTACAGCAGTTACTCAGGAACTGCTATTGATTCACATTAAGCTGCTTTCAGGAATCTTAAAAAAAAAAAACTTTTTAAAAGGGTGCATTGATAAAATCTGAGGATTTTTGGTTTTGTTTTGTTATTGTGTAAATTTTTTTTCCTAAGTTTATGGCACAGGGTACACCTTAAGTATTTCTCCTCCATCTTCCACTTGGATCCTCAAGTTTTGCTGAATTCTAGTTGTACCTTACATCAGCAAGCTAAAGAGAGTACTTTAAAATAAAGCAGAGGGAGACTGTTGCTCAGCCATCCAGAAACAGTTGTAGTCAGAAGACATCATTGGTCCTGTGTTTCCTACGGAAATAAGAAACAATAAATATTGCACTGAATGTTTGTGGTTTGGAGTCCCTAAAAGATAAAGAGGGGACATATTTGCAGAAAGTCGTGTGGGGTTTTTATGCAGAATTTTGTCAGAGGACAATGCGCTGCATGTTTTTCTTTGAGTGCAAATGTACATTGCTAAGATTTTTTTTAAGATGGCATGTGCTTTGAAAAGAAATTGCATTTTTAAGAGTTTAAAAATCTTATGAGTGAGAGATATAAGAAATCTTACTTATTTTCACCTCTTTAGAAAAAATAAAAGATGTTTCTCATATCTCTTTTTCTCCAGTATCTGACTGTTACGGTCCTTGGCGAATTGATAATCATTGCATAGTGACTTGCAAAGCCTAAATGCAAAAAAAAAAAAAAAAATTTGTTTTTGGAATCTGTGCCATATCTTGTTCCTGATAGTATCAACTCACCGTTTATCTAAGACTTTAGATGTCTTATATTAAAAATTACAGAAAAAAGTAAAACTTTTTATAGATACTCTTTTAACTGTAACACATCTTGTGGATTCTCCTTATGTGTGGTACTTACTTGGGTGGGCTGCTCAAGGGCTACTCATTTTTTTAAGCCATTATACAAGCTGGTTATCTTTCATAAAATGGCTACAACAGGTTTTCAACCTGTTCAGACTTTGAACCAGTAAAAGGAAAGTAGCAACATCATTCTTCTGCTTCAGCCGTCCCATTTCTCCTTCAGATCAGTTTAGTAATGGTGTGTTACACTTCACAGTTTTACAAAGTGCATTTCAAATGAATTATTACCACAACTACTCTATAAGCAATAGCAATGGAGCAGATAGAAAAATGTTTGAAATAGAAGAAAGAGTATGTCTGGGAAAGGCAGACGTAAAGAAATAAAATGCTCTGTTGAGTGCTCTGTTAAAGATTAAGTGATGAATATAATGG
Organism: Orcinus orca; assembly: GCF_937001465.1. Taxonomy (NCBI): domain Eukaryota; kingdom Metazoa; phylum Chordata; class Mammalia; order Artiodactyla; family Delphinidae; genus Orcinus; species Orcinus orca. Next base: position 37,638,201 of record NC_064566.1, on the reverse strand, counting down.
AACCTGAAGGAGGAAACCATTGGGGGAATTGGGTGGACTTCACTAAAGAAGTAACATTTTAGCTAAGCCTTGAAGGTTGAACATGGAAGTGCATGATGAAGATGTGAAGACTTTGAAAGACCCACACACACACACGTGTTGGGACAAGAGTGTTTGTTGGATTGGAGAGTTGGAAGTGAAGAGGCTGGGAAAATCAGTTTAATTCAGGTTTCAGATGGCTTTGTAAGGCCAAGATAAGAAATTCAGACCTTACCCATTAGGCATGGGGGACCTGGAGAAACTTTTAAGCACATGAGTTGTTTTTCTGAGGGTATTTTGCTTGTTCTGTTTGTTTTGTTGGATTAAAAGTCCAGCAGTTGGGGATGCCAAAACCTAGAAGGTTTTGGAACAATCCAGACTGGAAACTAGGTCCAAATTAAAGTGGAATTCTGGTAAATAGAAGAGGGAACTGAATAAAGACTTTCGTTACGGTGTATGATTAAGTCTCATAAGGAATGAAGGACTTAAGGGGGATTTCACCAGAGGTAGCTCTCACTTTCAAGTCCAGCTTACATTTGAAATATTTGATCCTTGGAGTCCTTTCAAAATGAACTTTGGCAGCTGTTTAGACCTACTACGGCCCCACCTTCACATTGTGAAAATGATAGCAGCCGCTGGTGATTGAGAGCTGCGATAAACCAGTACTGTTCCTAGCACCTTTAGAAATGGTTTTGATGTTAAGTAATTTACCCCAGTAAGTGTCAGAGCTTACTCTAAACTGCTAAGTTTCTGCAGTCACTGAGATGGGACAAGATGCTTGTGAAATTGGAAGCTTTTATTCCCCAGCCCAGGCTTCCACTGCATAGTTTTTCCTTTGACTGCCCCGTCAGTCATTCCTGCCTCCAATTCTATTCTGTACTACTTTTACAGCAAATCACATTATGGGGTTCTTCTGCCTAGTGGGTCCCATTAGCCCAAAGGGCTGCAAAATACAATAGTATAGTGAAAGCATGTCATGCCTTAGGAGAATGAGTTTCTCCTGGAAAAACATAAAATCAGTAGTGCTAGTCTACTTTGGACTTAACACTGCAAAATGAGTAGGATACTTTGTGACATCTGCTTCAGTCTGGAAAGCAAGATTGCTTAAACACCTGTAACTTAGGAGGGTAAGCCACTCATCCAGGCTGAGGGTTTAATCCAGAAAGTGATTTCCTATTGGTGCACATATCATCTGGAGCCAACAGTGGCCCTCGTATGGAAAGCTGCCCGTTTTAAACTTAGATTTGCTATTTCCAGTGTCAGAACTTGCATGGGAGTCCTCAGTGCATTACCTCTGCCCTTTCCCAATTTAGCTTCTTCAAGACTCAGCTGTTTTCCCAGTTCCTGAGGCCAGGGGAGTCTTAATTATTTTCAGCTCTTAAACTGTCCAGAGCTGGAGCATTGCCTAGAACCTGGTTCAGGGGTGATCAGCCTTAGTTTGTAGTCCATATCCTCAATGGGGTGTGTATTTAAGTCACAGAAAAGACCTTGGAATTCAAACTTTGTAACCACAGAGCCCTGTTTTCCTAGTCTTTTGCAGAATCCCTAATATTTATGACAAACATGGAATTATACCTGTTGAGGTGGAGCCCGCGATCCAGCTCTTTCCACTCCCTCTAACAAAACAGCATGAAAAACCTGCACCCTCTCTGGCCATCTGGTAACCTGCTGTGTTTGTTGGGATGAATGATAACAAAAGTAGGCCGAAGGCAGTCCCCTGGCAGTCCAATGGTTAAGAGTTGGTGCTTTCACTGCTGTGGGCCCGGGTTTGATCCTCGGTCAGGGAACTAAGATCCCACAAGCTGTGCGTGCAGCCAATAAATAAATAAATAAAAATGAATTCTCTTTAAAAAGGAAAGTAGGCTGAGGTTGAAGCATAAGATAAACTGGCTTTTATTTATTTATTTATTGGCCGCACAGCACGGCTTGCCGGATCTTAGTTCCCCGACCAGGGATTGAACCTGTATCCCCACTGCAGGGTCTTAACCACTGGACTGCCAGGGAAGTCCCTAAACTGGCTTAAATTTAAAATTTTACTCATCTGTAGTCATAGAAATAAATAGCAAGATGGTAGACTTAAACCCAACTTACTAGCAATTGAAACAGACTGAACACTCTAAAAGACAGATTGTCAGATTGGATTGAAAAACAAGACTCAACTACATGCTAGTTATAATCACAGAAATGTCCATACCTCACTGGATTTGCCCTCCCCTCATGTCAAATTCAGGTTCACTAGGTATTAGAATTCAAAGACCTTTATTACTCAGATTTATATCTTTCTGGTTCGAGGACCTAAGTGGGGAACAGAGCAGTGAAAAAGGAATGACAAATACAAAATCACTGACCATTAATGTCCATTTTTTAAATTATTACAAAAGTATAATATTTTTAAGGTTTGAATAGTACCGACATATATAAAATAATAGAAGATGTTTCTGTATCCTTACCCCCAAATCTCATTCTCTTGAGGTAGTGCTTAGTGTATTTTCTCCTGGACATTTTTCTATGTGCTTAAAATTATTTTTCTAACCTACAATCTAAGATTTTTCTAGCAAAGAAACACCTGTGCACACATTTATACCCTTTAAGATAAGCCCTGACAATGGGGCTCTTCTCCATAGAGAACCCATTCATGGTCCCATTTCTGTAAGCTAAGTTTTTATGAATTTTGATCTTATCCATTAGTGTGCTACTTCTGGCACCTGGTTATCCATAAGAACAGGCTATGTCTGGCCTGAATGCAAAAATTCCTTGGAATTTTACTTGTACAATCGGATTCTTATCACCCAAGAACATTTATACCCACAGATATAAAAAGTAGAGAAAAAGTAGTGTTATAACAGGCCCTCCCAGAATTGACTGCAGCCTCAGCAGCAGTAGAGACATGGTGTAGCAGAGCCATTAGAGCACAGTCATTGGACCTACACTGGGTTCAAATCCCAGCTGCGTAGCTCACTAGATGTGTGACTACTTAATCTGTGCCTTGGTTTCTTCTTCATCTGTAAAGTGAGTGTTATAGTACTTAACTGATAGGATTACTGTGAGGATAACAAATAGAGTATATATAGGGCACTTGGAGCAGAGTCCAACACATGACACGTGCTGGGTGAGTGCTGTCCTTAATGCTGATACAGGTTTTCACTGAGCCACACGGTGAAAGGCAGCATCTTCTCGATTTCACTGTTTAGAAATCTAAATGGAAGAAAATTTCCTCAAAGAACAGTAAAGTGCTTACTTTTGTACTTCTACCCCCAAAAAACTGCCCAAATCTAATTTTCATGGCTTATCTTTAATAGATGTATTAATAGTCACGTTTTTGTGGTGCCCTGCATTCTCCCAATTACTTTAAAATATACATATAAAATTGCTTATAACTGATTTTACACTTCAGTTGCAGTATTTATGAAATAAATTCCATTCTTTTGAGAATGTGAGGAGAACATTTCTGTGTTCTTCCCTGGGATGTAAAATATAGGTCAAGAGACAACTGTACGTTAAAAGATACTGTAAATTAGAATCCAAAATTCATTTGAAATTAATGTTTCATTTCATATCTTATGTTTGATTTTTAGGGAAACTCCCTTTTTTTGGTGAGAAGGGGAAGGGAAGCACATCCTGTTATCTTTTAAGTACTTGCTAAAATTTCTTCGTAAAAATAGAGGTTGGGATCTATGTAGAAAACAAACTTATGGTTACTGGGGGTAAGCGGGGGAAGGGATAAATTGGGAGATGGGGCTGACATACACATTACTATATATAAAATAGATAACTATTAAGGATCTACTGTATAGCACAGGGAACTCTACTCAATACTCTTAATGGCCTATATGGGGAAAGAATCTAAAAAAGTGGATATATGTATAACTGATTCACTTTGCTGTATACCTGAAACTAACACAACATTGTAAATCAACTATACTCCAATAAAAATTAAGAGAAAAAATAGAGGTTGGGATAAAAGAAAAACAGGTTGAAAATATGCTGAGTTAGCAGGAGAGCAACCTTGAAACTTGATAAAACAGGTGAAGGGGTTTCTCTTCAAAACAAGGTCACTAACAGGCTTCAGGGAGCACATCCCCAGACCTAAACATGGTGGTTTGTCATCTGGACAGTTGCATATCACAAGTATAGCTTAGTTAGGCAAGAAGGAATTTCTTTAAAAACGTAATAGTGATCAATTTTCTGTGTTACATGAATAGGTTAGTAAAAATCTAGTAAACGAGAAAGCGCTCAAGCTCTACAGCTGAGCTACCTGGGTTCAAATCCCAACCCTGCCACTTAATAGTTGTGCAATTACTTCATCACTTCATGCCTCAGTTTCCTCACTTTTAAAATGGGCGTAATAAGCGTACTTACAGATTTATTGTGAAGGTTAAATAAGCTAATAAATGTAAGTGCTTAGAATACTGCATGGCACAAATTAAGCACTCAATAATTGTTCTTCGTACCATTTATTATTATTTACCTTTACCTGGCTTCAGCTCAAAGCTTATTGACTCAGGCTGGCATAAAATATCAACATTGATAGGGACCAGAGAGTAAGGGGAAAAAACTAATATTTATTAGATCTATTTGCTAGATATTTGCCATGTTATATGTACATTCTTAATCCTTAGGATTCACTCAACAATTATTTATCAAGCTCCTACTATACATCAGTCTACAGACCCCACCGTATAAAATCTCCGGGTCAGGAAAAGGCACTGTCCTAGATGATGGGTAGAATAGACTGTGCCTTCATGGAACTAAATAAAACTGAGTCTCGGAAAGGTGAAATGACTTGCCTAAATACCCTGACTCCAATTTGAGAGTGGAGAGCTAAGATTCAGGCTCAGCTCTTCAAAGCAAATCTGTGCAGCTGCGAACTATTGACCTTTCTCTCCCTAATCGCCTTACTGTCTCCCCACCCTGCTCAGGCAGGCTGGAACTTTCTTTTCTCCCTGCTCTAAATAATGGAGAAAGGGAGATCTGTGCTATCAGGCCACACACTGACAAGCACATGTGGCTCTGAGGCTGGGAGACTGCTTCATTCTCCTGAAGTGCAGTGACGGACACAGATTCTTGGATCTGAAGCCCTAAGGGAGGGCCACCCGGGCTCCAACTCTGCTGTTGATGCCTAAGCCTCTATTATGTGCTGGGTCCTCAGAAGAATTCAACGGACCTTCGCTGTCCTGTTTTCTCCTGACATTTTACTTTTTAAAAATTAATTTTGTTTTTTAGCAAAGTTATTCATGCTCATAATTTAAAAAATCAAAAACACTAAAAGATGCATACCAAAACATCAAATCCACCAACTTCCCTCATCACAGAATTAATCACTTTCAACTCTTTTAGCTTATATTTTACCATTCTCAATTTATCAATTTTGTTATTCTCCACTATTATGGTCATTAAGGATTTAGTGTTCTTATCATTATTCCCATTTCCCTCTCTCCAGCCTCCCAATATAGTTCACAGTTTTTTGATGATCAACAGTGTTCACATTTTGATAATGTGAAGATTGTTTGGTGCTTCAGTCAGGGTCCTGGCAGGAAATAAATGGCACCCTCAAATTGGGTGATTTAAGGAGATTAATAAAGGGACAGTTTTCCAAAGTGTAGGCAGAGTAGAGAGAAACCATAAGTTATAGTGCAGTATCCTAGTTACCAGGCCTAGGCCTGATGAGGCGATGGAAAGAAGTGGTTACCAGGAGAGAAGAGACCCTGACAGGAGTTAAAGGACACAACCCACCCACAGTCCCACAGGGAGGGCTCCATCTCACTTGCCCTCTCCCCCAGTCTCTGCAGGGAAGGCAGAGGGCATGGGGGCACCGTTGCTGTGTGGTTGCTTCAGGTCAGCCCCTCGGGACCCAGAGCAGGGTGGAGAAGAAGAGAGTGGACCTGCAGGGCAAATAGAAGATATCGAGCATCACAGCCGAGCAGGGTCCTAAGGTTCCCTTAACTTTCTTGACCAACTTTTCTTTCACCACAGTTTCCAGTTGGCTTGATCTTCTAACACTCCTATGGCCACTTCACTCCAAACTCTGAACAGACTGTAAAACCCCTCAGCTGGCCCTTATATTTGAGCAAGTTATTTAACGTGGATTAGAAGCTCCATGTGCACAGGCAGGTCTGTCGAATAGAGGACGTCCACCGGGGTAACTGGGGGGAAGCTGCTTTGCCAGCCAGGTCTCTCACATGTCAGTATTTGGGGAACTTTTCTCTGAGACCATTCAGTCTCTCCAGAGAAGGAGCCACTGTGTCTCTACCTGGGAGTATAAGCCTGGAGACTAGCTTTCTGGGAATTGCCTCAGGAAGGGGGTTCTCTGTCTATAGACATTCTCTTATGCGCCAGTGCCTCTCACCACTTTGCTTGCGTCCTGATTGCATTTCCCCAAAGAGTAAACCCCTTATTTTCAGTGAGGGTGGAGGCAAGAGGCAGTCATTTTGTTGCGCAGGTGGGGAAGGAATCCGGGAATCTCCAGTCTCTTAGATCCCTTGTTTCAGGCCCACACTGTACTCCTATCTTCCATAGAACTTGCTCCCTCCAGCTCCTGAGCCCATCTAGTGCAAATCAGCTTCCATCTCTTCACCACCTCCCTCTGTGGCCACTTAGATTTCACTCTCGTGTTAGTCACACTGATTTCAGCTTTCTAAAATGTGGTTGACAGACCTCAGCTGCGGTTGTCTCCTCTTCCAGTCTCTTGGTCGTTGTGTGATTATATGTTTGTATGTTCTTTTCCCATTATTTTAGTAAGATTTGGGGAAGGAACTAAGATAAACATATGAGTTCAATCTGCCACGTTTAACCAGAGATCCACTAGTGTTGAATCGTGGTTATTTTAGTGTCGAGGTGAATGCTCACCATTTCATGACTAAAGGCCCCATAAGATGACTGCTCTAAACCGACTGAAAAAAATGCACAACCTAAACGTTGAAACTTATGTTTTATTCGGCAGACATACTGAGGACTTAAGCCCGAGAGACAGCCTCTCATATAGCTCTAAAGGATCCTTCAGAAGAGGTAAGGGAGGAGCCAGCATATATAAGAGTTTTGCAAAAACAAACCAGGTAGTTGAACATCAAAAGGTTTCTGCTAATTAAAGAAAAAACAAACATCTCGAGTTAATGAATTTAGCGCTTTTCTCTGTATGGGAAGGTGCAAGAGTCTGGGCTCACTGAAATCATTCCTTTGATATGCACCTCAACTATCTAGGGCCAGCATACTGTTCTTTTCCATCCTGAATCCACTCAGGGTGCACCGTTGGGGGTGACTGCAGTGGCCGATGACTTGATGGCCACAACATCCTTTGTTTACTGATTTGTCAAGCAGCATTCTTTGTCCACAACCCAAACCCCTAGTAGCTATCCTCCGTTCCTTGTCATAGAGCACGCCAAAGTTACTGAGCTCGTGCTTTTTCCCCTGGTGTGTGTGTGAGCATATCACATGATCCCACTGCTAAGCTGTTCACTAGCCCAGTGTTTTCTAAAGTGTGGTTAGCACACCCGCAGGGGGTTGAGTAAATATCAGATGACTGAGAATTTCAAATTTCTAATTGTATAGTTATATATTTTAATGTGTGTGTGTATATATATATATATATTTAATGTAACTGGCATATCAGGCACATTTTTGCTAGGGATGAAGCTAAGTAAAATAGGGAGTCAATTTAAAGAAGCACGTTGAATAGAGTAGTATGGGTGCTATTCAGGAATGGCAAACATTGTGACAATGACTGATACTTGCTAAACACCAATGCTGCTGAGTTGCAGCTAGCTAGTGCTACATGATCCAGAAAGGAGACTTAAGAAGCACATTTCTTTCTAAAAAAGCCCTAGCGGGGCTTCCCTGGTGGCGCAGTGGTTGAGAGTCCGCCTGCCGATGCAGGGGACGCGGGTTCGTGCCCCGGTCCGGGAAGATCCCACATGCCGCGGAGCAGCTGGGCCCGTGAGCCATGGCCGCTGAGCCTGCGCGTCCGGAGCCTGTGCTCCGCAACAGGAGAGGCCGTAACAGTGAGAGGCCTGTGTACTGCAAAAAAAAAAAAAAAACCCTAGGGCCTGTGCTCTTCCCCCAGCGGGAATGGAAACTAAGGATTGTCCAGTGTGGGCATCTCACTGTTTGTTTTTATGGAATGGACATAGAAATCCTTCGGGCCTGGTTGGAGTTAGCCTGTTGTGAGTTGCAGAGTGTGGGCACTAGAAGAGCAAAGCTGGCCTTTAGAAACTGCCTCCCTCTTTAGAGCTGCATTTCTGCCCCCAGAGAGCCCCCTTCTTTGCACCTTTGCTCCTGCGGCTCTGAGATGCAGGGTAAGCACATGGGAGGGGCTGGCCACTGACAGAGCATTCAGTTCTCAGCCTCAGGGAGGCCGCTCGCTTGTCTCAGAACTGCCCCTGGCACAGCTCCAGCCCAGATGAGGCAACGCAGGTGGGGAAACAGGTGGTATCAAAGGTCTCTCCCAGCTCCTGGAGGCCATCCCTCTTCTTAGATCAGGGCTCTTGAGAGCTTCCCAGAAGTATCTTCATTTCAACATTCCAGATTGCCCCCCAGCGATCGAAAAGGAAGCTAACATTTATTGGGCACCTACTGGGTGCTGGGTGCTTTACATTTAAACCTCACAGCAACCTATGAAAATGGTATTATCCCCATTCTACAGAGGCCCCATGAGAGGAAGTAATTTGCTCAAGTTCTCATAGTGAGTGGTGGAATCAGGAGTCAAACCCAGAGCAGTGTGAGGCCGAAGCAAAGAGCCATACTGAGGGAAAGACGACAGCAGGCCTGTCCCCTGGAAACATGGGCCTCACCCTGCTGCTGTCTGGACATTGCATGGCTGCCTCTCTTTCCAAACTGTGAGAGAAACAAAACCGAAGGAGGCCAGGGTCTCGTGGGCAGGGGCTGCCTTTCTGAATCCATGCAAGGGGCAGAGACCAGCCAGCGTAGGGTGGCCAGAAACAACCATGTACTTTACATCATAAGCTAAGTATGCCATAAAAAACTAGGAAACTTGTAGCCCCTCCCTGACCAGCCCAGCCTTGTATATACAACCAATTTTAGTACTAGGTAATAAAGTATCTTAAAAAAAAAAAAAGTTGGATAAAGCAGTCATTATGTGCAGGTTCTAGAAGATCCTCACCTGAGGAAGGGGTCAGGCTCGGCCTGGGCGCAGGGCCAGGAAGAATGCTCTGAACCAATTAGAGTCTGAAATAGATAAACGGTCAACAAACTTGCCTCTCTCCTCAGTTCATTTCCTGAGATAGGAATATGGTTTATTGAGCTATTTCCTTGTTTTTCCTATTTCAAAGATGCATAAGGCTTAGAAAGTGACTTGCCCAGAAACATACAGGCAGTAGGGGTCATGTCAGGGTTTGAACCTGACTGGCTCCCAAAGCTGAGGTTCCCATGGAGACCCTCTTCCTGAAGGACAGTAAGTTTGGTGCAGCAGAGGAATGCAGTACAGATGGAGGCTCTGCCATCTGCCCCTCCTTGTCCCTTAGGAGATGTGCAGAGTATCTCTCCAAGTGGAGGAGTTTGCAGGGATGTCTGTTTTCTGAAAGGCCTGGACAGAAAGATAGACAGGGCCCTCCTCGGAAAGGGTCAATCTGGGCTTTGTTTTCCCCAACGTCTCTGTCCCAGGACTAACAAAATGGCAGGAAAACAGGCTGACAGGAGCTGTCCGAGATGATCACGCCAGCCCCCAGCGCACCCCTGCTGCTCAGAGCAGTGAGGGAGCAGCCTCCATGGAGCGGTGCCTGGTGTCAACTTCGTTGATTTTCTACTTCATTAGGTCAGTGAGAGGCTGCGGCTTCCACAGAAAGCCCTCTTCAGCGTGGCCTAGCAATTTCCTGAGAGGAACTCCCCGTTGTCCCTGCTGTCACGGGCAGTAGCTGCACCTGGTCTCCCTGCAGAGAACTTGCCCAGATGCCACCTGGCTTTCATGTCTTTGAAGCCTGGCTATAGCACATCTGGCTGTGTGACTTTGGGCAAGTGCCTTCACCTCCCCAAAACTCAGTTCCTGTTTCTGGAAAACGGGAGTAATGATGTGCCCTACTCCACAGGGCAGTTGTGAAGATTAAACAGTGCTTTTAAAGGGTTTAGTAGGAGTGCTGGGGACGTACATATTAAATGTTCAGTAAACATGGGAGTGATTATTATTGCAATGCTCAGAAAGTCTGCACCCGCGAGGTTTGGTGTCCTAGCACTGACTAGGAAGTACCCTTCAGCATCACAAGTAATTTCAAAATAGCTCAAATCCCAGGCTCACCCTTTGGCAAAGTGAGAGTGGAGACGACAGTGATGTCCATAGCAGCATTGACCAAGAATTCTTCTTACTCTCAAATCTCCCTTCATCAGTCAGCAGAAGTTAAGGCAACCCTTTTCCAGTCTTCCACCTCCACTGCCTCCAAAATTCCCTTGAGATATTTTCTCTTCCTCTTTATTATACAGATTAACATCCTGTAGACCCAAATCCTCCCTTCCACTACCAGGCCAAATACACAGTCTTCCCCAACCAGGGATTGATTCTGCATCACAAAAGCCCAAGGCACACGTTGAGCAAAAACCGAACTCCCCTCAGAGACCGGGAAAAGAAGTTGAACAGGAGAGGGACTGCCCCAGGGCGCAGGGAAGGCTATGAACCTTGCCCGGTCCACTATCCACACAACTGAATTTCAGGCTCCCCCCCGGAGATGCGCACAGAGGGCTGAGAGAAGGAGCGGGTCATACCAGGAGCGGTTCCACTTGGCATTCTGATTTGGTTTTCTCCTGGAAACGGAATCTCTCTGAAGAGGCCGTCCCAGTTCTTGACACTGAGGCAGTGAGTTTTAGCTCCATCTCTGCTCCCGGGGCACCCACCCTACCTTCCCTGTCACTTTGACTCCACACTGATAAACACCCACCCTGGTTAAGAGCCTGCCAGCCCCTCAAATGCCTCAGGGGCCACTTTATGGGGTAGGGGTAACAAGGCCCTGGGATTCTTGCCTAATCCATGGCAAACTATCTCCAGCACCTCCTCTGCCAGGGAGAGCAAAGTCTAAAGGCAACTAACACATTGTGCAATTTTCAACTTTCACCCATTACCCTAAAGAAGGTTTACCACCAGAGCCTCACAGCCTGCCCTGAGAAATCAATTCCATGTGGGAGGGAGTTGGTGGATTCCAAAGAAGAGCCTTCCTAGCCTGCCCCGTTTCAAGACTTTTCTCAGAGAACTCCTGCTGGGTCCGAAGTCTTCCAGGGAAACCCAGCTGGGCTTCCTCCCTAGGCTGTTCCTAAGTTCCAGGCACGACAGTGGGGTGTGATGGGCCCGAATGACACTCAGCCCCACTGGAGTCTGCAAGGGAGCCCTGCCAAGGGTGCTCGCTCTGGATCGTCGCCCAAGGCAGGAAGCTGTGGCCCCTGGTTACCATGGAGATCTTGGCACAGGCTGTGCCCATCTATGGCTGCCAGGCAGCCTCCCTTAGGAAATGAGGAAGAGAAATTTGGTTGCTGGAGAACTAGCTCAGCCTGGGAGGAGACTCCGTGACACCATGAGCCTGCAGCCGAGGGGGCTGCAGAGGAGGCTGAGGCCGGGAGCTCTGTGAGAACAGCTCTCTGCTGAAGCGGCCTCCTGCAATCCTGTGGCTTCAGTGGCTGGGGTGTGGCCTCCTGCTGAGCGAGGCCTCTCCGCCAAGCTGCCAGTCCCAAGCCAGGGCTTGTTCGAAGTGGCTCTGGTACAGTGGAAAACCCCAGAAGCCAAGCCGGGAGTAGAGCCACACCCACAGTGCCACGGAAGCAGCCCAGGCTGGTGGAGAAGGCCGTGGTGTCTGGTGCAGGGAAGAAAACGCTAGACTAGTTGGGAGGTTCCTGTTTCTTAGTCACCACCCCTGAAACACTACGGTAGAGTCAGGAGCACTTCCCTTCCCTTCCCTTCCCTTCTCCCAGCCCTACTTCCCCACTGCACAATGACGTCTGCCCTGCAGGCCAATCAGATTGCTGAGAGGCCCTGCAGTGTAAGCAAAGCAGGGGCAGGTGTGAGGGGCTGATCTCCCTCACTGATTCAGTGGGTAAAGGAGGGCCAAGGCTGTGAGGGCCTCTCCTAGGCTTTCATCCCTTCTGTGGCTAAAACTGGACGATCAGCTCAGTTAAAATGTCCTTTAAGACAGCCTGACGCTGCAAGTATGTTTGCACAGAGGGCAGAGCTTGGCCCTGCACACATGTGGGCTTTGCCAGGCTAATGGAGCACCAGGAACAGGGAGGCTGGTTAGATTATTAGATAGGGCCCTGAAGCAGCCCTATGGGCAGATGAGCTGTCTGGACCTTGGGGAGTGTTTATCACATTTGTCCTTTGATATTCGGAAAGCAAAGGGCTAACTGCTTTCCAGGCTGTGAGGCACCCCAGGAAAGACAGAGGGGCAGAGTAGTATAGGAGAAGAAAAACTAGACCAGGAGTTTGAAATCCACCTGGCTGCTTTCCAGCTATGAGGGGCGTGAAGCAATTACTTTTTTGTGTGTGTGTGTGGTACGCGGGCCTCTCACTGCTGTAGGCTCTCCTGTTGCGGAGCACAGGCTCCGGACACGCAGGCCCAGCTACCATGGCCCACGGGCCCAGCTGCTCCGCGGCATGTGGGATCCCCCCAGACCGGGGCATGAACCCACGTCCCCTGCACCGGCAGGCGGACTCTCAACCACTGCACCACCAGGGAAGCCCCTGCAATTACATTTTTTGAGGTTTGGTAGTCTCACCAGTAAAACAGAGGTCAAAATTCTTGTTCTGCTTTCCTCTCTCCGTTGAGGTGAAAATGCCTTGAGAGAATGGATATGAACCCCACCCCCCACCAAGCTACACATAAAAGAAGGCCCGATGAGCTTTACCCAGCTGCAGGGAAGCCTTCTCCATGTCTGTACCCATCACAGCCTGTGGTCCCTCCTGGGGGTCAAAGGAGCTCTCTTTTGTTCCTCTTAACAGAATCCCAGGCTCCCTTCTGGTACCCTGGAAAAATGAGGTGGGGTACCTTTTCGGGTCAGGGTGCTCTGAGCAGGCTCAAATAACAGGGCAGAGGGCCTCCTTCTCCAGTAGAGCCTGCGTTGTGAGGTGCAGCTAGATGAGTGCCTGTGTACCCCAGTTTAAACAAAAACCTAGGACCCAAATTTCAGTGAGGGGGCCCTGCAGTCAGCAGCTGCACAGCTAAGAAGACTTCCATTCATTTCCCACACCTAGCCCCAGGAAATTACCAATACACTTCCCTGGTGGTATTCATATTTACAATTGGCTTGATCCTCTTGGACTTTTAGAGGAAATTGCCCTTCTTTTTTGAGCTAGGCTTTGGAATGTAATTCTCCATCTGGTGAAGGTTTGAAACATCTACACAGGAATCAAAGAGATGGGTTCCTATTATCAGTAATTCACTTTCAAAGCCCTGTGAGACTGTTTTTTATTAACAATCCAATACCCACCAGTGCCTTGGGAATTTTGGACCCATATGGGGACAAGAGAGTGCCAGGCATGGATTTCCTGTTGCCATGGGTGGAGCCAGGAGCCTTGGATGTCTGTCTCCACCCCCACAGTAGCCCCAATCACTTTCCAAAGTAGGGGGCAGCCTTTGCCACTGGGTCCTGAGCAAAACTGGAAAAATGAAGGTGTGTGTGGAGGCTCAGCTCCCTAGCTCAGAGCCTCCCGGGATGTTTGAACTGGAAGAGAGAGACCCTCTTATGTTTAGAGGCAGGGATGCTGAGACTACAGAGGGAATGTGACTGCCGTAGTGTCACCCAGAGGCCCATGACAAAGCTGGGGCAAGAACCCCAGGTCAGGGCTGCCTCTTCACTGGGTTGCTCACTCATCTTTGCCAAGCCACCACTGTCACTGTCCTTGCCACCCAACCTGTCAGAGGGAAAGGCTGTCGCAGCTTCCCACAGTCCTCCCCTGCTGTGATTAGATAAGGGACATCTTCTGTTACACTGGGAATTGTCTGGCTTGGAGAGGCCCTGGGACTCCCTCTGCAGCCCTGATACTGGAAGGCCTCAGTTTGGGAGCCCCTTATATTCTGGTGTCAGTCTTTGCCTTGGAACCCGTCAATGGGATGGAAGATTGAGGCCTAACTCCTTGCCAGGGAAGGATGGAGAGAAAAGGGCACAGGTCTTATCTCTTTCCTGGGGTAGAATGTGGCTGGAAGGGTAATGCCTTAGTCCGTTCAGGCTGCGATAACCATAGACTGGGTGGCTTATAAACAACAGAAATTTATTTCTCATGGTTCTCGAGGCCTGGGAGTCCAAGACCAGGATGCTGGCAGTTTCCAAGTTCATAGACGGCAATCTTTTTGCTGTGTCTTCACATGGCAGAAGGGACAAGGGCTCTCTCTAGGGTCTCTTTTATAAGGACACCAACCCCATTCATGAAGTCTCCACCTTCATGACCTAATCACCTCCTAAGAGCCCCACCTCTAAATATTATACTATTCTATTGGAAATTAGGTTTCAACACATAAATTTTGGCGGGACACAAACATTCAGTATACAGCAAAGGGAGTTTAGGGTTTCTGAGGGGATTGTTAGGGGATCATGTCAGGAATGAACTCTGGAGGGAATGACAGTCTAAGCCAAAAAGGGAAACAGAGGCAGCATCTAGTGCCTGAGGATAAGCCAGCTTGGAGGAGGGGAGAAGAAGGAGTTGGGGGCAGGGAGACATCAGGATAGCAGAAGAGATGGCACCCAGGAGAACTTGGGGTCGGGTTGGAGTCTTCAGCTTCCCCTCCCATCATGCGAGAAGAAGATGCGATTGGGGCGATGACATGAAGCAGTCTCCCAGGGGCAGGCACCTGCTCTCTTCCCAGAGAGAGGAGCCTCTGCTTTGGCACATACGCAGCAGGCCCTGGCCTATCAGGGATGGAGATGGAAGAGGCTCTCTGCATCTTGGACCCTGCACCTTAGGAAAGTCATCAGCTTTGCAACTGTGGAAAAGGTGAAAAAACGTCAGGCTGTCAGCGAGTGTTCAGAGGTGCCATGGGGACATGTAGGGTGTGTCAGAGAAGAGTATGTTTTGTGCAGAGGTGGTTGGAGCTGTGTGTGTTCTGAAGCTTTCTGTTGTGTAACAATGTCCTTACTCAGGACCCTCCCCCATCACCTTTCAACCACCTTGCTTTCATCCTATCTCTCCCATTTCCCCAAAACTTCAGTGACTTCCACTGTCCACCAAAAACCCAAACCCCCAAATTTCTCAGCCTGGCATTTAAAGCTAAAGATTCACCAGACGTACCTTGAATTTCCTGTCTCCAGGTATTTGGGTTCTGCTTTCTCAACACCTGATCTTCATTAATTGAACTTTTTTTCTGGGCTGAGCTCAGATCCCACCTCTTCCAAGAATGCTTCACCGGTATCCCTGGCCAAAGGACCTCTCTCTCCTCTGAATACTAGAGCAATATTTTCTACATCTTTTGTGTTAGTTTACATTCTATCTTGCACTTTAACTATAGAGGGGGATGTTGGTTTTCTCCACTAAATGGTGGAGAAAGCTTTGAAGGCTTATCAATTTGTCTTATTCATTTTTGTATCCCTAGCACCTAGAATGGTGCCCTTTACACAGCAGGCACATCATTCAGAATACATTTATTAAACAGATAAATGCCGGTGATGTGGAGATGAATGAGAAAGTTTCTGTCCATTAGGAGCTTACAGTGTACCGAGAGAGAGAGATGCACAGCAATAAGAACTAATTTAATACACAGCCCAAGGAACAGCATTTGATCTATGGAGGTGTGGGGTGTGGGTGGGCAGGGATGGTGCGAAGGGCATCATGTGGGTTGAAGGAACCGCCCAGGTGGAAGTGGGTGGCATATTTGGGGAACGTGGTAAGTACCCTTGGGACTGGCATGAAGGAAAATAGGAGATAATGCCAGAGAGGGATGTGGGCACTGGATTATAGAAAGCCTAGTATGACTTTCCAAGGAATTTGAAGTTTAACCTGGAGGCCACTGACTGAGAAGCCATTGAATATTCTTGAGGAGGAAGATAATAAACACTTACTGGATAAAGGAATGACTCTGTGTTTTGGGTAGACACCATTCTCTGGCCAGGGTCACTTTAGGAAAATCTTATGTTGGATGTTAAGTAGCACCCATTCTCTGAGGCCAGCCTGTCCCCTGGTCAAACCACCGTTCTGTGAGATTTTCCCTTTTAAAGAGGCCACCCCCCCAAAAAAAAAAAACACTTGGTCAGGGTGAGAAGTCTGTTCTGCCTTCTGAAGCAATTTCCTGCCCCACCCCCGGCTTTGACTTTTATATAGAAATTCTTCTGTTTGGACTGCATTAGTCAGGATACTGTATTACTTAGGGTTCTCCAGAGAAAGAAACAATATATATAAAATGAGACTTGTCATAAAGAATTGGCTCATGAGATTATGGAGGCTGAGAAGTCCCACGATCTGCTGTCTGCCAGCTGGAGACCCAGGAAAGCAGGTGGTATATATTCCAGCCCAAGCCAAAGGCCTGAGAAGCAAGAGTGCCAATGGTGTAAGTCCCAGCCTGAGGATGCAGAGACCCATGTCTCAGCTCGAGCAGACAGGCAGAGACACCCACTGCCACCCACTGCCTCTCACTGAAAACTGAGCCTGGGACTGGCTTGGGCCCCCTATATAATTTCTTGACCTTTGTGGAATTGGGGGGTAAGGGGTGGGGGAGGGACAACATCCTATACAGAAGAAGAATCACAGGCTTTGGAGTCATCAGCCTGGGTGAAAGTACCAGCTGAAATCAATTATTAGCTGCAGGACCTTGGCAAAGTCAGTAATCTCTTTGAGCTTCAGTTTTCTTATCTGAAAAATGGGGATAATTATGCCTGCTCCAAAGAATTAAAATGACGATGAGTATGGGGATTGCCTAGCTTGCTGCCTAACACACAGGAGGTGCTGAGTAAATGGTACTTGTTTGATTCGTATTTGTAGAGTTAAATAGAAGCTCCTGTTCTACATGAGAAGAAGGAAGCTGCGCTTGGAGTGGTGCCTTAATTTAGGCGACTGCAAACTTTCTGCCTAGATTATCTTCAGAGGTTGTCCCAGAGCCCTCCTGGTGAAGGTTCCTACCCGTCTCCCCAGCCTAACGTCTGCTCTCCATGCTCTGCCGTCCTCCTCCGGACAGCTGCGGTTGCACTGATGGGAAGCCAGGGGCCCAGCCCTGACTGAATGAGGACATTGTTGCAAAGACTGAGGAACCACAGACACTGTTGCAGTCCTCCCTGCCCTGAGGAACCCTGGAGAACCTGTGGCTGGCCCTCAGCCCTTCCAGCTCTGTGTTTGGGGAGACAGCCTAGGTCCTCCCTAAACCTCCTGGCCTCCTGGGCTCCTCCGGGCCTCCTGGAGGGACGGGAAAACGGTTAGGATGTGCTAGAGAGATGCCCTGTTTTTCTGAAGATGAGGTTAGAGTTTTCCCTTCAAAACCAAGGAAGCCATGATTAGGGATCTTTCTCAGAGCTGACGGCTAAATTGGTGCCCCAGGTGCAGGGAGGACATAGACTTACCCATGCCGTTAAGAGACTCACCCGCAGGTGGGAGAGCAGAGCCACACACACACACCTCGAAGGCAAACAGGTTTGAAGGATGTATAGACTTGGGTGGTGGAAGCAGAGAGGAGGGAGATACCGACTCTGTAAGTGTATGTGGGGGGGGAGTGGGGGGAGTAGCAGAAGATGGGTACAGCTGGAAGAGGTGGAGGAGGAAGGCCGGCCGGGAACCAGCGTGAGCAAAGGCCTGGAGGTAAAATTAATGTGATATGCTAAAAACAAAAAAACAAAAAAAAACCCAGACTGTTCTTAGGCGTGGCTGGGACACAAGGTGCTGGGCCGGTGGGGCGGTAGGGAGTGCCGACCAGAGAGGCTGAAGCTTTACTTTTGAACTGTGGGACTTGGAAGGTTTAGCAGTGGGGGACAAGCAGTGTCAAGTTTTGGAAATCGCTCGACTTAGGTAAGCAGACTGACGGTGTGCTAGGCATTTTCTTTCTTTCAACAAATATTTGTCGAGTGTCTATGACGTGGTAGGAGCTGTTCTGGGCACTGGGCAACAGCGGCAAAAATTCAGATCGAGCCTTCCTTGAGAGTAACTTTCACATTTTATGGAAGAGGAAACTGAAGGTCGGCTTGACCCCGGCTGATGACTCTGGCCCGGACTTTAGTGTGGAGGTAGCGTGGCTCTGGACAGCCCTTTAGATGTCTCGGCGCACATGGGTCGGTTAGCCTGCGGGTCCTCAGGATGCGCGCGCGCAGCCGGGTCTTCTCTACCGCCCCGCCCGGAGCCCGCCTCCAGCCCAACCCACACGTGGGTTCCCGCACGTCCGCCCGGCTCCCCCCTGACGTCAGCCTCGCGGTTCTATTTAAGGCCCCTCCCGCTCTCGAGTCGGAGTACCCGAGCAGCTGCCGCCAACTCCGGGTCCATCGCCGCTTGCCGCCGACGCCCGCCCGCCCGCCCGCCCGACGTGTACTCCCGGTATGATCGGGCCCGGCGCGCACTGCGCCCGAGGGGGAGAGCGACTGCTTCGGGCTAAGCTGGCCCCGCGCTGCCTGCTCACGGGAGGGGTGGGCTCTGCTTCCCAGAGGCAAAGTCCTGAGACCTGGGCGGTGGCTCATGCCACAAATGGGCTCTGGGCCCGGCCGCACCCTGCTTTGGCTCTAAGTGGGCACAGTGGCCTCTGGCCGGGCTGGGGAACCAAGGAGGTGGCCGCACCTAATCTGAGGTCGAAGGCCTGGGTGGATGCAGAAGGACCCGGAGACTACAGGTCTGAAGGGTGGGGGTGAGGGCATACCTCCGGGCTCGAAACGAGCAAACAGCACAGAACTCGAAGTCGGGTTCCGGGAGTCCATGGAACTGAAAAAGCCTCAGCAGTCTTGGGCGGCTTCCTGGAAGCCGGAAAGGCGCTGGGTGCCGCTCGGGTTGTATTTTAACCCTCGGACTCTCGAGAGGTGGGCTCCTTGGGGGCAGCCGCTGCCTGCAGATTAAAGGTCGCTCTTTGCGCAAGTTACACGTGTTAAGCAGCTAACGATGTTATAGTGCGCTATGCTAGACATGGTGCATGCAAATTTGAAGCCGAAAGGGTACCAGCTCTCCCGCCTCTCAGACAATGTAATGAGAGGAGGATCATCCGGTACCTTCCCCTCCTTTTGACAAATGGGGGACTGGTTGGGGCATCTCTAAGGTCACAGTGAGTGGGTGGCAGAGTTGGGGCGTAGACTCTCTTTCTTCAGGGCTTCACCCGCGGGTATCCCCACATTGAACGGAGCACTGCAGCCCAGAGCTTAGGTTTTGGTGAAACCAGATGTCCGCTGAAAGAACTCCCTTCCCCCTGTCAGGCTGCGAGAAACCTTACAAGGCTGTCTAGAAATAGCAGTGATTTGTAAGGAGAGACTCGATTCTAGCTTGGTGACTCTGGGCTGCCTGCCTGGAATTCCTCTCGGATATTTTTGCCCTTTGGGGCAGCGTCAAGATTAGACGTGGTGCTTTCGGGATGCAATCTACGACAATCTCTCCAGTGAATGCAGTGCAGGTTTGGATTAGCAGAGCCGAAGCCCCCGTCCCCGGCTGTGGAAATCGAGGGTTCCACCAAGTATCTGTTACTTTTAGGGCTCCAGGCTTCAGGCCTCTGCAGCTTCCTGTAGTAACAAAATTTCCTCATACCGGGCCTCACGCCTTTGCAACGAGGATCACGGCGGAAGCCACACGAGGTGCCTCCCTGTGGGTTGGTTAACAGTCCCGGGTTCCTAATATCACGATTTAAAATCTGGCTCTGGCAGCGCGCCAGGCCGGGGAGGCTGCCAGCCGGGCTTCACGTTGTTCGTGTGTGCGTAGGAGCGCTAGTTTAGTCTAAAGTCTGATTCTGAGCTCACTCTGACCCAGAGAGCAGCATAGTTTCTGGTCACGTCCGCTCACGGGCGGGGTCTCGCAAGCATCCGCTGTGCTGTCTGGTCTAGGGCCCACGTCTCCGTAGCCGGGCGGCCACTAGCACTCTGAAATGCGCTTGCGCTTAGGGTTACTGAATGGATAGGTGGGTGGGGGAGGGGTAACTGCTAATCTTCCGGGTCTGGGCGGGGCGTAAAATCCGCGGGCTCCGCTGCTTCTTCGGGGGCGGAGGTTGGGGTGAGGAAGAAGAAAACGAGGGATTGAGCATGAGCAGAGCTCACCTTGGCGGTGGGCAACGCAGTGAGGCCGTCAAAGGCCCTTTACTCACGTACCTGTTGTCCTGAAGGGGCTTGGCAGGAGTCCTGGTGACGGGAGTAGAGTTGGCGGGCGGCTCACAGTGATCTTGTTTGAGGAAAGGCCGGCTCCACTTGGAGTTAACAAGTCAAGATGAGTGAGCCCTCAGGAGGCTATACTTACACCCAAACGTCAATATTTTTTTTCCACGCCAAGGTGAGGACGTTTACACCAAGATCCTAGTCAGACCAGATCCTGGCATTAGGCCTTTCAATTCTCCTTTGTCTATCTTTAAGTTTTTTCCCTCTCCCTTTTTAGTCATCTCTTGTGATTTTTAGTGGCAGCTACCCCAAAAGGAAGCAAAAGAAGCTTTTCCAGAACACTTTTGGTTAATAAGCGTTAATTTAAAGAGGATGCAGTGACAGTGCATGTTTTTCCCCTTATAGATTCCTTTCGGTTCTAAGTCCAATATGGCAACTGTCAAGGATCAGCTGATTCAGAATCTTCTTAAGGAAGAACATGTCCCCCAGAATAAGATTACAGTGGTTGGTGTTGGTGCTGTTGGCATGGCCTGTGCCATCAGTATCTTAATGAAGGTAAGTGAGAGCCTATCACTCTGGAAGCCAAGGATACCTTGACTCCATCCATCCTCCACTCACTCTCCAAGAATTGCATTATCACATTGTATATACAGATATTTAGGTTCATGCACTCATTCAAAGAACTTTATGTGAAACAAACTTGTAAAACATGATGCTATACCAAGAGTATCTAAACTACAAAAATTAAAGGTTTTTAGGCTGGAGACCCAGTTTCTTAAATTCACTGTGCTTTATTAACCTGCGTTAGTTGCCTACAAATGAAAAAGTAGAGTCCATGCCTTTAAACAAGCTAAAATTATTTAAAAGTAATTTTGGAATTGAAATTGATATATATACGTGGTAAAAATTAAACTGAATGTGGGAAGTCTTCCACCCATGTTAATCCCCTCTGCCCCCCTCCTTGGATAGCAGTTTTGGTACCAATTATGGAGCTAAAATTTAATTAGAAAAAGAGAACTTGTGAATGAATAAAAAGTACTTTTGGGGACTTCCCTCGTGGCACAGTGGTTAAGAATCCGCCTGCCAATGCAGGGGACACGGGTTTGAGCCCTAGTAGGGGAAAATCCCACATGCCACGGAGCAACTAAGCCCGTGTGCCACAAGTGTTGAGCCTGCTCTCTAGAGCCCGTGCTCCACAACAAGGGAAGACACCACAGTGAGAAGCACGCACACCACAATGAAGAGTAGCCCCCCTTCACCGCAACTAAAGGAAGTGCGCACGCAGCAACGAAAACCCAACACAGCCAAAAATACATAAATTAATTCCTTTTAAGTTCAGGTTTGGAGTTCCTAATAAGAGAGTGAAATGATGAATTCTGGATTCTGAACAGAAAAGGATTGAAATGAGAAGGGACTGAAGGCAGAAATGAGCTATGCAAAGGTCTTGTAACTACACAGCTTGCTCTATATGTTCTTAGACCACATAGTATACCAACTCTTATTCTTTCCCCATTGGTTCAGAAATTGATGTCATTTATTTTTCCCACGCCTATGAAACACCTGTGATGCCCCCTAACTCAGGTGTGGCTAAGAGTAACTGGCAGTAACTGGCAGACCACTCATTATACTGTAGATGATTAGGGGTGGATCGGCTAGTATACCTCTTTGGTTTTAGTCCTCATTCCATTTGTATTAAAGCTGTTGCTGGTGCTCCTTGTCTGAGATGCACCTACGAACTTTTAAAGGTTCATCTGAAAGGATTTTTTTTTTTATAAGAAGATGTTGGGGGTAGGAGTTTATTAATGAATTAATTTATTTTTGGCTGTGTTGGGTCTTTGTTTCTGTGCGAGGGCTTTCTCTAGTTGTGGCGAGTGGGGGCCACTCTTCATCGTGGTGCGCGGGCCTCTCACTGTCGCGGCCTCTCTTGTTGCGAAGCACAGGCTCCAGAAGCGCAGGCTCAGTAGTTGTGGCTCACGGGCCTAGCTGCTCTGTGGCATGTGGGATCCTCCCAGGCCAGGGCTCGAACCCGTGTCCCCTGCATTAGCAGGCAGATTCTCAACCACTGCGCCACCAGGGAAGCCCCTGAAAGGATATTTTTCACCAACATTTTGTAATGCACAAATCTGTCTTTATGTAATAAAACTGTTAGTGTTGGTTAGTATGTGGAAAACATGTAACCAGGGAATGATCCAGAATATCACTTTTTAAAGTCTTAATACTAATCAATATCTATTTAATGGCTAACAACCTAAAATCAATGTGTAAAACTGAATTTGAGAGACTAAATAGAGCAGTTTTGTATAATTGGTTGTTAGTCACTGCCAATCCAGTGTTCTGCTTCTGTACAGTAGTGGTGGACCTCCTGCAGAGGTTGCTCCAATGAGGAGAGACGATTGGAGAGAGGGTCGGTGCTTTTTCCTATGTATAGGTCATCTGGGAGTCAGCTCTTAAACGGAGGCCTGCCTCTACTTTGAGGTCTGTCCTGATAATAAAGTAGCTGAACTCTCCTACTCCAGAAATATAGAAATTTTGCATGCCCTTTTAAAAGTTTGGAAATAGCAATTTTCCATTAAACTGAAAATTTTTTGTCTTTTAGGACTTGGCAGATGAACTTGCTCTTGTTGATGTCATAGAAGACAAACTGAAGGGAGAGATGATGGATCTCCAACATGGCAGCCTTTTCCTTAGAACACCAAAAATCGTCTCTGGCAAAGGTTGATTTCAACATGTTTGTATTACACTCTATGCTAGACTTAATTCTTTATCAGGCTTGAGAATCCTAGCTCTTCAAAGATTTCTTTTTTATACAGGATAAGAGAGCCTTTGAACAATTTTGCATTGGTACCTATGGATATCAATGTTTGAATTTCCAGCAAATGGTTTTAAATGGAAATCCAGTTTGTCCATGATGTGGAAAGCATCTGAATTAGAATGTAATTAGCAAAGCTTCGTAGGTCCATATTTTGCCACATTGCTTCAACTATTTAAATATATACTTACTTCCACTGCTTCCTTTCATACACTAACACAAGGTTGAGACTAGGGCAAATGAGTCTGTTCAGCAGATATTCTTGGCGTAACCCTATCACACCTACAATTACCAGCCAGGAAACGGACATGAAAATCATTGACCATTTATCTGACAGGTGACTCCCTTCATTATCTTCAACCCAGGGTTAACCACCCTGTGCCATAGGGTATCTAGAAGCAAGACATGCTTGATAAGTGTACAGTTGCCCCTGCTTAAAAAAAAAAAAAAGAGCCTATCCCTGAGCTGGTATGACCACCATTAAGTAGTTAAGTAGAAATAGGAGTATGGAAGAGTGTGAGCATTGACCTCAGGTGGCAAAAAATTGGGGGATGTGTCTCACTTGATATGAGTATGAAATAAATTTTATTTCTTTCAGCTCCCCCCCAATCATTGTTATATAAAGCCAACCACATAACTAAAACCAGAATACAAGGAAGGTGTTGATGTATTCTTCCTCCATGTAAGTGGCCACAGTGATAAAACTCCAAAAAGGAGCAGTCTGGGCATTTATATGCCACATAGGCAAAACACTGATAAAACTGTCCATTAAAAAAGTTAATGGAACAAACTTGCTGGAGTTTTCTTAAAGCCCTTAATCTGGTTATTGTTTCTCTTTTGTCTAGACTATAGTGTGACAGCAAACTCCAAGCTGGTTATTATCACAGCTGGGGCACGTCAGCAAGAGGGAGAAAGCCGTCTTAATTTGGTCCAACGTAATGTGAACATCTTTAAATTCATCGTTCCTAATATTGTAAAATACAGCCCACACTGCAAGTTGCTTGTTGTTTCCAATCCAGGTGAGACTTTTAATGGCATAAAAATAGATGAGCTAGAGTAAAACTGATAGTATCAATATATATCATAATCTGTATATATATTTATTTCTCATATTTTTCATTTTCCTCCTGGGAGTGAGTTTGTGTTTTTGTTTAAAACGTTAAAAGAGATACAATGCCATTAATGTAGTCTGCACTTTAAAATTTGTTACTTGCCTAAGAAGATCTTGGATAAGGAATAAGTTTATGAATAATGTGTTATTTATTTTTTAAAATTATTTATTTTTGGCTGCGTTGGGTCTTCGTTGCTGTGCATGGGCTTTCTCTAGTTGAGGCGAGCCAGGGCTACTCTTCATTGCGGTGCACAGCCTTCTCATTGCGGTGGCTTCTTGTTGTGGAGCATGGGCTCTAGGTGCACAGGCTTCAGTAGTTGTGGCTTGCAGGCTCAGTAGTTGTGACTCGTGGGCTCTAGAGCACCAGCTTAGTAGTTGTGGCACACGGGCTTCGTTGTTCTGCGGCATGTGGGATCTTCCAGGACCAGGGCTTGAACCCGTGTCCCCTGCACTGGCAGGCCGATTCTCAACCACTGCACCACCCACGAAGTCCCAATAATGTGTTATTGATGCACAACTTATTTTCATTAAACTACACTTCTTGAATACTTAATGTATTTGCTATATTGTACACAGTATAGAGGCTTAAAAATATTAACAAAAATATTGATTGGTCATGATCAATATCAAGATCTATACAGAGCCATGTATCCTGAGTAGTCAGTCCTTATCTAATGATTCACGTAGTATCTGTGCCTAAATATTTTCTTCACAGTGGATATCTTGACCTATGTGGCTTGGAAGATAAGCGGCTTTCCCAAAAACCGTGTTATTGGAAGCGGTTGCAATTTGGATTCAGCCCGGTTCCGTTACCTCATGGGGGAAAGGCTGGGAGTTCACCCATTAAGCTGTCATGGATGGATCCTTGGGGAGCATGGAGACTCTAGTGGTAAGCATAACTTATTTTCTCTTACTGTTTTCAAGAAATTGTGTAAAAAAAATTGACAGGAGTATCGTTACTAAATCAGAGCCTAAATCAGATATCCATTCGTTAGGGCAGATGGTTTCCAGAATCTTATCTTTTGGTATAATTGTATGCTAAGAATTGCTAAGATTTAAGCCATTTTGCATGACATTTTTTGGTATAAGGGATGGGGAATGAAATTTATTTATTATAATGGACATATTAAATAAGATGATAGTGCTTAGGATACTTCATTTAATATCACAGCTATTTGGACTCAAACTGCTTGTTCCTGAAAAGGTAAGCCAATCCAAGTGGCGTGTATGAGAAAGAAATCTATTATTATCACAGGTGAGAGATGTTATAATTTGTGCAGAGTTCTCAGTTCCTTATGCCAAGAAAATTCCTCTTACGATCTCATAATATCTCAATAAGTTAGGAAAACAGATTCGAATATAGTGAAAATTCTTAGCTTTACATAATCTAATCAATGAAAATCTAAAAGTTAGAGTATTGGTAGTCTTGACCACCTACCAAAAGGAGATAATCCTCCTTAGATAAGAAAAGACAATTTTAGAAGAATGGGTCAGAATTACTAGTCTGCTGGCTGGTGCATGGGAATAAATAAATTCTGTTGTATTGCTTTTAGTGCCTGTATGGAGTGGAGTGAATGTTGCTGGTGTCTCCCTGAAGAATCTGCACCCCGAATTAGGCACTGATGCAGATAAGGAACATTGGAAAGCAATTCACAAACAGGTGGTTGACAGGTAATAGATCTCATAATTTGTAACACAGAAGGTTGAAACTTATTATTTTTATTTAGAAGATTAAAAGTTTGGGGAATTCCCTGGAGGTCCAGTGGTTAGGACCCTGCACTTTCACTGCTGCAGACGTGGGTTCAATCCCTGGGCGGGGAACTAAGATCCTGCAAGCCGTATGGCGTGGCCAAAGAAAAAAAAAAAAAAAAGATTAAATAATAGCATTTGCATTTGGTTACTCTGTCAGAAAACTTGTTTTCTAAAGCTTTGTTAAAGCTTATAATATAAAACAGGTAAAGGGATTAAAAATCACAGACATTATAACGTGGTCAAATATTAAAATGGCAGTTTAGGCCACGAAGAGATATTCTAGGCAGTAGTGCATTCTGACTTGCCAATCAACAGTTAGAGGAGAGAAAGACCACGTACAGCTGGGACAGTCAAGGAAGCCTTGGTGTAAATGCAGATTGACGCAACTATTGAAGGGCTGTGAAGACAGATGCTGAATCTCTGGCTTTATACATCTATGAACCTTTCCCTCATCTTTACAGTTATTCATTTCTAGTTGTTAATGAACGTTTGTAAAAATAAACAGAAAAGTAACAAAAATCGCAGACATTAATGCTACAGTCTATCTTTATTTGCCATAATTATCAATTTACAGTATGATAAATCTTTTCTGTATTTGTAATGTAAACTAAGATAAATCAAGTTAGATTAAGTCTACCCTATTTGAGATTCAGTCTTCAAAAGCATATGATTCATTTAGTTAGGAATAAGAATTTTTAAATCTTATATAGGGACTTCCCTGGTGGTACAGTGGTTAAGAATCCACCTGCCAATGCAGGGGACACAGGGTTCGAGCCCTGGTCTGGGAAGATCCCACATTCTGCAGAGCAACTAAGCCTGTGCACCACAACTACTGAGCCTACGCTCTAGAGCCCGTGAGCCACAACTACTGAGCCTGCATGCCACAACTACTGAAGCCCGCGGGCCTAGAGCCCGTGCTCTGTAACAAGAGAAGCCACTGCAATGAGAGGCCTGAGCACTGCAATGAAGAGTAGCCCCCGCTTGCCTCAACTACAGAAAGCCCGTGCGCAGCAACGAAGACCCAACGCAGCAATAAATTAATTAATTAATTAAAACTTATAATAGTCTCTGAGTAGAAACACAGCTAGCTTCTTATTTATTCAGATGATTATAAAGTTTTAAGCAAGGTATATATTCATAATGGTACAAAAAATGAAAATAATTATTAACTGTCAGAAATTATTCAAATAGGGAAACTTTCAACATAGTGGCATTATCTACTTTAAATAAGGTAGCCATGTGTGGATCTCAAGTTTATGGAATTGGAGAATGAATCATGATGGGTGTAGGCAAGGCCCTCTTATTTGTATTTGTTTAGTTAAAACCTGTTAACCCATCATCCAACCCAAGAAGTGTTGACAGTCGCTGTCAACTAACTGTAACGTTTGTTGAGTTGGAGTTAGTAGTCTGCTGGTGCTTGGAAACGAGTGAATTCTGTGCTCCTCCCACTGATCCCTGTGTACTCCTCCCCCCACATACACACTCTTGAGATAATCCCAAGTCAAGCATGCTATATGTAATCTTGGATTTGCATTTTAAAATTAGTATTGCATTTATAAGAATCATCCATTTTGTTGCATGTGGCTATAGTTATTTGTTTTCACAGCTATGTGATAGTCCATTGTATGAGTATACCACAGTTTATCCATTCTCCTTTTGGAGAGCGTTGGGCATGTTGCCAGGTTTTTGCTATTACCAGCAATACTGTTGTGAACATACCTATACATAATATCCTGGCATACATGTGCAAAGGTTACACTTAGGTATATAATGCAACTTTACTATATTTATATAGTATTATTTACTGTAAAAATGATTTATTATAAAGCATATGTTCAGTGAAAGCTTTTTCTTTGTTCCTCCCACCCTACTTTTCCCTACCCTTCCCTGCCCTTCCCTACACTTCCCTACCCTACAGTGCTTATGAGGTGATCAAACTGAAAGGCTACACATCCTGGGCCATTGGACTATCTGTGGCAGATTTGGCAGAAAGTATAATGAAGAATCTTAGGCGGGTGCATCCGATTTCCACCATGATTAAGGTAGGTCTATGTAGTAATAGGTTTTACTTGAATGCCATTATTTCCTGTTCTTTAAAAGAAAAAAAAACTTCTGAGAAAGCAATTAATGTTAAGTCCTCAATCATTGATTTAAGTGAAATAAATTAATGCACCTGCGACTTTCTTTTCTGAAAAGACATGGTTGAGCTTTAGGATTAATGTCCACCAATACTGTGTTGAGCACATAGATAACTTGATAACTTGTTGACTGGAAGACTCTACTCAATTTTGTTGAGATGGGTGGAAGACTATAAAACAAATTTTTTCCTTTGGGAAAAACAGAAATCACACTCATGTTAGAGTTACCAAAGTGTTATACAATAAAAATGGGAAATTCCCTGGCAGCCCAGTGGCTGGGACTCCGTGCTCTCACTGCTGAGGGCCCAGGTTTGATCCCTGGTTGGGGAACTAACATCCCCCAAGTCTCGCGGGGCAGCCAAAAATAAATTGCAAAGTACGATGGATAATGGCAATAATTTAGATTTTCTTTTAGAATGGAAATCTTGCTGCTATGTTAATGACTTTCTTTTACACTGTTCATTACATCCTAACTGAAATTCTGGAAAGGAATTTCTACTTATCAAGTTTTATTAAGTAAGCTTCATAACTGTAAAGAATGAAATTCTTGGGAGATCCCAGAATGCATAGAAAAAACGTAAAATATTTTTCATTTCGTCCTCAGGGTTTGTATGGAATAAAAGAGGATGTCTTCCTTAGTGTTCCTTGCATCTTGGGACAGAATGGAATCTCAGATGTTGTGAAAGTGACTCTGACTCCTGAGGAACAGGCCTGTTTGAAGAAGAGTGCAGATACACTTTGGGGGATCCAGAAAGAGCTGCAGTTTTAAAGTCTAATATCATACCACTTCACTGTCTAGGCTACAATAGGATTTTAGTTGGAGGTTGTGCATATTGTCCTTTATATCTGATCTGTGACTAAAGCAGTAATGTTAAGACAGCCTAGGAAAAACATCAATTTCCTAACATTAGCAATAGGAATGGTTCATAAAACCCTGCAGCTGTATCCTGATGCTGCATGGCACTTATCTTGTGTTGTCCTAAATTGGTTCGTGTAAAATAGTTCTACTTCCTCAAGAGGTACCACTGACAGTGTTGCAGATGCTGCAGTTGCCCTTCAAACCAGATGTGTATTTAACTCTGTGTTATATAACTTCTGGTTCCTTTAGCCAAGATGCCTAGTCCAACTTTTTTTTCTCCAATTAATCACATTCTGGGATTGATTATAAATCCAGTATTGCATGTCTTGTGCATAACTGTTCTAAAGAATCTTATTTTATGTACTATATGTATCAGAATAGTATACATTGCCATGTAATGTAAAAAAGAAAAATCAACATAAATAATGCAGCCAAGTATTTGTTATACCAACTAAAACAATAAATAAACCTTGAACAGTGACTACTCTGCTAATTTATTAAGATACAAAGTGATAAAGCTGTTATTTGTTAATTACATTAATGGAAGCCATTAGGTTATCCTTGGGCAACACTATGATGACTTTTTAAGGGGTACTTTTTCTAATGACCAGACTTTAATAAGAATTAATATATTAAGGGTGTGACTAGAATGACTAGCTGTTTTGTTACCATTTCCATTGTAATCAATTGTTTTAATATAGTAAGGCCCAAAGTACTGAGTTAACTTGATTATAGTGCTGATCATAACTTGTACCCTACAGTTCACACAGGTAACATTCTATACATGAATGTAAAAAACATTATTTGCCAATTGAACATAAGCAGTGGTACTTTGCCACTACAGGGGGACAGAAATTTTTAAGAACCTTTACTCTCTGGAGGCAGTAACATAATGGTACTTAACAATTTTAAACCAAATAGTCCTGGTGGTTGTCTACTCAAAAATTTTCTTTAAAAAAAGAACAAATTTTCTTTAGATTTCCCTTAAAATATTTCTATAACTGTGATCTTCTCCAGGCCTAAAAACCATACTTATAGAGGTTAACTAGAACAACTTTATGGTCATCACTCCTCCAGGATTTTTTTTTCCGAAGTTTCCTTCTTGAGAGCTAGATAAGGGAAAGAATTATGTTTTGTTTTGTTTTTTAATGTGTCTCAAATGTAGAAGGACAAGACTAACCTACATAGCCTTGACAATTAGCTGTTATAATAGGATTTGCTTTCATATAGGCTTTGAAAAGAATAACAGCCTTACGATGTAATTTACATAGCACAAAATTCACCCTTTTAAAGTGTACAATTCTGTGGATTCACATAGTTGTGCAGCTATTACCACTATCTAAGAACTTTTTAATTACCCCCCAAAGAAATGTGCAATTATTCCTATAGCCTTTTGTAGACTTTGATGCATCTTCAGTCTTTAAAAAAAAAAAAGGATTTACCCTTACTTCGTATTATTTCATACAATAAATTAGCCAGTATCAACGTGACAAAAAATGCTTAACAGATTTATTAAACTAATCTTTCATGAGTTTTCAGATTTAATCTTACAAAGCTTCCTTACTTTCTGGTACATTATGTGTTCCACGTTCACCTTGCACCTTCCTGCGCCAGGCAAGGGTAGGCCAACTCTGCTAGGAGCCCTGATTATTTTTACTGTTGTATCTCATTTTAGTCTTAATAACCTTGGGAAGTGGATTAAGCAGGACTTAGACTCATCTCACACAAGTTGCCAGTTAATGGAGGAAGCAAAGGGGACGTTCAGAACATGTGCCTTGGGCAGGTATGAATGAAGAACCTCTTTTCACCTAGAGCAGGAGTTTGGTCACTACTAAAATGACCCCTCTTTTGGCCTGAGGCAGGTGTAGAGCTTGAATCTGGAGGTCATCCAGGTCAGCTGTGTCTCGCTCACAGTCCTGTGGTAAATGAGGTACAAGGGCCAGGAGCTGCTGTGGAAGGAAGCACACAAGCAAGTGGTAGTACAGGACCAACAGTCACTGCCACTCCTGTGAACCCCTTGCTTGGGGCTGGTAGTAGGTTGTGAAAAGCGCCATAAGAGAAACAGGAGAGATGTAGGGAGCTGATGGTAGTTGAGACATTAGTCAAGGAAAGCTAGAGGAAGTGCTACTTATGTTCAAAACTGAAAATGAGGAATCAACTTTGAGAGGGGCTGGGGAAGAACTTTCCAGATATATGGAACAGGAAAAAGCTGTCCAAAAGCTGGAGGGAAGTGTGGTGAGTGTCTTGAGATGAAGTTGGAGGGACAGAAGGCGGCCAAGTCTTGAATGTCTCTTAGGTTGTGGTAAAAACTGGTTAAGTGTAATGGAAAGCCATTGAAGGGTTTTAAGCAGCCTCACTGCATGATCTAACTCACATTAAAAAACAAACTACAGGCTTTGATACAGAAAATAGATTATCCTTTAGATTCTGAAAAGGATTCAAATGCAAGTGATGACAAGATGACAGAGGAGGTTGTGTCCCCTTCTGTGAGTTATAAATAAATCCTTGGCATAAATTAAAATCACCCTTAGAAAACTAGACATGGCCTTTCCTTTTCATTATTACCCTCTGTTCTCTCAAGGGAAATTCAAACTTTATTTCACCACTCAGTCCTGAAGTTATAGAACTTAATCATAATTTTTTAAATTCCTGCAAATAAATGCTCGGACAAGGGCATGTAAGTGCATTGAAGTTTGTTTCTGAAACTCAGGCTGATCATTCCCAAGTCTGCTCTTTCCTTAAATTCCTTTTCGTCCTCGGGGCCCAGGTCCCTTCAGCATGCCCTCTCATAGAGAGGTAAGTTAGGTCGGTTCAGGCCTTGAGCTCTGCCACATATGTCCCAAGATAGCTGCCCATCTTCAATCTCGCCTCCACTAGCTACTATCAATTCAGATTTGGAAGCACTGTCCTCAGGATGCTGGTTTTAGCTGGTCCACCGGAGATTATGGGGCGCTCCCAGGAGAGTTCTTTCCCACGACGACTTCGAGCCTGGCCCCTTGCCCTCCACGTGGTAGTCTGGCCTCCAGAAAGCTTCGCCCTAAAATCAGTCCGAAGCCTAGGCCGGCTGAAGGAAATGAAACAACACGCCAACATCCCTCTCTTGCACACTCTTCAAGACCGTCTAGAATACCACCTACCGGTATTAAGAGAACATAACCACAGGTGGCGCGGAACGCCCTCGGGCCAGAGGACAAGCCTGAGCCAATGCGCCTGCGCCCCGGGCTGGCCGGGGGCGGAGCTTGCGTGCTGACGGAGGAGAGCCATGCGTGGGAGCGTGCTTGCGGAACGGTTCAGGGAGTAACTGTTGCTGTGCTTCACACTTCAACGGACTTTGCTGTCTTTTTTTAACTGGTGTAACTTTAAAAAGCAGCCTAACGGCCATACGTTGCACATTCAGACTGCCTATACTGTTGCGCCACGCTAAGCGTTTGTGAGTGACTGGGACTGGAGCGAAAATGGTGGCTGGGGGCAGGGAGAACCTTTAAAAACCTGTTGGTTCCCCAATCCCTAATACGGATAGATAGACTGGTCCGTGTTCCACCCCTCGACCAGGAATTTTTTTCTTTGGCTTCCCCCTGCTCCTGGCTCCAAAATTCTGCAAACTCAAGAGGTAGTTCCTTAGATGTTCAGTGTGGTTAGTACATCGGTAGGTATGAAAGTGATTAATTCAGGGACTTTGAGTTCACTGAAATTGCATTATCCCTATGAGGTTCTCAAAATGTCAACTGTCAAGGAGCAGCTTATTGAGAATCTAATTGAAGAAGATAAAGTCTCCCGGAGTAAGATCACCATTGTTGGAACTGGTGCTGTAGGCATGGCTTGTGCTGTTTGTATCTTATTGAAGGTAAGTGATAAGCCTATACTGTGGCTGAAAATAAGTAAGCACTTATAGGTCTTGTAGATGATCATGAGTGCGGGGTTGCAGGGTTAATCCCTTGGAGCAAATAAGTATCATCTGATTTTTACACAATTTAAGAAACATTTATTTGGAGTTTACCATTTGTTAGGCATTGCCAGACTATTTAAATTTATTCCTAGGAGACACGCTGATTATATTATTTTGTTAATAGTATAACATTTTCTGTTAAAGTGATTCAGCACTTTGTCTTCCTTGAAGAGTAATGGGTGAAAATCATATTCCCAATGGCTTATACTTAAAAAAATTTTTTTAATTATATAAGCATTACATTCTCATTATAAAATAAAAAGTACCAAATTTGATAAAATAACAATGGAAGTCCTTTAATTTTCCTTTCTATTTCCAGAATATCTTTTCATGTACTTGTTGGGCATTTGTATAGCTTTGGAGAAATGTCTGTATCAAATCTTTTGCCCATTTTTATTTTTCTTTTTCATTATTATTTATTTATTTATTTATTGGCTGCACTGGGTCTTCATTGCTGCGTGCGGGCTTTCTCTAGTTGTGGCGAGCGGGGGCTGCTCTTCATTGTTGTGTGTGGGCTTCTTATTGCGGTGCGTGGGCTTCCCATTGCGGTAGCTTCTCTTGTTGCAGAGCACGGGCCCTAGGCGTGTGGGCTTCAGTAATTGCAGCACACGGGCTCAGTAGTTGTGGCTTGCAGGCTCTAGAGTGCTGGCTCAGTAGTTATGGCACACAGGCTTGGTTGCTCCGCAGCATGTGGGATCTTCTCGGACCAGGGATCGAACCTGTGTCCCCTGCATTGGCAGGCAGATTCTGAACCACTGCACCACCAGGGAAGTCCTTTTGCCCATTTTTAAATTGGGGTTTTATTTGTTTTTGAGTTGTAGGAGTACTTTTTATATTCTGAATATTAACTGCTTATCAGGTAAATGGTTTTCAAATATTTTCACCCATTCCTTGGGTTTCCTTTTTGCTCTGTTGGTTGTGTCCTTTGGTGCACAGAAGTTTTAAATTTTAATGTAGTTCAATTTATCTGTTTTTACTTTTGTTGCCTGTGGTTTTGGTGTCATATCCAAAAATCATTGCCAAATCCAATGTCATGAAGCTTTCCCTCTATCTTTTCTTGTAAGAGTTTTATAGTTTTGGGTCTTACATTTAGGTCTTTGATCCATTTTTAGTTAATTTTGTCTATGGTATAATGTAAATAGTCCAACCTTTTTCTTTTGCACGTAAATATCCAGTTATCCCATTTGTTGAAAATGTTGTCTTTTCCCTATTGAATGATCTTGGCACTCTTGTCAAAAAATATCTGACCATATATGTGAGAGGTTTTTTTCCACCGGGCTCTCTGTTCTGTTCCATTGGTCTGCATGTCTCTTTATATTAGTACCACACTGTTTTGATTACTGTAGCTTTGTAATAAGTATTGAAATCAGGAAGCTTGAGACCTCCAGCTTCGTTCCTTTTCAAGATTGTTTTAGCTATGCAGAGTCTCTTGAGATTCCATTTGAATTTTAGAATGGATTTTTCTTTTTCTTTTTTTTTTTTTTTTTTTGGCGGTACATGGGCCTCTCACTGTTGTGGCCTCTCCCGTTGCGGAGCACAGGCTCCGGACGCGCAGGCTTAGTGGCCATGGCTCACGCGCCCAGCCGCTCCATGGCATGTGGGATCTTCCCGGAGTGGGGCATGAACCCGCGTCCCCTGCATCGGTAGGCGGACTTCATTGAACGAACTCATTGAACGTCTACATGTTCGACAGTGAGGCAAGAATCTTCTTACTCCCTCTGGGCTGCTAGATAGCAGACTGTCAGACAAAGTCGGAATATAGAAAAGAGATGAAATTAGAGGGTCAGTCAGGAGGTCCAGTAGTTGATTGACATTTCAGTAAGAAATAAGAAAGGGAAGAAAATTATTCAAGAGATAAAAGGACATGAGTTTGCAGATATGAAGAATTCACTGAGGGCTCAACACAATGAATCAATAAAAGCCTACTCCAAGGAATATTATCATGAAATCTCAGAACTCAAATTGTACGAGAAGGTCAGTTGTTAGAGCCCATTTATTTTCTACTAGAATCCATTGTACCCTGGCAAATGTCCAAATGAAGGAGAGTAGTTCAGGACCTTGTCTTCAAGTCACATTGATGTAAATTGTGGGATAAATGGAAAGTGATGAAAGATATTAAAATATTCATATTCATATAGTCCACTGATGTGAAGGGTCATAAGGGCTGTAATGAATACCATGACACCTGCATATTTCATGAAAGGTGGACTTTAAAGGTTTTATCAGGACATGTAAAGTTTTTAGGAGTGGATAGCAGTACAACCTACTTCCTTGTCCTGTACAGAGCAAAGTGCCCATAGCAGTTTTCCTTAGATTAATCTTTTTTTTCTATCTCTCTACCTTACTATGGTTACTCAGGACCTCCCTAGAGAAGAGATCCTGGGATACTCTTAACTATTCCTTTAGATTCTGGTAGGCTTAACAATCCCAGGCTCTCTATTTGGAATTGTATTTGAGAAATGGCTCATATAGATGTAGTTAATTCTTAAAAAACAAATAAAAACTTTTAGGGATTATTTGAGCTCCGTCTTTGACAGTCAAGACAAATGGGGATGGAAAGATTCCCTTGAGAGAATTTTCTGGTAACCTGTTGAGAAGGGAGATAAATCAAGTTGGACATATAATTGAAAAGCAGGCTGTGTTGGTTATTAACTTATTGGCACTCAGCTCCAAATTCAGCTTTGTATACTCTGCTTTGTGATGCTGGCGCTGGATCTCCACATAATCGTTTTCTCCTTTGCCAGCTGGCATCTTGTTAGGTTCTGCCAATAGGGAACACTAGAGGAAAGTTGGGAGGCAGGAGGAGAACCATGACCTGCTGCCTTCTGTTTGCTTATTGTTCTGTTCACTGTCATCCCAGCTGTATCCCTTTGTCCCAAAGGGAGCAGTTGGTTCTAACCTCCACTTTCTTTTGGAGCCACCAGCATTGACCTCATCTTGTCCGTTTAGTGGTGTGAGCAGTAGGCAGATTTTGCCTCTTCCAGAGTCTGAGCCTAGTTCCATGAAGCACCTCCTTTAGACTCTCTGCTTCCTCAGCCTTGGGGGTGGCAGCTTCAAGCTGCAGTTACTATCTCTGGGTTACCATAAATGTTCCCCTTCTGTTCTTTCAGCCGTTCAACATCTGTCTAACCAATTCCCTATATTAAATTCCTTCTGTTGAAATGCTTAGAGTGGTTTCTGTTTTTCTGTCCGGACCAGACAGATACACAGATGTAAAAATGGATCTGTAAGCATGATCTGGTTTTCTTATCAGTTAGCTGAAAAGTGATACATGATTCTTTTGGATGAAACTCCTTATCCTTATCCTATTCCTGATGTATGACACATAATTCTGTAAATTTTAGAATGTACAGTTTTCCAGAAAGGCCAGATGGTGCCTGATGTGGAGGGTGGGGTGGGGAACAGTAGTAAATAGGGACTTTGATTCCTTTCCCTTACTGTTCACCTTTGGAATCTGGCCACTGGAATCTGAGGGAATACATTCCTTCTTCTTCTTCTTTTTTGCCACATGGCATGTGGGATCTTAGTTAAACCCATGCCCCCTGCAGTTAAAGCACAGAGTCTTAGTCACTGGACCGCCAGGGAAGTCCCCTGCATTCCTTCTGTATAGTTCTATATTCTGTTGCATGTGATGAAACCCCAATAAATTAGAGTATAGTACAGTATATAGAGACTGTGTATTGTTCATGTAACTGGAAAAAATCTCAGTAGAGCTAGCTTCAGATATTACTAAATTCTGGAATTCAGACATATCGAGACACAGTCTCTGTATATCTTAGTCCATACTTCCTCTGTTGGCTTAATCCTTGGGCAGGGTCTTTGTATATGGTGGTGAAGATGGCTGTACAGTTTGTTCTTAGAGTCTCATATCATTAGAGCTTATGATTGCAAAGAAAAACGAGACTTCATTTCTCATCTTCCATTTTCTAACCTCATAGACATTGTGCTCATTTGTTATGCCTGGGCCATATACCCATTTGTGAACTAATTGATGCAGCCAGAAGGAAGGATGGAACAATTGGTTGGGTCTGGTATATGC
Source organism: Orcinus orca (assembly GCF_937001465.1). NCBI lineage: Eukaryota > Metazoa > Chordata > Mammalia > Artiodactyla > Delphinidae > Orcinus > Orcinus orca. Next base: position 37,601,369 of record NC_064566.1, on the reverse strand, counting down.
TTATCTACCCCTAGGTTGGAGGGCGGACGTTATTGTAATATACTGAGCCACATGAAATGGTTTCCCACAGGTGGCTACCTTTATATTTTGGCCATAAGCATTCATACTAAAAACAACTTCAACCAATTCAGAAATTAGGCATAAGGGTTAAATATAATAAAAACCTTTGAAAGGATTTCATAACTTTTCATTCGTTTTATACTGTTACCTGAAGTGGAAGAAAACCAATTCTAAAAAACTTAACAATTACGTGAAGGCAAAGCAATTAATAATTTTTGCTACATTCTGTTGTTTACCTTAACTTCTGGTCTCTCTAGGCACATTAAAAGACTTTTCTTGGCCATGCCTTTCAGCTTGCAGTTCCCCTACCAGCGACTGAGGGATTGAACCGGAGCCACAGCAGTGAAAGCTCAGAATCCTAACCACTAGGGCACCAGGGAACTCCCATGAAGACCATTATTTTTAGACCACTTTTTCTATTAAAAATGTAACACTCCTTTGATTATAAAATAACCACACAAAATTTTTTCTCTTTCTCCTAAAACTGAAATGGGAACATTTTATTCAGGACTTTCATGTATTTTAGGATTTGGCTGATGAGCTTGCCCTTGTGGATGTTGCAGTGGACAGACTGAAGGGAGAAACAATGGATCTTCAGCATGGCAGTCTTTTCTTTAATACTTCAAAGTTTGTTTCTGGAAAAGGTTAGTTTTATAAAGTTATTTTCAGAGCTTTAAAAACAAGTAATGAAGTTTATCAAACTGTTGTCAGTAAATATAAAATTAAAAAATAGCACTATTGTAATTAGGACATATAGTTTAGAAGGCTAATTTTTTGAAGGAAAACATTCCAGGGGCTTCCCTGGTGGTGCAGTGGTTGAGAGTCCGCCTGCCGTTGCAGGGGACACGGTTTTGTGCCCCGGTCCGGGAAGATCCCACGTGCCGCGGAGCAGCTAGGCCCGTGAGCCATGGCCGCTGAGCCTGCACATCTGGAGCCTGTGCTCCGCAACGGGAGAGGCCACAACAGTGAGAGGCCCGCATACCGCAAAAAAAAAACACAAAAAAACAAAACATTCCATTCTAATTGGAGAAAATTTGGTAAATACAAAAACACTATGAAGAAAATTTTAAATCTCGTCTGTTAATGGTTTTGTTTCTTTCCTTTTTTCATTTGTTTTTTACACAACTGACATATAAATGCTTTTTAAACTTGCCATTCAGTCTTATATATTTTCTCAAGGATATGCAGTCTTGAATAGTTTTGTATTATTACTGATACATTTATCCATATTCTTTAACCTGTTTTATTTATTTATTTATTTTTGGCTGTGTGGGGTTCGTTGCTGTGCACAGGCTTTCTCTAGTTGCGATGAGCGGGGGCTACTCTTTGTTGCAGTACACGGGCTTCTCATTGCAGTGGCTTCTTTTGTTGCGGAGCACGGGCTCTAGGCTCGTGGGCTTCAGTAGTTGTGGCACGCGGGCTCTAGAGCGCAGGCTCAGTAGTTGTGGAGCGTGGGCTTAGTTGCTCCGTGGCATATGGGACCTTCCCGGACCAGGGCTCGAACCCGTGTCCCCTGCATTGGCAGGCTGATTCTTAACCACTACGCCACCAAGGAAGTCCCTAACCTGTTTTTTTGATGTGTGTTTTTAGAGGATCATGTTTCAGGGTATAGTTTGAGGCTATAGAAGAGGAAATGGAGAGCTTAGCCCCATTAGCATTAGCATCATGTGTTGGTCAACTAAGAAGCCTTAGAGCATTAGGAAAAATAACTTTTATCATACACTGATGTATGTAGTGTGCTTTTTGGTAATGTGATTCAACAGATGTACTTTCTACTAGAATCCCTCTTATCTAACATGATTGGAACTGAAAGTGGTTACTTAATTTAAAAATGCCTGTTAGAAAGAACCATCATAAAATTTTATATTGACCTAAACATGTTAATGTACTTAGAACTTCATTTGCTGATTTTCTGATTGTAGGGCAAGGACTTTGAGTATGGCTCAGCTGATTGGAGTTTTGCAGTGTGTTTTTTATAGCACACCAGTAGTAATCATTTCTATTTCTTTAAAATACTGTAATTAATTTAAAGATACTCATGAAGCAGTCTAATCACAAAATTCTATTAAATTTTTATGGTTTTTCTCCATTTTTATTTCTCTCATACCTAAGAGGAAGATTTTTAAACAACCTTCTTTTAATATGTCTTTCTAAGGCATTCAACTTAATTTTCATAGTAACAATCATTAAAAAAATTATGAAATACTTCAGATATAAAAAGTTTTAAGTATAACAAACATCAGTGTATCCAACACCCAGCAAAAGAAATAAAACATTACCAATTCACTTGATACATTCTGTGTGTTACATCTATTCATATCTCAATCCTGAATGTGGTGTTTACCTTTACCGTGTATTTCTTTCACCCTCATATTTTAGTGATTTACATCATATTATATAATTAATAGATATATCTGGCATAAATATATTTGGGTATAAGCGTGACAGATTCTTGATATGCAGCAACTCATGAGCAGAAGTATACAGATGTACTAGACAGAAGTCTGCTAGTTGAGAGTGTTCAGTGTGCCTTGGGTATCAGTATGTTTTACATCAGTTAATCTGTTGAGTTTATTGAGTGGAGTCAAGTTAAAAGAGCTACTCCTATATTAAAATCCTTTAAAAAATCATTCAGCCTTTAATTTCTAGTCATATGGCAGGATAAGTACCTGAATCAATCCTTTTAGTAAAGGGGAAGAAGTAAAATTATAAAAACATACTTTCTGATTTTATAAAAAAATCAAAAAGAAGATAAATATAAGAAGAGGGACAACATATAGAACTAAATAAGAGTTTAGCAAGGATGCCAGACACAAAATTATTAACTATTAATAATATTAACTATTATTATTAAAAATCTATTCAAAAACAAGCAAAAATTTTTAAAGGTATTATTTGTTATCAAATATAGGAAGTACCTAGGAATAAATCTAACAAGACATGTATAAGAGCTTTTATGCAGAAAATAATACAGCCTCATTGAAAGATGTTAAATATCTAAATAAATGAAGAGATATGCCTTGTTCATAAAAGTCTCAATATTGTAAGATGTCTGTTCTTCCCATATTGATTATAGATTATATGCAATCACAGTCAAAACCCAACAAGTGTTATTGTTGTTGTTGTTGTACATAATAAACTAATTCTAAAATTCATTCAGAAATTCAAAGGTCCAAGAATAGACAAGATACTTTTTTAAAACATTGTTAAAAACACTTATTTTGATACAGTCTATCATAAATAAGTCAGTAGAGGCTCCACTCTGCCACAGATGCAGCTGTGCAGTGAGAACCCTGTGCCATCCAACTGGTAAATGTCTGAAAGATGTTCCATTTCACCTCCCAGGCAGAGTGCACACATTCCATGCTCTTCCTGTCCATTGATCGCTTCCAAATCCAGTTGACCAAATAGTCCTTTATCCCCAAAGCAGGTTCACAACAGTAGATTCAGGCATTCTTCTCAAATCCCAGGTAAATCTTAAAAGGAACAGAGCTCCAGTGGATGGCAAAGTGCCCGCCCTTGAAGAGCTGCTGCAGCCTTTGCTCAGCTTCACCATGGCAACAGCCTGGGCTGCGCAGTCAAGAATACTCTTGAAAAAGAACAAGGTGGTGAGAACTTGATTTACCAGATATCAAGACTTATTACAAAGCTACACTAATTAAGTGCAGAGACAAACAAAAGATTGTTATATAACACTGATCATATTGTAGATCAATGGGAAATTTGCAGACTTATAAATTCTTTTTCTTATGGCAATAGTTGTTTTTATGGAAAGAAATAAAATTGAACCCTTTCCTTTTTTTAAAAAAAAATATTTTTTTATTTATTTGGCTGCAACGGATCTTCGTTGCGGCATGCAGGATCTTTAGTTGCGGCATGTGGGATCTAGTGCCCTGACCAGAGCTCGAACCTGGGTCCCCTGCATTGGGAGCAAAGAGTCTTAGCCACTGGACCACCAGGGAAGTCCCCTGAACTGTTTCTTGATAACACACACAATTCCAAATTGGTTAAAGACCAAAAATATGAAAGGCAAAACTTCAAAGCTTCTGTTTAGAAGATAACATAGAATATCTTTATGGCCTCAGGATAGGGAAGAATTTATTAAACACAAGGACACAAAAAGCATAAACAGTAAAGGAAAGAGTATAAAGTTTAGTGTTTATGTTCTTAAAAAGGCACTAAAAGAGTGAAGAGACAAAGTGTAAACTGAGAGAAAACATTTGCAACATAAACAACTGGCAAAGGAATTGTGTTCAGACTAAAAGTACTTGTGTAATAAATAAGATAAATATAGGTAGCCCAACAGAAAAATAGGAAAAGACTTGAACATTTCACAAAAGAAGAAACTCGAATTGCCTATAAATATAGGAAAAGACAATCTCATTAGTAACCAAGAAAATAAAAAGTATATCAATATACCATTACACACCTATTAGATTGGCAAAAGTGTGATAATACCAAGTGTTTGTCAGGATGTGGAACAATAGATTTTCTCATGCATGACATGTAGAAATGTATTATAGTAAAACTATGTTTTTTTTTTAAGTTTGTCATTACCTGGTGAAGTTGAACATGAACATATCCCAAACCTAGAAGTTGCGCTCCTAGGTATATTCCCAAGAGAAATTTGTGTACATGTGCACTAAGATACATGTACAAGGATGTATAGTGTTGTCATTTGTAATAGCCCCAAACTGGAAATAATTCATTGTATAACAATACTAAGTCGATCAATTATGCACTGTAATATTACACAGCAATGAAAGTGAATGAACTAGAGGGACACACATTAACATGGATAAATGTCAGATAATATTTATCTAAAGTAATACATACCTTATGATTCAAAACAGATAAAACTTAATATGTTATTTGAATATGAATAGGTAGTAAACCTTTTTAAGGTTTTAAGGTAGTATGAGACCAGAATCTGTTATTATGGATCTAATGATCAAGTTAGGGGTATAAATACAACATAACCACAGGAAGATAACATAAGGCACTATAAATAAGGACTATGTGAGAATTATAGGCAGTAAGTGCTATAAAAATTCAGTGAAGTCAGAGTAGTATTTATGAATGATATAATTAGGGGATGCCTGGCAGAGGAATTGGTATTTGAAGAAGCCTTTGCTCCAGACCACTATGGTTTGCTGTCTCTGGGAGGACTGAGTTATATTTAGAAAGGAAAATAAATAACAGGTAAGGAGATGATGGCATTAACAGAATCAGGGTACCTGGAAAATCTGAAATAAAAATAAGACACAAAGCTAGTAAGTTAACTTGTTGGCAGATGGTGAAAAGACTTGATATTTTACTCTGATATACACTTTAATTGAAGTTGTCGGACATAATATTTCAAATAGTTGATCTGAGCTATGGCGAGATGATTCTGGAGAAGTTGCGAGGCTTTTTGCCAGTTTATTCTCTAAAAGTTGAGGGGGGAGGAGGGAGAAAACGAGGGGCTGGGATAGAGAGTTACAGAGAGAGACAGAGGTTGAGAGATTACTTTGGATTTCTGTGGTTAGATAAGACTTTATGGAAGATGATGTCAAGCAAGGTCTTTGAGCAAGAGTGAGTAGACTATGTATGCAGAGAGAGAAGAGAACTTCCTCCTGTAGATCTTTTTTTTTTTTTTTTTTGCGGTAGGCGGGCCTCTCACTGTTGTGGCCTCTCAACCACTGCGCCACCAGGGAAGCCCTGTGTAGATCTTTTATTTGATACAAGGGAAAGATACTCTCTTAGATTAATGTGAAACTTGCCAGCCTAAGAAATGAAATTCTCTAAGTTTGTCTTTCTAATTAAAATCTTTACTAGGGCAGGAAAACCATTCAAATGTTTACGGTTTATAAATTGGATTAGAAAGGTATAAGAATGATCATAGAGATGCAATAGTATGTTTAAAATCAAGCAAATTTCCTTTTCAAAAGAGCATAAAAATAAGTTTTTTTAAAATGGAGATGGCATATAGAGATTTTAGCTAATTTAGTTTTTGACATCCAAATAGAAAATAACTTCTAAGGTAATTAATTTTCTTGTGTGAATCAAGTAAATAATGTAAGTAAATACATTCTCACTCTTCGAATCATGAAACACACATAAATTCTCAGAGTTCTAAGCTTCTGATTCATATGGTATTTCTAAAAATCCAGAGAGCTGACTTGCAGTGCCTCAGGCCTTAATAACAAATGAGAATGTGGGCTAAAAGCCATGGTAGGTTGTTATTTTTTTTTTTTTAAAAAGTCATGTGAACATTGGTAAATCATAGTAACAAAATTTCCTTCAAGATAACATACTATGGAAAACTAACTATACTATGGATAACATAACATACAAGATAACATTACTATGGAAAATCTGTTCATCTGCAAATGCCAGACATGAAGGTAGTACTTTAATACCATCATCATACAATAGACTTTTAAAGAATTAAAGCACAGTGATTATGGCAGTCTTGACCAAATAGTTTCTTTTGTTTCCTTCTTTAGATTACAGTATATCTGCAAATTCCAAATTAGTTATTGTCACAGCAGGTGCACGGCAGCAGGAAGGAGAAAGTCGCCTTGACCTGGTCCAACGTAATGTGAATATCATGAAATCAATCATTCCTGCCATAGTCCAAAATAGTCCTGACTGTAAGATGCTTATTGTTTCAAATCCAGGTGAGTCCCTTCTACTCCGTTTAACTGCATAAGGATGATATTTCCATACCATTCCTTTTTTTTTCTTTTTAAAACAATGTCATTTAGGTAAATTTATGACAATAAACCGTGCCCATCCAAATACACAATACTTTGTTTTTTCCAGCTTTACTGATATATAATTGACATATAACATGTAAGTTTAATGCATATAACATGGTTATTTGAGGTGGGAACACCACAAAAGAAAGGAGAGAGAAGATTCACTAAGAGAAGATTTACTCTCTTAGCAACTTTCAAGTATATATATAAAATATAGTAGTGTTAACTATAGCCAACATTAGATCCTCAGAACTTATTCATCTTACATCTGGAAGTTTATATCCTTTGACCAACATCTCCCCATTTCTCCTTTCCCCTAGCCTCTGGCAACCACCATTCTATTCTCTCTTTCTATGAGTCTGGCTTTTTTAGTTTCCACATATGTGATATCATACAGTATTTTTTTTCTCTGTCAGTCTTATTTCACTTAGCATAAGGCCTTCAAGGTCCATCTATGTCACAAATGGCAAAATTTCCTTCTTTTTTGTAGCTGAATATTCCATTGTATATCTATATACCGCATCTTCTTTAGACATTTATCTGTAGATGGACATCAAGGTTGTTTTCATATCTTGGCTATTGTGAATAATGCTGAAGTGAATATGGGAGTGTTGGTATCTCTTTGAGATACTGATTTCATTTCCTGTGGATATATGCCCCAAAGTGGGATTGCTAGGTCATATGGTAGTTCCATTTTTAATTTTTTTGAGGAAACTCCATACTGTTTTCCATAGTGGCTGTAGCAATTTACATTCCCGCAGGCAGTGCACGAGTGTTCCCTTTTCTTCACATCCTCGCCAACATGTGTCCTCTTGGTGATAGCCATTCAAACAGGTGTCAGGTGATATCTCACTGTGGTTTTCATTTGTATTTCCCAGATGATTAGTGAAGTTGAGCATCTTTTCATGCACCTGTTAACCATTTGTATGTTTTCTTTGGAAAAATGTCTGTTTGGTTCCTCTGCCCTTTTTTTTTTTTTCGGTACGTGGGCCTCTCACTGTTGTGGCCTCTCCCGTTGCGGAGCACAGACTCTGGACGCGCAGGCTCAGCGTCTATGGCTCATGGGCCCAGCCGCTCCGCGGCATGTGGGATCTTCCCGGACCGGGGCACGAACCCATGTCCCCTGTATCGGCAGGCAGACTCTCAACCACTGCACCACCAGGGAAGCCCCCTCTGCCCATTTTTAAATCGGAATTTTTGGTATTGAGTTGTATGAGTTCCTTAGATGTTTTGAATATTAACCCCTTATAAGATACATGGTTTGCAAATATTTTTTTTTGTTTGATGTAGTCCCAGTCATTTATTTTGCTTTTGTTGCTTGTGCTTTTGGTGTCATATCCAAAAAAATCATTGCCAAGACCAATGTCAAGGAGTTTTTCCCCTACATTTTCTTCTAGGAGTTTTACACTTTCAGGCTTCTGTTTAAAGCTTTAATCCATTTTGAGTTGATTTTTGTGAGCATCATAAGATATGGGTCCAGTTTCATTCCTTTGCATGTGATTATTCAGTTTCCCAACACCATTCATTGTAAAGACTGTATTTTTCCACTGAGTATTCTTGGCTCCCTTGTCAAATATCCGTTGACAGTATCTGCAAGGGCTTATTTCTAGGCTCTCAATTCTGTTTCATTGGTCTATATGTCTGTTTTTATTCCAGTACTATACTGCTTTGATTACTATAGCTTTGTAATATAGTTTGAAATCAGGCAGTGTGATGCCTCTAACTTTTTTCTTCTTTCTCAGGATTGCTTTGGCTATTTGGGGTCTTTTGTGGCCCCATATGAATTTTAGGATTGTTTTTTATATTTCTGTGAAAATGCCATTGGTATTTTAGATTGCATTGAATCTATGGAATGCTTTGGATAGTATGAACATTTTAACAATATTACTACTTCCAATCCATGAACATGGGATGTCTTTCCATTTATTTGTGTCTGCTTCATTTTTTTGCATCAAAGTCTTATAGTTTTGAGTGTACAGATATTTAATCTCTTTGATTAAATTTATTCCTAAGTATCTATTGTTTTTGATATTATTGTGAATGGGATTGTTTTCTTTATTTATTTTTCAGGTAATTTGTTGTTAGTGTATAGAAACACAACTGATTTCTGTATTTTGTATCCTGAAACTTCACTAAATGTACTGATTAGTTCTATTAGTTTTTGGTGGGGTCTTTAGGATTTTCTATAAATAAGGTCATATCATCTGTTATCAGAGACAGTTTTACTTCTTTTATTCTAATTTGGATACCTTTTCATTTTGGCTCCTGCCTTATTGCTCTGGCTAGGACTTTTCAGTACTGTGTTGAATAGGAGTGGTGAGAGTGGGAACACTTGTCTTGTTGCTGATCTTAGAGGAACAGCTTTCAGGTTTTCACCTTTGAGTATGTTAGTTGTGGGCTTGTTATATATGGCTTTTATTATGTTTAGGTACATTCCTTCTCTACCCACTTTGTTAATATGATATTGACATGAACAGGTATTGAATTTTGGTAATTGCTTTTTCTGCATCTATTGCAATGATAATAAAATTTTTATTTTTATTCTGTTAATGTGGTATATCACATTTATTGATTTGCATATGTTAAAACATCCTTACATCCCAGGGATAAATCCCACTTGATCATGATTTATGATCCTTTCAATATATTGTTGAATTTGGTTTGCTAATATTTTGTTGAGAATTTTTGCATCTGTATTCATCAGGGAAATTGGCCTGTAGTTTTCCTGTAGCAGCCTTATCTGGTTTTGGTATTAGAGTAATGTTGGTCTCATAAAATGAGTGTGGGAGTTTTCCCTACTCTTCAATTTTGGGGAAGAGTTTGAGAAGGATTGGCATTAATTCTTTAAATGTTTGGTAGATTCACCAGGGAAGCCATCTGGTCCTGGACTTCTCTTTGTTGGGGGATTTTTGATTACTGATTCAATCTCTTTACTCATTATTTGTCTGTTCATTTATTCCATTTCTTCATTATGTAGTGTTGGTAGGTTTATGTTTCTAGGAATTTATCCATTTCCTCTAGGGTATCCAATTTGTTGGCATATAATTGTTCATAGTAGTGTCGTGATCCTTTGTATTTGTGTGGTATCAGTCGTAAGGTCTCTGTTTTCATTTCTGATTTTATTTGAGTCTTCGCTCTTTTTTCCTTAGTCTAGTTTGTCAATTTTAACTTTTCAAAAAACCAGGTGTTAGTTTCATTGACCTTTTCTATTGTCTTTTTAGTCTCTGTTTAATTTATCTCCACTCTGATCTTTGTTATTTCCTTCCTTCTGCTAACTTTGGACTTGGTTTGTTCTTCTATTACTGGCTCCTTGAGGTTGTTTATTTGAGGTCTTTCTTTTTTCTTAATGTAGGCATTTAATGCTGTATAGACTTCCCTCTCTGCGAACTGCTCTTGCTTCATCCCGTAAATTTTCGTATGTTGTGCTTCCATTTTCATTGTTTCAAGATATTTTTAAATTTCCCTTTTGATTTCTTCTTTGACTCTTTGGTTGTTTAATTTCCATATATTTTTGAACTTTCCAGTTTCCCTCCTGTTAATTTCTAGTTTTGTAACATTGTGTTTGGAAAAGATACTTGGTATGTTTTTGTGTTTTTTTTTTTGCGGTACACGGGCCTCTCTCTGTTGTGGCCTCTCCCGTTGTGGAGCACAGGCTCCGGACTCGCAGGCTCAGCAGCCATGGCTCACAGGCCCAGCCGCTCCGCGGCATGTGGGATCTTCCCGGACCGGGGCATGAACCCCTGTCCCCTGCATCGGCAGGTGGACTCTCAACCACTGTGCCACCAGGGAAGCCCTGGGATCCTTTTTTTTTTTTTTTTGATCCATTTTTATTGTACAGTCAACGACCTCTCCAGATTTGGTAAAATAGTCCTTTAGGTCCTTTTTGCTGGTATCCCAGCTCAGGCCACCAGTGAACAGTTTTCCTGCATCCTCCTCGTTCTTGCTGACGTTTATCTGGTAGCCCTCCGTGCCGTTCTGGTTGCCAGCCTGGGGCGCCGTGCTTCCGCCTTCAGCACCCACCGTGACCCCAGTGCCGGCTGGCGGCTTGCCTTCAGTGGTGGCCTCGTGTCCGTTGTCGGTGGCGCCCATTGTCTCCATGGGCTGCTCCTCATCCGCTTCCGACATGCTAGGCCGTGGCGTACGGCTGCAACCCAGAAGCTTGCCCGGGCCCGTGTGGTGCCTCCGCCTCTAGTTTTTTTTTTATAGTGACTTTGTCTGGCCTTGGTAAATGGGTAATGCTTAGAATCAGTAATAATGGCTTCACTTTCATTTCTGATTTTAGTAATTTGAGTCTTCTCTCTTTTTTCTTAATTCATCTAGCTAAAAGTTGTCAATTTGTTGATCTTTTCAAAGAACCATTGATTTTTTTCTATTGTTTTTCCATTCGCTATTTTGTTATTTCTGATCTTCATTATTTACTTCCATTTGCTAGATTTGGGTTTAATTTGTTCTTTTTTTTCTAGTTCCTTAAGTTGTAATGTTAGTTTGACATCTTTCGTGTTTTTTAATGTAAGCATATATGGCTATAAGTTTACCCTTTAGCACTGCTTTCTCTCTGACCAATAAGTTTTATGTTATGTTTTCATTTTCATTCATCTCTAAGTATTTCCTAATTTCCATTGTGCTTTCTTCTTTGATCCATTAGGTTGTTATAGAGTGTGCTTTTTAATTTCCACAGATTTGTGAATTTTCCAGTGTTACTTCTGTTATTGATTTCTAAATTCACCTCATTGTGTCAGAGAATATACTTTGTATGATGCCTGTCTTTTTAAATCTATTGAGACTTAATTTGTGGCATAACGTAAACGTATGGTCTATTCTCGAAAATATCCCATGTGCACTTGAGGAGAATGTAGATGCTGTTATTGTTGGGTAAAGTGTTCCATTTGTCTGTTAGATCTAGTTGGTCTGTGGTGTTGAATTCTCTATTTCCTTACTTACCTTCTGTTTGATTGATCTATCCATTATTGAAAGTTGGGTATTTAAGTCTTCAATTATTATTGTAGAACTGTCTATTTCTCCCTTCAGTTTTGTCAGTTTTTGCTTCATGTATTTTGATGGTCTGCTATTAGATGCATACATGTTTATAATTATTGTTTTATTTTCTTTCATTTTCTTTATTGAACCTCTAATTAGTATGTAATGTCCTTCTTTGCCTACTATAAACTTTTTTGATTTGAAGTCTGTTTTATCTGACATTAGTGTAGCCATCCCTGCTCCCTTTTGGTTACTATTTGCATAAAATATCTTTTTCCATTCTGTCACTTTTAAGCTATTTGTGTCTTTGGCTTTAAAGTAAGTTTCATGTTGACGGCATGTACTTGGCTTCTGTGTTTTGATCCATTATGTCAATCTCTTTTGATTGTAGAGTGTAATTTGTTTACATTTAAAGTAATTACT